>NC_087355.1:90096666-90427500 GCF_030014295.1 Loxodonta africana | reverse complement strand
TCACCAGCCCTGGCCCTGTGGCTGGCGGTGGGGCCTCACCTTGCTGCAGCGCCAGGCCAGCGGCCAGCAGGGCCAGGAGGACAGCCTTCATGATCATAGGTGGGCAGCATGGAGCCACCTCAGGCAACTTTATATAGCTGAAGCTGGCAGGGCAGTCACTCCACTGCCCAAGGGCCAGACCGACAGGTCCCCGGGCCATTGAGCGCTGCGGATGGGCAGATCCCATCTTGGCCAGCCCAGTGGCCAGCTTTGCCCTCCCACTCCCTTTGTCCTTTCCACCTCCTCTAAGTAGAGCCTGCCCAGGGCGGGGCCCCTCCCAGGGTGCTGTCCCTAGGCACCACTGGGCTGTTTCTCAGTCACCCCCAGAACCGGGGCTAGAAGGCACTCGTACCCCCAGCATGAGGGAGTGCCTCCCAGGGCCAAGAATTTACCCCATGCCCAAGGGCAACCTGCTGGGCTCACAGCCCAAGGGGCCACAGACCTTCACCAAGTCGTACACACTTTTCAGCACCAATGAAAGGGAGTCTGCAAAACTACAGAAGTGCAGAAGCACAGGCTGAGAGAGGTGCCCCGGGGTGGGAGCTGTTCCAGACAGGTGTCAGGACCTATCACTGGGGAGGTGGCCAGGCTTTGAGTGAGAATCTGGTGCAGCTGCAGGCCTAGAGCAGGGAGCACTTAGTACAGGCCAGGCCTGGGCCAAGTGCTCTGACTTCGGTCCTGTGCTTTCTCCCTGCCACTTGGAGAGAGAGCCGCAGCTGCAAGGGAGCCAGGAACTGCAGCTCTCACTGGCCACCTCGGCAGTAGAGGGTGGAGGGAGGCTGAGCACCAGCTGACCAGCCAACCCCTCTGGGCCCCCAGACCCCCCGGCCACCTGCTCTGGGTCTTGGGAGGCTGGGCAGTCTCCATGGGCCCCCAGATCCCTTAACAACTGCTCTGTGTCCTGGGAGGCTGGGCAGTCTCTGTGGACCCCCAAACCCCCAGCCACCTGCTCTGTGTCCCAAGAGACTGACTGGATGGGTTGACTCTCACTGGCAGGAGGTTGGAGAGCCATCTCGTCCCCCCACTCCCTGTCCTGGTGGCAGCAGTGGCTGTGTCCCTCTCAGCCTTCTTCCGGCAGACTCTGAAGGAGCGTCACCCCAATTTACAGGGCGGGGTCTGATCCAAAACCACCCACTCAGGGGTGATGTGAGAACCTTTCTGGCCTGAAGTTGGAGGTTGTGGAGGTGCCGGGGACGCAGGGTAGGGGAGCATCACTGACAAGTCAACCCATGGGCTGCCCGCCTGGGGCTTCAGATTTCCGGCCCTCTGGGGTCTCCCTGCCTGGCTCCCTGGCACCCGCCCCACCTCCTTCAGCAGGTGAGGAGACTGGGGCCCAGTCAGGGGCAGGGACTGCTCCCGGTCCCAGGGGTGAGATTGGCCCCCTACGCACACCTGGGGCCCCTTCCTTGCCCACTTTGCCCCCCTTGGACTTTGTCTCTGACACCTCCCTCCAGCCCACAGTCCTATAAGCCCACCCTATGGTTATTAAAATGTGTCTTTCCTGTTTCCATGTGTGAGTGCCTCCCTGAACCCCCATGTCAGGCCTGTGGGTGCCCCTGGGTGTGAACCGTCCTTATTTGTCCTTGCAAGGGCAGATTAACCAGTATGCAAGCTACGTACAGGCTTCATTGTGTTTACCTACTAATCACATTTTTCATGTGGTGAAAAACAGGTGAAATTGTGCACTACAGATAAGTAAGTAAGCATGAGTAAGCCCGTGTGTACCTTCCTTATTGGTAATTCGTCCCCATGTCCTTGTATTCAGGGCACCCGACACCCAGCAGCAGCCTGGAACACTCACTCAGCAAATATTAACATGCAAATGTTTGTCCATCTGGTTTGATATGAAGTGACTTCTCTGGGCAATAGTTCTTATGGGGGGGGGGGACTCTGTCCCCAGGGACGTTTGGAGAAGCCTGGAGACATTTTTGGTTGTCACCACAGGAGGTGGCTGCTGGTATCTAGTGGGGAGAGTACAGGAACCTGGGCAACATCCTGCAGTGCGTGGGACACCACCTGGGACAAAGAATTGTCTAGCCCAGATGTCAGTAGCGCCAAGGGCAAGAAAGCCAGGTCTAGGACTGCTTAATGGCCATGGTTTGGGCACTCCAGGATTGGGGTCCAGGGCAGTGACATCTCCTAAGAGTCAGGTCTGAAGCCCATCCTGGCCACAGTCCGCTCTCTTACCTCAGCCCAAACTGAGCTTCACTATGGTCAACATCTGAACTCTGACCTTGGTCACCAAATACACCCTGATCCTGGCCACACACTGAACTCCAACCCTGGGACCAACTCTGGTTACTGGCGGAGCCCTGATCTGGTTATACCGACCCCTAACCCTGATCGCTGAGCCCTCATCCTGGTCATACAGTAAGTTTTCTTCCTAGTCACTGAGTTCTACCTTGATCAGAAAGAAGGAGCCCTGTCCCAGTCCTACTGAGCCCTAGTCCTAGCAACTAACTGAGCCCTGACCCTGGCCACGCTCAGCCCCATCCTGCCATTCACGCATTGGCCACACACTGAATTCAGTCCCTGGGCCTGGATCCACCAACAGTCCCCTTTTCCAGGGGGTCTGTCACATGACGGCTGGCAGCATGCCCCCGTGCAGTGGACGGGTCTGGGTGTGCTGCAATGTTACTCATGTTTAGTTGCCCCCTCCCCCCAGCCTTCTTGGCTCTGCATCACCTCCTGGGGCTCTAGGTTTTCCTGTTCTCCTGGCCCTCCCCCTCCCCACTCTCTGCCCTCCGTGGGCCCAATGGCCCTCCCCCTCCCCACTCTCTGCCCTCCGTGGGCCCAATGGCCCTCCCCCTCCCCACTCTCTGCCCTCCGTGGGCCCAAACCAGTTGGGTTTCCTGGAACTCCTGCCCTTTCACATAGCTGGTTGTGAGGGTGGTGCGGAACTGCAGGACCAGGCAGTGTTTCATTCTGTTGTACGTGGGGTCGCTTTGAGTGGGAACCCACTCGATGCCACCTAACAATGCACAGCTGGAGTTTCCTGTCTCTTGCTCAGCCCTCCCGCCAGGATGTGAAACAGGAGCTGGGCATGAGGGGTGGGGTCCGCAGGGGGCAGGCCCTGGAGGGAGGGGGGAGGGTGGGAGGGCCTTCTGGGGGCACACCCAACCTCACCGGGGTCCCTCCCTACAGACGTCGTGGGGCACACGCGGGCTGTGTGCAAATCGCACATCACCCAACGGCGTCATCTTTGGGCGGATCCCTCATTTCACGCAGTCAGCCATGAAGGCTGAGGACGGCACATTGCTGGCAGAGCGGCAGCTGGTCCCACTCCATACGGCTGTAGGCCTTCACCGTCGGGAAAACGACGTGTTCACCACTCGGGATGGCCCATGCTCAGTGTGATCACACGACCCCATTTTGGGTCCTGGAAATTCAGGTCACATGTACAAGCTTGTGTGTGTGTCCCACGTGTGTGTGTGTTCCTGGAAGAGTACGCTTGTGTGTGTGAGTGAGAGTATGCGTGATTCGGTGAGTGTGTGTGAGCTTGTGTGAGCTTGTGTGGGCTGGGAGCACCGAATCCCTTGGGGGCTAAATCCAGTCACCTGGGATCTAGCCCTGTCCCTAATTCCCCCGAGGGCCCTGCCAGTCCCCAAGCCGCATGCCCAGGGAGCTGTGTTCCTCAGAGGCGCACCTTTTCCTGGTGCTCATAAAGGTGCCCTGTGGGCCGTCAGTGGCCCTGGCCCAAACCTGCTCCCTCACGCCCGGGTGGAGAGGTGTCACTGCACCACTCCTCCTCCCCTCCCGCATCAGCCTCTAGCGTCCATGCCCTGGCTTCTCAGCCTCTCAGGGCTGTCCTTCCCTGTCCCCTTCCCCTCAGCAAGCCAAAGAGCCCCCAGACCCGCCAGACATGGGTTTTCCAAGTGAAACCGAAAAAAACCAAACCCATTGCTGTGGAGTCCATTGCAACTCATAGCAACCTTATAGGACAGAGTAGAACCGCCCCACAAGGCTTTCAAGGCTGTAATCTTTACAGAAGCCAATTGCCACATCTTTTCCCCTTGGAGTGGCTGTTGGATTCAAACTGCTGAACCTTCAGTTAGCAACCGCACTTAACCACTGCACCATTAGGGCTTCTGCTTCATAAGTACCATCTGCCAAAGTCCCCTCTTTCCTGTGGGAGAACTGTCTCCCTCAGACATTTTCTAGAGTAGGGCTGGATGGCACTTTCTCCCAGCCAGGGGCTCCAGAACTGAGTGAGGGCACAGCCTGCCCCCAGGCAAAGTGTGCAGCTGAGAGGGAACAGCATGCAGGGAGGTCCCATGGTGGGGTGGGTCATGAGCCGGAGGGGAGAGAGTGAGGCCAGAGCTGTGCCTGTGTGGAGCTGGCTTTACTGGCAGTGCCCTGGGTGGCCTGATTGGGCACCCATTCTAAAGGCCACTGTGATTGTTAAAGCTGTGTGTCAACTTGGCTGGGCCATGATTTGATATAATGTGATCACCTCCATGATGGGATCTGCTGTAACAAATCAGTTGAAAGGGAGTTTCCTTGGGGGTGTGGCCTGCATCCAATATAAGTGGACTTTCTGGCAAGGCTCGTGGGTTTTTGCTTGCTCTGGATCCTGCAGCAGGCTCCTGTTCATCTGACCTCCAGTTCTTGGGGCTTGAGCTAGCAGTTTACCCACGGTCTTGCCTGACAATCTTGGGTTCACCAGTTCCTTCAGGTACTTGAGTCAGGAGAAGCCCCCAGCCTCGTGCATGGACTTAGGACTTTCCAGCCCCTACAACCACGTGATCCATTTCATTGATGTAAGTCTCTCTCTCTCTGTACATACACACACACACACACACACACACATATATATATACACACAGAGAGAGAGAGAGAGAGAGAGATGGATGGATAGATAGACGTCTATAGATGGATACTTCACTGAGTTCGCTTCTCTAGAGAACCCAGCTTAAGACATTTGGTACCAAGAGTGGTTCTAGAGAAACCAAATTGTAAGGATGAGGTTTCTAAATTGGTTCTCAAGTCTGGTTAGTCTTAAAGATGTTGATGACTCTGCTTCCAGTAGTAAAGAGGGCACTGCTAGTCCATGGTGTGAGGTGACATTAGAAATACACAAAATGTCACCACCAATAGATCAGGTCTTGGTGAAGGTGAGACTCTGGGTGATCATGTTTGATACCTTTCTGTAATTCTGTCATAATAAGAAGTATAAGGAAGCTGGTTGATTGGTCCTACTTTTGCTAAACAAAGTGGTAACAGAAAGAGATAAGCTCAGGGCTTCAGAGTTAAAGCTCAAGCACTGTTTAAATGACCTCAAAGTTTCCACTTGTGTCCTGAAAGAAAGTCTTATTTCTTGTAGTGACAGAGCTGATATTGCTGAAGATCAAACCCAAAGTCTTAATGTAAGAGCGGCTAAATTACAACGTCAACTGAATTTCCAAACTTGAGAGGTGTTTGAAGTCAAAGTGAGGGCATTGATTGAGAAGAAATGGGATCCTGAAATTTGGGATGGGGACATATGGGCAGATAATCAGGAATCTGAGGACACTGAGTCCCTAAATTCCATTGAATCACTCCTCCCAACAGGACTAGCCCTCTAAATCCCATCTGTAGAGATTACTTCATCTTTGTCTGCTAAACCACCCTCCCCAGTAAAACCAGTAGCCTTGCCGCACCCATCTGATGAGATTAATCCAGTTGTGTCTGAAGAGGCTTTGTCTAAGTCATTGTCTGGGGCATCGCTTGAGACAAAAGCCTTAAAAGACAATGCTGAATGTTCTCAAAACACATCCCCATCACTCATTTTTGCTTCTAGACCTATAACCAGACTTAAGTACCAGCAAACACAAAAAGGTAAAGAATAAAGTGTGACCCAGGAGGAGGTACGCTACACTCCAAAAGAACTGTTTGTCTTTTCTAATATGTACAAACAGAAACCAGGGAATATGTTTGGGAATGGTTATTAAGGGTATGAGAAAATAGTGCAAGAAACATAAAGATGGATCAGTCTGAGTTTCTTGATATGGACCCACTAAGCACAGATCCTTCATTCAGTGTTTCAGCTCAAGAGGTTAGGAAAAGACCTAAGAGTTTATTTGGTTGGGTTGCTGAAGCATGGATTACATGGTGGCCTACACCAAATTAAGTTGAAGTACCAGGCCTGCCTTGGTGTACTGTAGAAGAAGGTATCCAAACACTTAGGGAAATTGGCATGCTAGAGTGGCTTTATCAGGTTAGACCCACAGACCCACAGCTGGAGTGCCCAGAGGACACACCTTTTACCGCAACTGTGAGGAACAAGTATGTGAAGGGAGCCCCAGCATCCTTGAAGACTGCTGTGATTGCTATTTTATGTAAGTCAGATTTGACAGTGGGAACTGCCCTAATGATAGCCAATGCAGTCAGGAGCTGCTTAGCCCTTATGGAGCAAGACATGCTCCTCCTATCCATTATCAAACAAAACCTTAAGTGATAGTGCTGGGTGTGGTTCAATTAGCAGCTGCTCAGACCAAACAGAACCTGTCCCTTCCTGTCCGTTGTCCTCAAAGTGTTGCATGTGGCTCATGCCAGTCAAACTCAGTTTACCAGCCTGCATGCCAGAGAAAAAAAAATGCAATTTGTCTTACTGCTCCTGGGTGCCATTATAACCTATGCAGTTCATAATGTTTGTATGTACCTCCTTGTGAGAGGCCGTATAAAAGGTTCTGCCTCTCTTTGTTCGGGGAGCTCGATTTGAGGTATACACCTCCTTGCTCCTTGCCTGGGCCCTTGTAATAAACACCTTTCCTCCCTCCTCATCTCAGTGTGTCTTTCTTGAGAAGTTGCACCAGGCAGAACCTGCTTTGGGTAACACTAACTGAATTAAGTACAATGGGGCTGATTGGACCCTGTGGTGGTAGGAGCCAGGTGGTGACACTCAATTGCCAAAGACAAGGTGGGCGTGGTTACTGTAACGGACACTGAAGTCAAAGCAGTAATCAGAATAGCCTGACTAGTATGGACTTACAGCGTTGGGTACTTAGTCATGGTGTCCCTAGGAGTGAAAGAGATAGGAAATCTACTAAATATTTACTTGATCTGTGCAAACAGAAGAATTCTAGGTCAAGTGAACAGCAGTCTAACTCGAGTCACCAGAATAGAGAGTCACAGCCTCTCAATCAATTCCCAGACCTGAGCAGCTTACAGGCCCACAATCTTTTGCATGAAGGAGAGGCCAGGTCCCCCTGAGGAAGGACTCGAATACACTGCCAAAAATTTATACTGTTTACCTTTCTCCCAGCCTTCCCCAAAGGGACCTGTGGCCTTTTAAGACAATGGCTTTTCATTATAGGAAATAATCAGACTGGCTCTATTCTTGTTAGGTGCCATTGAGATGGTTCCACCTCATATCGACCCTATGCACAACAGAATGAAACACTGCCCAGTCCTGAGCCATCCTCACAATTGTTGCTATGCTTGAGCCCATTGTTGCAGCCACTGCGTCAATCCTTCTCATCCAGGGTCTTCCTCTTTTTCGCTGACCCTCTACTTTACCAAGCATGATGTCTCTTCTCCAGGGACTGATCCCTCCTGACAACATGTCCAAAGTATGTGAGACGTGGTCTCGCCATCCTTGCTTCCAGGGAGCATTCTGGTTGTACATCTTCCAAGACAGATTTATTCTTTTGGCAGTCCATGATATGTTCAATATTCTTTGCCAACACCACAATTCAATTCCTCTTCAGTCTTCCTTATTCATTGTCCAGCTTTTGCATGCATACAAGGCAAGTGAAAACAGCATGGCTTGGGTCAGGCACACCTTAGTCCTCAAGATGACAACTTTGCTTTTCAACACTTTAAAGAGGTCTTTCGGAGCAGATTGCCCAATGTAATGAGTCTTTTGATTTCTTGACTGCTGCTCCCATGGGTGTTGATTGTGGATCAAAGTGAAAGGAAATCCTTGACAACCTCAATCTTTTCTCCGTTTATCATGATGTTGCTTATTGCCCAGTTGTGGGGATTTTTGTTTTATGTAGAGGTGTAATCTGTACTGAAGGCTGTGGTCTTTGATCATCTTCAGTAAGTGCTGGCTCTGAACTGACACTAATTTCAGGAGACCCAAAATGTCATTGTGGCCCACCAGTCGGAGTGGCGGCACATGGAGGTCAGGTTATAAATGGAGTCTTAGCTCAAGTCTGTCTCACAGTAGGTCCAGTGGGTCCCCGAACTCATCATGCAGTGATTTCCCCAGTTCCAGAATGCATAATTGGAATAGATACACTCAGCAACTGGCAGAACCCCCACATTAGATCCCTGACAAATACAGTAAGGGCTATTGTCTTAGTTATGTAGTGCCGCCATAACAGAAATACCACAAGTGGATGGCTGTAACAAAGAGAAATTTATTTTCTCACAGTCTAGTAGGTCACAAGTCCAAATTCAGGGCATCAGCTCCAGAGGAAGGCTTTCTTTCTCTGTTGGCTATGGAGGAAAGCCTTTGTCCTCAATCTTCCCATGGTTGAGGACCTTCTCGGGCACAGGGACCCCGTGTCCAAAGGACACCCTCTTTTCTTGGTGCTGCTTTCTTGGTGGTGTGAGGTCCTCATTTCTCTGCTTGCTTCCCCTTCCTTTTATCTCTTGAGAGATGAAAAAAAAAAAAAAGGTGGTACAGGCCACATCCCAGGGAAACTCCCTTTACCTTGGATCAGGGAGGAGACCTGGGTAAGGGTGGTGTTACAATCCCACCCTAATCCTCTCAACACAAAATTACAATCACAGAAATGGAGGACAACCACACAATACTGGGAAGCATGGCCTAACCATTTGATACATACATTTTTGGGGGGACATAATTCAATCCATGACAGCTATTATGGTAGGAAAAGCCAAGTGGAAGCCATTAGAACTGCCCCTACCTAGGAAAATAGTAAATCAAAAGCAATACTGCATTCCCGGAGGGACTGCAGAGATTTCTGCCACCATCAAGGACTTGAAGGAAGGAGGGGTGGTGATTCCCACCACAACCCCATTCAACTCATGTATTTGCCATATGCAAAAAGCAGATGGATCTTGGAGAATGACAGGGAGTTATTGAAAACTTAACCAGGTGGTGACTCCAATCACAGCTGCTGTTCCAGATGTGGTTTCATTGTTTGAGTAAATTAATCCATATCCTGGTAGCTGGTGTGCAGCTGTCGACCTGGCCAACGCCTTTTTCTCCATACCTATTTTGAAGGACCATCAGAAGCCATTTGCCTTCAGCTGGCAGGGCTAGCATTACACCTTCGTTGTCCTGCCTCGGGGGCATATCAACTCTCCAGCTCTATGTCATAATTTTGTTCCCAGGGACTTTGATCACCTTTCCCTTCACAAGACGTCACACTACTCCATTACATTCTTGATATCATGCTGACTGGACATAGTACGGAAGAAGCCCGTGACTCTGGACTTACTGATAAAACATTTGCATACTAGAGGGAAAATTAATTTCACAAAAATTCAGTGGCCTTCCACTTCAGTGAAATTTTTAGGGGTCCACTGGTGGGCATGTCGAGATGTTCACTCTAAGGTGAAGGATAAGTTACTGCTCCCACAACTGAAAAGGAATCACAACGCCTGCTGGGCCGCTTCGGATTTTGGGGGCAACATAGTCCTCACGTGGGTGTGCTGCTCTGGCCTATTTACCAAGTGACTCAAAAAGCTTCTACATTTGAGTGGGGCCCAGACCAAGAGAAGGCTCTGCAACAGGTTCAGGTTGCCATCAGGCTGCTCTGCCCCTTGGGCCATACGATCCAGCTGATCCAATGGTGCTTGAAGAGTCAGTGGCAGATAGAGATGCTGTTTGGAGTCTCTGGTGAATCACAGCACAGACCCTTAGGATTCTGGAGCAAAGCCCTGCCATCCTCTGCAGACAACTCCTCTCCTTTTGAGAAACAGCTCCTGGCTTGTTACTGGGCCTTAGTAGAGACTGAACGATTAACCATAGGGCACCAGGTCACCATGAGGCCTGAGCTGCCCATCATGAACCGGGCGTTGTCTGACCCACAGACCCATAAAGTTGGATGTGCACAGCAGCACTCCATCACTAAGTGGAAGTGGTATATACAAAATTGGGCCTGAGCAGGACCTGAAGGCACAAGTAAGTTGCATGAGGATATGGTCCAAATGTCCATGGTCTCCACTCCTGTCACATTACCTTCCACCTCCTAGTCCTCACCTATGGCCTCATGGGGAGTTCCTTATGACCAGCTGACTGAGGAAGAGAAAACTCGTGCCTGGTTTACAGATGGTTCTGCACGATATGCAGGCACCACTCAAAAATGGACAGCGGCAGCACTACAGCCCCTTTCTGGGACCTCCCTGAAGGACAGTGGTGAAGGGAAATCCTCCCAATGGGCAGAATTTCTGGCAGTGCATCTGGCTGTTCACTTTGCTTGGAAGGAGAAATGGCCAGATGTGTGATTATATACTGATTCATGGCCTGTGGCCAATTATTTAGCTGCACAGTTAGGGACTTGGAAGGAACATGATAGAAGAATTGGAGACAAAGATTTATGGGGACGAGCTATGTGGACAGACTTGTCTGAATGGGCCAAAGAAGTGAGATATTTGTGTCTCATGCGAATGCTCACCAAAGTGTGACCTCAGCAGAGGATGTTTATAACAATCAAGTGGATAGGATGATGCATTCTATGGAAACCAGTCATCCTCTTTCCCCAGCTACTCCTGTCATTGCTCAATGGGCTCATGAACAAAGCGGCCATGGTGGCAGGGACGGAGGTTATGCATGGGCCCAGCAACATGGACTTCCTCTCACGAAGGCTGACTTGGCTAGAGGCACTGCTGAGTGCTCGATCTGCCAGTAGCAGAGACTAACACTGAGTCTCTGATGTGGCCAGTAACCTCGTGTCCGGTTGATTACATTGGACCACTTCCATCATGGAAAGGACAGTGTTTTGTCCTTACTGGGATAGACACTTACTCTGGATATGGATTTGCCTTCCCTACACGTATTGCTCCTGCCAAAACCACCATCCATGGACTTACAGAACGCCTTATCCACAGTCATGTATCCCATACAGCATCACCTCAGATCTAGGGACTCATTTCACAGCAAATGAAGTGCAGCAGTGGGCTCATGTTCATGGAATTCAATGGTCTTACCACGTTCTCCATCATCCTGAAGCAGCTGACTTGATAGAACGGTGGAATGGCCTTCTAAAGACACAATTATGGCACCAGCTAGGTAGCAATACCTTGCAGGGTTGGGGCAATGTTCTCCAGGAGGCTGTATATGCTCTAAATCAGCTCTGGGGGAAACATGCTGTTCCTCCCATAGCCAGGATTCATGGGTACAGAAATGAAGGAGTGGAAATGGGAGTGGCACCATTCACTATTACCCCTAGTGACCCACTCACAAGATTTTTGCTTCGTGTCCCCAAGACCTTATGTTCTGTACGTCTAGAGGCCTCAGTCCCAAAGGGAGGAATGCTCCCACCTGGAGACACATCACTGATTCTATTGAACTGGAAGTTTAGAATGCCATCTGGATTTGGACTGATATTACATAATGGAGGTAGAGCATGTCTGGAATGCAGGCGATCCCTCAGGGTGACTCTTAGTACTACCATGCCCTGTGATTAAAGTCCACGGAAAACTACAGCAACCCAATTCTGATATGATTACTAATGGCCCAGACCCTTCAGGAATGAAGGTTTGGGTCACCCCATCAGGCAAAGAACCGCGACTAGCTGAGGCGTTTGCTGAGGGCAAAGGGAATACTGAATGGGTGGTAGAAAAATGTACTTCTAAATACCCCAGTTACGACCACGTGCCCAGTTGCAGAAATGAAGACTAATTGTCATGAGTATTCTTCTTTGTACATGTGCATTAAATATTTTTGTTTTCTTCATTTATAAAATATAAGATGTAAACTCACATCACATCTTCCAGGGCTAGTGTGTTTTCAGTTGGACACGTGTTAATTGTATCATGTTAGGTGCCAGTATGACTTATAATTGTCTTTATTCAGAGATTATGTATGTTTAAGGAGATGTGTACAGGTGCCAAGTTGACAAGGGAGGGACTGTGACCTTAAGGTTGTGTGTCAGCTTGGCTGGGCCATGATTCTCAGTGGTTTAGCAGCTGTAATATAGTTTGGCAGTCGTATAATGGTGTAATTACCTCCATCATGGGATCTGATATAAAGTGATCACCCCCATGATGGGATCTGCTGTGAACAATCAGTTGAAAGGGAGTTTCCTTGGGAGTATGATCTGCATCCAATATAGGCGAACTTTCTGGCAAGGCTCTCTGGCTTTTGATTGCTCTAGATTCTGTAGCTGGCTCCCATTCATCTGGCCTCCAGTTCTTGGGACTTGAGCTAGCAGCTTACCTGCCAATCTTGGGTTCACTAGCTCCTGCAGCTACGTGAATCAGGAGAAGCCTCCAGTCTGACCTGAGGACTTGGGACTTTCCAGTTTCTGCAACTGCCATTTCCTTGATATAAATTTTGCTCTCTCTCTCTCTCTATTTATATATAGACCCTTCACTGGTTTTGCTCCTCTAGAGAACCCAGCCTAAGACAGCCACCTGGCTGAAGATGGGTTTGGAAGTCCAGGCAGGATGAAAGCTATCACGTGCCCTCAGTGCAGGCCCCAGGAGTCACCAGCCTATCTCTTCCTCCTTTTCTTCTTCTGACCCCTCTTCTCTGCCACCGGTGCCAAGGCTGAGGCTCAGGGTCGCAGAGTAGTGCTAGGAGCCCCATGCATCTTGGAGGTCAGCCCACTCCATGCCAACCTCACTGTAATGGATTAAATTGTGTCTACCCAAAATGTGTGTCAACTTGGCTAGGCCATGATTCTCAGTATTCTGTGACTGTCCACCGTTTTGTCATCTGATGTGATTTTCCTATGTGTTGTAAATCCTACCTTAGTTAGCGGCAGTTGTGTTAATGAGGGAGGACTCAATCTACAAGGTTAGGTTGTGTCTTAAGCCAATCTCTTTTGAGATATAAAAGACAGAAGTGAGCAGACAGATATGGGGACCTCATACCACCAAGAAACAAGAGCCAGGAGAATGGCCCATCTTTTGGACCCGGGGTCCCTGCACTGAGAAGTTCCTAGACCAGGGGAAGGTTGATGATTGGTGACGAGGACCTTCCCTCAGAGCAGACAGAGAGAGAAAGCCTTACCCAGGAGCTGGCACCCTGAATTCAGGCTTCTCGCCTCCTAAACTGTGAGAGAATAAATCGCCGTTTGCTAAGGGCATCCGCTGGTGGTGTTTCTGTCGTAGCAGCACTAGATGACTGAGACCCCCTCCTGGCACCTCCAGGTCCTGGGAGGGGCATGTGACCTTATGTCCACGAGGTGGCAGCAGGGTGTCACTGCAGAGAGGGAGGAGGCCTTCCTGGGGGGCATGGCTGACCCCGGAGCCATGCTATGGGACTGCTGGTGCTGTATCCTGGGATCCAGGCCCGCATACCTAGGACACAACCTTAGGCTCTGTGTCTGCTTCCTTCTCTGTCAAACATATCTAACCCTAACGTGCCCACATTCCTGACCCACAGAGCTCTGTGCAGGCAGGTGGCTGCTGTTAAATCAGCGAGAGAGGTTGCCCTGAACCATTTTCCTCTGTGTGTGTGTTATCTGCACAGGCTTTTCTCAGCTTGCTCCTTAAGGAGCAGCAGCAGTGAACAAACCAGTATCACCAGAGCCCTTGTTCTTGCCTCTTGCAGCCAGGAGCAGGGGCTGGGCCACCTTGGGGGCTTGTCAGATGTTGTGCAGAATGGCATCAACATGGTGGCCACACATGCCTGCACCCACCAGCTTTTACAGACCAGGTGGGAAGGGCCCAACCATTAGTGTATCCAGATACAGTACAGAGAATACAGTCTTCGATTAAAAAAAAAAAGGTATTTTTCTTCTTAAAGCATCATAAAGAGAATAGTAGGTGTTTGTCCTTCTTCGAGTCTTATATTTTAATATTTACTCTGTGGTTTCAGTTCATTTAATTTTTATCCAATTAATTACTTTTTTTTTTTTATTATTAGACTGGAAAGCTGTTTGCATTGGAAAAAAAATTACTACTAATCAGTGGCTGATATCACAAGTTAGGTAACATACTGAGGAAAGAAAAGTTGCCTATGGCCACGCAGGAGAGTTTCCTTCACTTTTGGGCCATGTTCTGAGCCCACATTATCTTCATTTCATAGTCCAATTAAAAAAAAAAAAAAGGCTGCTGTTTGAAGCCACTAAGCACTGAGGTGGCTCGTTCTGCGGCAGCAGGTAGTTGATACAGCAGGACCAGGAGTCTGGAGTCTGCAAGAGAGGTCCTGGCGGGAGCCAGGAATTTGGGAGTACCAGGCTTTGACAGCATTTAAAGCCACAAGACTGCAGGCCATCCAGGGAGTGGGCTGGAACAGAGAGCCAAGGAGTGAGCCTGCTCAGTTAGGAGTCAGCCAGGAGGGTGAGGAGGGAGGAGGGTCAGAGGGAGGTGGGGCTCTAGAAGCCAAAGGAAGAAAGTGAATTAATGGGGAGTGAGTTATCAAAATCCGTATGTTTCCTGTTGTTGTAACAAATCAGAGTACAAAAAAAAAATCCAAACCCGTTGCCTTGAGTCAGCTCTGACTCATAGCGACCCTACAGGACAGAGCAGAACTGCCCCATAGGGTTTCCAAGGAGAGGCTAGTGGATTCGAAATGCTGACCTTTTGGCTAGCAGATGAGCTCTTAACCACTGCACCACCAGGGCTCCCAGGTTACAGAGAAACCTGTGAAATCTGGAACCTGCGTAAGGTGAAAACCTGTCAGAGAAGGAAAATGTAAAAACTATTTTCCACTAAAACAAGTGATAGAAAAACGGTAAGACTGCACCCTGTCAAAAGTGGAAAACATGCGAGACCCAGGAAAACAAGGCAGACTCGCTGAGTTCCGGCTCTCGAAGGTCTCAGTGCACCATAAACTTGGTGGCAGAAAACAACACAGCTTACTACCTTATGGTCTGTCTTAGTCATCTAGTGCTGCTATAACAGAAATACCAAAAGTGGATGGCTTTGACCAAGAAGGTATTCTTTCACAGCCCAGTAGACTAGGAGTTCGAATTCAGGGCGCCGGCTCCAGGGGAAGGCTTTCTTCCCCTGTCGGCTCTGGAGGAAGGTCCTTGTGGTGCATCAGTGTTCCCTTGGTCTGGGAGCATCTCAGCACAGGAACCTCAGGTCCAAAGGACACACTCTGCTCCTGGCCCTGCTTTCTTGGTGGTATGAGGTCCCCATGTTTCTCTGCTCGATCCTCTCTTTTATATCTCAAAAGACAGTGGCTTAAAACACTATTTAATCTTGTAGCTCTCATCAGTATAACTGCCGCTAATCCGTCTTATTACATCATAGTGATAGGATTTACAACACATTGGGAAATCACATTAGATGACGAAATGGTAGGCAATCATATAAGGGAATCATGACCTAGCCAAGTTAACAGATATTTTGGGGAGACACAACTCAACCCATGACAGTTCTGGAGATTGGCAGTCTGAAATGAATCTTACGATGCTAAAATCAAGCAGTCAGCAGGACCTCTTTTCTCCTGAGGCTCCAGGGGAGAATCCGTTTCCTTCTTGTTTCCAGCTTCTAGAGGCCGCCTGCATTGCTAGGCTCATGGCCGCTTCATCCACCTTCAAAGCGCATCGCTCCACATCTGCTGCCATTGTTCCATCTCCTTCTCTGACCCTGACCCACCTTCCTACCTCTTACAGAACCCTTGTGACTACACTGGGCCTACCTGGATAAGCCAGGATCATTTCCCATGTCTGCTCATGGACCATGTCCCACGTCTACTCATGGACCATGTCCCACGTCTGCTCATGGACCATGTCCCACGTCTGCTCATGGACCATGTCCCACGTCTGCTCATGGACCATGTCCCACGTCTGCTCATGGACCATGTCCCACGTCTGCTCATGGACCATGTCCCACGTCTGCTCATGGACCATGTCCCACGTCTGCCCATGGACCATGTCCCACGTCTGCTCATGACCCTTCACGTAATCACATCTGCGGAGTCCCCTTTACCAAGTGAAGGGACACATTCACAGGCTCCGGGCATGAGAGCGTGGCCATCCTTGCGGCAGAGAGGCATTATTCTGCCCACCACTGTCCACCCTCTGACCCCAAATTTACACCCATCCCACTTGCAGAATCCATTCACCCCATTCCAAGCTCTCCAGAGTCCCAACTCATTACAGCAGCAGCTCAAGTCCAAACGACATCTCAGCCTCTCCAGCTTGGACGTTGCCAACCTCATCACCTAAATTAGGCGGGGGAGAGGCTCTGAACTGAGAGGCGGGTCGGAAGAAAGCAGCGTGGCCACCGGATTACACTGTGGGGAGGGCCAAGATCACTGCCCTGCCCTCCATCCCAGGCTTTTTGCCTCAAAGGCGGGCCTGGGCTCTCCGGAGGCCCCGAGCCCGATCTCGCCCTTCCTGGGGATGGAGGCTAACTCGGGGGACCCCAACTCATTCAGCACAGAGTGTTCTCTCATCGCAAAACTGAAGACCCCAGTGGTCCCGCGCTCATTCCACAGATGGAGAAATTGAAGCCCAAAGGGACCCTGGGCCCAGGCCATGCAACGCGCAACCTTTGGGGTCCCAGCTCCGCCCCCAATCTTCACACTTGCCTCCTCCAAATCCAAAAAGCTCTTTGCAGTGGAATGATTGCGACTCATAGCGACCCTACAGGATGGAGTAGAACTGCCCCATAGGGTTTCTAAAGCTGTAATCTTTACCGAAACCAACTGCCACATCTTTCTCCCGCGGAGCAACAGGGGAATTCCAACCGCTATCTTTCGGTTGCCAGCTGAGCGTTTAATCGGTGCGCCACTAAGGCTCCTTCTCCGCTTCCAAAACCGAAAAAAAAAAAAAAACCCCGTTACCATAGAGTCGATTCCAACACATAGCGACCCTATAGGGCAGAGTACAACTGCCCATAGGGTTTCCAGAGTGGCTGGTGGATTCGAACTGGCGACCATTCCGTTAGTAGCCAAACTGTTCACCACTGCTCAGACGCCACCGAGAAGCCGAGTCATCCAGCGTGCCTAGAGCGTCCCGGAAGTAGCATGGGGGAAGGCGGAGAGGAGCGGACCGGCGGAGGGCAGAGCGGTCGGCACTTCCGGCCAGTGGCGGCGGCTCGGGGTCCAGAGGGTGAGTGGGGCCTGGGCGGAGGCGCGGGGCGCCGGGCGGGTCGGGCGACCGCTCTCCCTGTTTCTGCTCCCGCAGCTGAGCGGACGGCGCCGGGGCCGGGGCCGGGGCCTCCGCGGGAGGCGGCCGGGGCGAGGCCGGAGCCGGACGCCTCACCGCCGCCGGGCGCAGCCCCGGGGCAGCAGCGCCCTCTCCCGGCGAGGGCTGCTGCTGCCAGGCTGGGCTCGCGCTTGCCCGAGCTTTGGGGTCCGGGGCCCCCGAAAACGCTCTGCTGCCCGCCCCTCCTCAGCCCGGAGCTGCGTCCGAACTGCTGGTCGCCACGTCCTTTCCCGGGCTCCCGAAGTCGAGGACAGTCGCCAGCCGCAAGCCTTACCGCTGTGCCTGGCTTTGACGCCCCGAGTCCGGATCCTTCTCGGGCGTCGATGCTGTTCCCCAGGCGAGCGCGCTGAGACGGTGCCGCCCCTCCTTTTTGCCCCAAACTGAGCTTCTCCCCCAAACATGGCCTCTGAAATAGGAACATAGACAAGCCTATTCGGAACCCCAAGACCTCACCCTGCTTCAGCGTTGCTTTCGCCCAAATGTCTGGAACCTCTCCGCAAAGAAAAGGATTTGTTTTTTGTAACTGCCACGCCCTCCTCCAAAAAAAACTCAGCTCTAAGGCGCCCTCCTTGCAAAATGCGGGGTCCTGATGTTTCTGCCCCGTACTGAACCCAAAGCCCAAACCAAACCGGTTGCCGTGGAGTCGATTCCAACTTGCAGCGACCCTGTAGGACAGAGTAAAACTGCCCCATCGTGGTTTCAAGGAGCTGCTGGTGGATTCGAACTGCTGAGCTTTTGGTTAGCAGTCAAGCTCTTTAACCACGGCACCCCAGGACCCCCCAATCCTTCTCGCCCTTCAAGACTCTCAAATTCATCTCCACCCCAGTCTCCAGAGTATTTGATTTTTGAACAGTTCTCCGTGCTATTCTCCAACACACACCACCACCACCATGGAAAGGTGGTTTCTTACATTCTTCCCTTAAGTTCCTCACGGCCGTTTCTAAGGAAGTGTCCTTCCTTTCTGCCAGGAATAGTTGAGATGTGGATGACAGATGCCTCCATTTTTCTCTCGGGCCCCACCTCTGTCCTGTTATCCCCCCGCCCCCCGACTTTCCGTGTATGTCTTGGGCACAGAGGAATGTTATGTTGAAATCCATGTCCATGTGCCTCAGGGTGTCCGTGGCCGTGCTGCCTTTACAGTCTTGCCATGTCGAGCCGTGTTACCTTTTCAGCCCAAAGTGTTTTTCAGAAGTATTATTTGAATTTCATTTTGTTGTTGTTGTAATTCACATCTTGATGCCAGGATAATTTTGAATTTCATTTTTAAAAGCAGTTTTATGCTTTGGGTGCTGTGCAGCAAGGTCTCCAGTCACCTTGTATGGCTCTGAACAGCTGCACATCAGGCTGCCGAAACAGCCAGGCCGGCCCCGCCCTGCCGCTGAGCCCCCTCCAGGAAGCCCCGGTCCTCTTCCCTTTGTGCCTAGATGCAGTCCTGCCGGAGTTACTGTGGGATTCCATATAAGTCCATATATCCTCTGTTTCTCCATGGTGGTTTCGTAGTGAAAACCTGCTTGAGGGGGATTACGGCCTTTCCTTCCCTCTGTGTCCTGCAGGGCAAGCAGTGGCCTGTCACCGAGCTGCAGTCAGAAAGCAGAACGTGAGGGCCTTGAAACAGCAGCCCCTTGTTTGACAGATCAGGAAACTGACCTGGGAAGGTGACAGGACATGCCCACAACTGGCTTGTGGCAGACTAGAATCTGTCTCTGGGGCTTTTGCTGCATGTGCGTGGATTTTCCTTTCCTCTTGAGTTTTTGTCCCAAAGGGCTACACTTGTGTGCTTCCCTTATAGGAAGTCCTCTGGCTTCTCACACTGCATGACATTGGAAGAAGCAGCCAAAGCAGGGGCTTGGGAGAGAGGTGGGCTGCGGGGAACTGCCCGGCATCTATGTGTTTCCTGCTCAGCGGCAGGATATCCAGGCCTCTTCGCTGTGAGACATGATGATCACCGATGCTGCTGCCCTGGCGGCACCACGTCTCACCAGCATTGGTGGTTTCTACAGCACTTGGTTCTGGTGAAGCTCCCTCACGCCCCAGGTCTGCTCTCCTGACCTTTGTCTTCCGTTCCCCTTCTGCTTTCCAGTTCATAAGGTGCTGTGCCTGTGAGACCACACCGTGGGCTTGAGGAGAGTCGCCCTTGGTGGATACAGAAGAACCTTGACTAGCCAGAAACCCGTCAGCTGGGGACTGGCCACTGCCTTGTCGGTTTTGAGGGGAGAAGCTGCAGGCCAAGTCAGGAGAGCTGCCGCCACCACCTGCAGAGAAGGCAGGCAGGTCCGAGGGTGCAGAGAAGTCCAGGGGTGGCCTATCACTGGGCACCTGGCCTGCAGGGAAGACCTGGAGCAGCCCCTTTGCCAGAGGCCAAGGCCGCGCGTACCGGAGTGCGGAAGACAGGGAAACTGAGGCGTGGGAGCCAGGAGGAAGCAGTGGCTGGGTGGGCAGAGGGTCCGAGAGCCTGGGGCAAGAAGGGGAGCAGGAGGACAGGAGGAGGGGTCAGAAGCCCGCTGGGACTGGCGGTGGCTTGTGGCAGCCTGGCTGGGTGTTTCTCCTCGGTGCCGGGACTGGCCAGCCCCCACATGGCCTCCAAGCTGCCCACTGGGAAGGTCCGTGGGGAGAAGCGGAAGCGGGTGGTGCTGACCCTGAGGGAGAAGATGGACATCTGTGCGCGCCTGGAGAAGGGTGAGAACCGGAAGGCGCTGATGCAGGAGTACAACGTGGGCATGTCCACTCTCTATGACATCAAGGCCCACAAGGCCCAGCTGCTGCGCTTCTTTGCCACCTCCGACTCCAACCAGGCGCTGGAGCACCGGCGCACACTGCACACGCCGAAGCTGGAGCACCTGGACCGCGTGCTGTATGAGTGGTTCCTGGTGAAACGTGCCGAGGGTGTGCCCATCTCAGGCCCCATGCTCATCGAGAAGGCCAAGGACTTCTACGAGCAGATGCAGCTCACCGAGCCCTGCGTCTTCTCTGGCGGCTGGCTCTGGCGCTTCAAGGCCAGGCACGGTATCAAGAAGCTGGACACGTCCAGTGAGAAGCAGGTGGCCGACCGCCAGGCCGCGGAGCAGTTCTGTGGGTTCTTCCGAAGCCTGGTGGCCGAGCACGGACTGTCCCCTGAGCAACTGTACAACGCGGACGAGACAGGTCTTTTCTGGCGCTGCCTGCCCCACCCCACACCGGAGGGGGCCCCTGGGCCCGGCCTCAAGCAGAGCAAGGACAGGCTGACCGTCCTCATGTGCGCCAACGCCGCAGGCTCCCACAAGGTCAAGCCCCTGGTGGTCGGCAAGTGCAGCGGCTCCCGGGTGCTCAAGGGCATCCAGCACCTGCCCGTCGCCTACCAGGCGCAGGGCCACGCCTGGATGGACCAGGAGATCTTCTCTGACTGGTTCCACCATGTCTTTGTGCCCTCCGTGAAGGAGCACTTCCGGACAGTGGGTTTGCCCGAGGACGGCAAAGCCATCCTGCTGCTGGACAACTCACGGGCACACCCGCCCGAGGCCGCGCTGGTCTCCGACAACATCTTCACCATCTTCCTGCCTGCCGGTGTGTCCTCGCTGATCCAGCCCATGGACCAGGGCGTCCGGCGGGCCTTCATGAGGAGCTTCATCAACCCGCCCGTCACCCTGCAGGACTTCCACACCCGCTACAGCATCCATGACGCTGTCTTCAACGTGGCCTGCGCGTGGGGCGCTGTCCCGAGCGCGGTTCTGCGCCGTGCGTGGAGGAAGCTGTGGCCTGCCGCCGTGTTTGCCGACGGCTCCTCCGAGGATGAGGGAGCTGAGCCCGCACAGACCCAGCCACAGAGCAAGACTCTGGCCCACATTATCGAACTTGTGAAGGATGGTCCCCCGCACACGGGCAGCAGGCTCCCTAGAAGTGAGGGCAGAGAGTGGGCAGCAGCTGGGAAGGAGGTGGAGCGCGGCGGCGCCCAGGCCGTCTGGGATTCAGCAAAGGGCAAGGGAGCTGGCCCAGATGGCGGGGGTGAGGGCTCCTGGGAGAAGGCCGCCGCCTCCTTCGATGTCATCCTTGACTTTGCAGGGGCGCAGCCCTGCTTCACCCCCCAGGAGCTGGGCCAGCTGCACGCGCTGCATGCGGCCTTCACGAGGCAGAGGCAGGTGAGGAGGAAGCACGGCACCCTGGCAGCTGCAGTCAAGACAGAAGTCCCCCAGGGATGCCCCAGGGCGTGCACGGCCTCCACGCATTCCCCTCTGCCGTCCACATCTGCAGCAGCACATGGCGACAGCTGACACGCACCCCATGTTTCTGCCCACGAGCCCCTGTGGAGCGGGTGCCACAGTCAGGTGTGGGTGTGGCTCTGACCGCTCCCTGAGGTGGCGGGCCCCTCGGATGTTGCAGGGCTCTGCCACAAGGGTGAGCGCTGGCCCGAGCAGTCGCGGTGACTCAGCGGTCCATCCCCCGCGTCGTCCAGTTAATAGAGGTTTTACTGTGTAACTGTCGGATCATGTGACTGAGAAGAGCCCACTCAAACCTGAAACGCACCAGCACCTCACCCTGCTGGAGCCGAGGGCTGGACGGGCGGGTCTGGGTCTTCACCCTAGGGTTCTGACCCCCCGAGCCTGGCTGGAGAGGAGAGGAAAGCCACTCCTGGCCTGGCAGCAGCCACACCGTGGGCACTTCACTGCCTCACCAGGCCCCCCAAGGTTCCTCTCACCCTTCAGAGAGCTGGGCCTGCTTCCGGGTGCCACCCCTGAGCAAGGTGCCCGAGGGCAGGCTGTGGGGCCTGGTCTCCAGGGTTCGTCACACCATGTGCTCACCAACATGTGCCCACTTCAGTCATGAGCTGATGCAGCAGCTGGAACCATCTGGAAGGTGGGTCCATGTGGCCACAGAGCCCATCCCTTAGGGTCTGATGCCAGGATGCCCACAGGCCACACACCGACGTGGTGCTGCTGCTTCCTGGCAGAGCAGAGCTGTTGGGCTGGACCCTACTGTTCTGGGGGAGTGCCGCGAGAGAGCCCACAGGCCTGTCAGCATCAGGCTCTGTGCAGGCTGTTGCCCAGCGACCACATTCCCCACAATCCGCACTACGGCCTTTTAGTTAACAAATTTCAGCCAGACATTCAGAGACCTCAGGTTTCCGCAAAAATCCCTGAGAAACAAAGACACACTGCTTAGGCTGCTAGCAGAGTCTGAGCCCTGACTCTCAGCTGTGTGCACACTGTTGTCCTTGGGGGGACGTGGGCCACTTGTAGAAAGACATGATCATTTTTCCCGGATCGTGGCGCTGGCTCAGCATTACGTCACTGCCCGCCTGGAGCTGTGACCACATGCAGCCCCGTGTCAGAGAGTGGCCTCCTAAGTGTCCCAGGTGGGTGTGTTCTGTGTTCTTCCATGGCTTTACCTTTGAGCTCCAGCCCCTGAATTCCCATCACGACAACTATGTTCCTGCGTTTGCTCCTGGCCACCGAGGCCTTTGTGAGCGTCGGCAGGACGGAGGGGGGTGTTAGGCTGGCAGCCAGCTATGTGGCATCTCCTTGTCTTCACAAGTGTCAAGATGGTGACACTGAAATACAACCGTGCTGTGGAAGCCTGAGTGTCTTGCTTTCATGTGTGCGTGACGATGGTGACAACATTGCAGTTGTCATAGTTCTCTGCCAAGTCTTGGCCCTGTGGCCTCCGCATTGTCACGCCCTGCCGTCAGTTTCCTTCGTATTTGGGCAGCGTTTGCATCCATGTGCTGTGTCCCCGGGGGCTCAACCTCATGGAGACTGTGCAGGTGTGCCAAGAAGACAGTACACACCCTCACAGCACACGTGGCACACACCCTCACGCCACACAAATGGTACACACCCTCACAGCACACGTGGCACACACCCTCACGCCACACAAACGGTACACACCCTCACAGCACACGTGGTACACACCCTCACGCCACACAAATGGTACACACCCTCACGCCACACAAATGGTACACACCCTCACAGCACACGTGGCACACACCCTCACGCCACACAAACGGTACACACCCTCACAGCACACGTGGCACACACCCTCACGCCACACAAATGGTACACACCCTCACCACACGTGGTACACACCCTCACACCACACGCGGTACACGCCGTCACACCACACAAACAGCACACACCCTCACACCACACTTCACCGCAGCGGGGACAATGGAGGAGTACAGAGCCATCTCAGCTCAGGTAATGGAAGTTCCCCTGTGCCCACTGTGCCGTGTGTGCGAGCACGTGTGAGGGTGTGCGTGAATGTATGTGCACGTGTGAGGGTGTGCGCATGTGTTGGTGCACGCGAGCATCTTAGTGCACACGAGTGTGTTGGTGTGCGAGTGTGAGGGTGTGCATTTGAGCGTGTGCTGGCGCACGTGAGCGTGTTGCTGTGTGAACATGTGGGCGGGCACAGGTGTTTTTTGGCGTGTGCGGGTGTATTGGTATGTGCAGGCATGTGCGGGTGCACGTGAGCGTGTGTTGGCGTGTGAGTTGGTGCATGTGAGCTTTTGCATGAGGATCACACGAGTGTGAGTTGTATACTGTGTTCATGTGCACGAGCGTGTGTTTCTGTGCATGTGCGTGCATTAGTGTGCATCTGAGCATGTTGGCTGTGTGCAAGCGTGTTGCTGTGCATGTAAACGTGCGCTGGTGTGCGCCAGCATGCGTTGGTGTGTGTGCGAGCACGTATGTGCTCTGCGGTGGTGTGGGGCCACACGCACGTGCACCCCCGGATGCAGCCAAGTGGCCGCAGGGATAGAGCGTCCGCTTTCTACCAGCCCACCAGCCAGGGATCCCCAACCCCCTGCTCCAATCTCCCCAGGAACCCTGGCTCCTTGTCACTTGCCACGGTGATCCAGGCCATTCGCGGGGTCACTGCTGTCCCTGTGCTGGCCGGTGCACTCCTCCCGTGCCCCTGTGTCCTTCTTCCTGACTGGACATGCTCCTTCCTCGGCTGACAAGCTGCCCTGCAACCGCCAGCTGTGATAAAGGGCTTATGGAATTTTGTTATTGATTGGATTTTATTTGCTGACATTAAATGGTGCTGTGGGCTGGTGGCCTGGCTTCCTGGCTAATAAATGGGATCAAACTGTCATTGTGATTCCTTTCAAAGGGATGGCTGTTTTGTCACCATGTCTGCTGTCCTCCCAAGAGTCCTCCACACCTCCCCCTCTCCCACCTCCTCCTGCCCCCACGGCACCTTCCCCATGAGCCTGGGCAGCGAAGTGCAAGTCGTGGAAATCAGTCTGATGGGTCAAGGAATTCATCATCAGGACGTGGGGGTCACTGAAATGTCAGCAACAGCAGGAAGTCCCCAGAGGGGGAGAGGGAGGAGGTGATGTCACAGGAGCCAGGGGCTGAGTGGTCCGTGGTGTGAGCTATGTCCCCTCAAGCTGACCAGTTGCATCGTGCCCTCTCTGAAGGACCATTGGCCTCAGGCGATGGGGCTCCTGATGTGCAGAGAAGGCACGGCCTGCCACACTGACCCTGCCCCTCCCACCAGGTTCCCTGCAGTCCCAAGGTAAGGTCTCCACGGTCCATCATGGTTCTCCAGCCTGCCATCTCCTCTCTGCATCCCTGGCTTCTCCCCATGTGCCCCCCGCCCCACTCTGACTCCATCAGTCTCTCCCACAGCAGCCAGGGCTCCCATCTTCTTCCCCAGGCACCACTAGACCCGCTGCTGGCCTTCCTCCGCCTCTTGACATCTCGGCCTCCCCAGGATCCTACCTGTGTTTCCAGCAGCCCCGTCCCTGCCTCGGGGCCTTTACCCCCGCTGTTCCTCAGCCTGGAGAGCTCCTGCCCAGTCTCTCCGTGGCGGGCCAGCTCCTGTCACATTCAGTCCCCTCAGAGGCCTCACAGGACAGACACCCTGCCCATGGCGGTCTGCCTGTCTCCACATCCAGCCGGCTGGCTGACTCCCCCAGATGTTTACAAAGACCAGCCTGTCAGTCCACCGCCCTTTCCGCCCCAAGGAGGCAGGAGGCGAGCTCAGCACCTGCCTCACCACACGGTGCACTGAGGGGCTCAGCACCCCTTCCGGCCACAGGCCAATACCAGATTCTCGAGGCCGTGGAATGGAAGGATGCCAGGAATCAGCCATGGGCCCCGTGCAGCAGAGTCCATGCTTGACTTGAACAACAGCTGAGAAAGGATGGTTTTCAGCCACTCGAAAAGTGAATACACTTGGGCCGCCACGTTAAGGCTGGCGGCCTAACGCCCATGTTTGCTTGTGGTTTTAAGTCTCTGTCAGAGACATTACTGCAGTTGAGTGGACCCTGCCTGATGGTGACCCCATGTGTGCAGAGTAGAACTGCACCATAGGGTTTTCAAGGGCTGAGTTTTTGGAAGCAGACCGCCAGGCCTTTTCCTCTGAGGTGCCTCTAGGTGGACTCCAACAGCCAACCTTTCGGCTAGCAGTCGAGTGCTAAACTGTTTGTGCCATTTACAGGTAAAATGACATGGTGTGTGGGGTTTGGAGATCAGAAACACGGGGTGCTGCTGCAGTGGCCTTGGGGCGCGAGGTGGCCTTACCTGCTCTCCTACTTCCATGTGTACTCTGCGTTTTCAGTAGTAACGAGTTCAGCCAGGCCACCTGCTGAGAGCCCCAGGGGACCCCAGTCATCTGGCCCAGGGGTCAGTGCTCACCAGGGCCGCCCCCGCGCACACACAGGACGGTGTTCTGAGGAGGGGCCCTCCCCTGGCTCCGTGGGGGGTCGCTGACGTGCATCCGCTCCTGGGCACAAAGGCCTTCTTCCGCTGAATAGGGCCTTGATACCTGGGAGGTGAGTCAGCAATGATAGGTGAGTAACTGTGCCTGGCGTCACACTTGTCACCATTATGGCACTGATGGAGAGGAGGGAGGGAGGAAGGAGGGGTAAGGCGCACAGCCAGGAGTGGAGGGCCTTCTGACCCCCACTCATGCTGTTTCCTGCCCCCATCCAGGGTGTACCTAACAGCCTGCCTCCGCCTCTGTCACTGGCTCCCCCACATGTGGGGGTGGGTGGGTGGCAACTTGTTCTCCAAGAACTGAGAGAAGCAGGGCCTGCTGGGGTCCCACAGCTCTGGAGGGCCTGGGTCTGGGCCTCCCCGCACCCTGCACAGTTGGGGAAACAGGCTGTGAAAGGCCGCACAGCTCACCAGCTCAGGGGCCTCCATCCTCCTGGGAGATCTCTGCTCCTGGCCACGTGACTCAGCTGTATCCCGCGACCTCCCCTGCTGGGTGTACAGTGTCAGAGGTGGGGGAGATGCGTCTGGACTGGGCTCGGAAAGTTCTCCACGGCGGATGGAAACAAAGGCATGGTATGCGGAAGCCTGATGCGAGAGACTGGGTCACTGGGAGACTCTAGAGAGCCACACACATTCGAAGTGACGCAGTCGGCTGCCATTTTTTAGTGGGGCACTGCTGCCTGTTTCCTAAAAAAAACACTAAAATCAAACCTGTTGCCATTGAGTCGATTCCAATTCATAGCAACTCTACAGGCCAGGGTAGAACTGCCCTACAGGGTTTCCAAGGAGTGGCTGGTGGATCCAAACTGCCGCCGAGCTCTTAACCACTGCTCCTCCAGGGCTCCTGCCCGTTTCCTACTTGGGTCAAAATCCAACAAGCAAGAGATTTGGTTGCTATGCAATGCATACGCTGCCCTTGTTTCTGGCACCTATGACTGAACCATTTGAAACCAGTTTGAAGCCTTAGTCCAGATGGGTGGAGGGTGGTGAGCCCTCCCATCTTGGCTTACAACATCCTGCAGGCCCATCTGGGATGAAGGCTTCACCCTGCATGACGTCAGTGAGGGTCTCCACTGCTCCAGCAGGGGTGGCCAGTCCCCACTCACAGACCACCCACTGCTGGGCACTCCTGAACAGCGTCCTCAGCCTGGCACTCCTCTGCCCCCCACCAAGCGCAGGCTGGGTGCCATGTGCCCAGCGGACACTCAGCTCCAGGCCATACCCCCTCACTTGTCTCCAAGGGCTGCCATGGAGCCCTCTCAGAGATCTGAGTTCTCCTTGCTCATCCGTTCATTCCCTCATTCATTTGCTCCCTCATACATTAATTCACTAATTCACTCACTCATTCTGTCACTCCTCTGAGTCCTGGCCTGCCCCCTCCTGGCCTAGTGGCCCTCTGCATGCTGCTTAGCCTCCCTGAGCCACCTCGCCCCAGCCCACCCCCCATGTCAGGTGTCAAGATGGAGCTGGGACTCCAGGACTCCAGACCCATCCTGAGAGAGCAGAATTGGGCTCAGACTGCCCAGGTCCACCCAGGCAGGGACGGGTGGGAGATTCCACCCCGTGGGCAGGAGCCCTGTAGTCCTCACAGGCCACCATGTGCAGCCCCTGCTGGGCATCGGGGGAGGCAGGGCACTGCAGGCCAGGCGAGGCCACTGGTGGTTCCTGTCTCAGCATGACTGGCTGCCTGGGCCTGAGGGCTGCCCCCGAGAAGGCCGGACTGTGAGGCACAGCTGTCACTCCCTCTAGACCCCAAGGGGAGAAAGAGGCTCTCCCAGTGTGGGGATGGGGGCATAAACTGCTGGGTGTGTGTGATGCCAGGGCTGTGACACGCCCGGACCAGGGGGTTTTCTGTGTTGTTGGGCTGCGCAGCGCCCTCTGCTGGACTCAGTAGGGAGAGCAGGTGGCCCCAGCAGACCTCAGCCGGGGGTAGGGGGGATGCTGACTGGGGGTGAGAAGGGATGTGTCTGGAAGACGATAACGTAGAGCAGTGAGGGCTGGGAGGGCAAGAAGGTCTCATGGGGGAGGCAACTGAGTGAAGGCCGGGGGGCAGCCCTGCAGGAAGGTGGATCCCCAGAAAAGAGGGAATGTGAGGCCTCCTGGGATGGAAAGGGAGCAGCTGGCCCTGAGTGGGGGGCTGGAGGGCACAGGGCTGGCATAAGGCTCTAGGACTCGGAGCTGGCAGGGGCCAAGGAGCTCCCATTCCTTCAGGGCTCTGAGAGGGTACCAGCCTCACCGGGGGAGCTGCAGCTGCTGGGGGTCCTGGGTCCCCACTTCCCACACCCACAGCTCTGGGTGGGTGGAGGTGGCTTCTCTGGGGAAGCTCCATAGCTCCAGGTGTGCAGGGATGGCAGGCGTGGGCACAGACAGAAGTCGGAGACCCTGCTTCCTCTGGGCCGTGTCACCAGGTGGGGGCACAGGGAGCCCTGGCTCAAACATCAGACTGGAGGCAAGACCCTGGGTCAGGCACCCCAAAAGGGTCAGGGTTCACTGAGCCACAATGCAGGAGAAGGCATGCACTCAGGGCTCCCTCTGAATCCCTGATCATACACTGAGCCCTGACCCTGGTCACACTCTGAGCCCTGGCCCTGGTCCCGGCCTGAGCCCTGATCCTGGTCACAGACTGGGCCCTGATCCTGGTCACACTCTGAGCCCTGATCCTGGTCACACTCTGAGCCCTGAACCTGGTCGCGCCCTGAGCCCTGAACCTGGTCGCGCCCTGAGCCCTGATCCTGGTCACAGAATGGGCCCTGATCCTGGTCACATGCTGAGCCCTGACCCTGGTCGTGCCCTGAGCCCTGAGCCTGGTCGTTCCCTGAGCCCTAAGCCTGGTTGCGCCCTGAGCCCTGAGCCTGGTCTCAGGGTGTGGATCCTAAGGAGGAGGAGACCAGGGATCATGGAGCCCCATGTGAACTGCGCTGTTAACCTAGAAAAACCAAGCACTGCTGCTGTCCTCCTCCCCTGAGTCCTCCCCCATGTGTGACTCAACGCCCTCCCCGGCCCTGCTCCCTTTCCATGCCCCCATACTCCAGCACTGAGGAGCTCCAGGTGCTCTGGGTGACAGTCAGCCGTGGGGGTGGCTGGGGGTGGCCAAGTGGCCGAGGGTGGATGGTGGCCATGAGCTGATTCACTTCAGAGTCAGAGAGAATGTGTGAGCTGGCTCCCCCAGGCTGGGCTCCCACCCTGCCAGATGGTTCCTGGGAAGGTATCCAGGCTGTGCCTTCATCCCAGGTGGGGCAGGTGCTCACAGGGACTGGCCCAAGACTCCCCCCACTCCAGGCTCCACCTTCAGAAACAATGGCGGGTCGAACCCTTACTCGCAGGGAGGGGGAACCTGGACTTGGGTCTCTCTGGTCACTAGCTGGGGCCATTGGCCTCTTCACTGCAGGGATCTCAGTGCTCAGTGTCTGTGCTACACCCAGGGCCTAGGGGCGCAGAGAAGGCTTCCTGGGGGTAAGGTGGGGGCAGAAGGGATCAGTGAGAACAAAGGGGCCCGTGCCCCGGAGGGAGTGGGACCTGCCCTGGGAGGGGAATGCACTGCCCATGGGGGCGCTGTCCTGTATGGGGCTGGCCTGCACCACGTGGCTCTGTCTGAGGTGCTGAAAGAGGCACCTCCCGCTCTCCAGTTTCCTCTGTCACACCGGGAGGGCTCGCCTCAGGTCCCTGTGGCCACTTCCACTTCTCTGGCCTTGATTTTCTTCTCTGGACAATGGGAGCATGCAGCTATGCCACCTTTATTACTCCCCCACCAGTGGCCCAGGGTCACCCAGGAATGGGGCTGAAGCCCTGTGATGGTGAATTTGAGTGTCAGTGTGGCTGGGCTGTGTGTCTAAGTGTTAGCTAAACACTCACTCACCTCCCTCTGGGGCCCCTCCCCCCCAGCCTCAGCATCCTCGCTGCCCCACCTGTCATGGGGGAGGGGAGGTGGGAGGGGGCTACTTGGTGATTACACCCTGTGCCATGATTACACACTGTGCCAGCGCAAAAATGGAAAAGGGAGGGAGGGAGGGACAGCGGGAGAGGGAGCCAGAAGAAAAGCCCAATAAACAGTTAATTTAGGCAGTAGCTCGGGCTTCCACCCAGGGCTCTCCGCTCCGCCGCCCGCCGTCCCTGGCAGAGTGGGAATCTCTTTGCCCCTTCCCTCTTACTAATAAGGCAGAACGCTGTGTCATCTGGCACTCTCCATAAACGTGTCCCTTCTCTGACTAATTCTTTTTAATTAGAAACAACAAGGGGAAAAAAAGCAATGTCCTTGGGTGCCTCTATGAGGGGCTGATCTCTGGCCGCCCACCCTCTGCTGCTGGCCTCTGGCTCCCACTGTCCTCCTGGGCCCAGCCAGGAGGTTGGGGTGACTCCAGGACAGAGTCTCAGGTCAGCTGTCCTGTGCTCCCACACCCACCCAGAGACCCTGCTGGCAAGAGGCTGGGCAGCGTGGTTTGGGGGATGGACAGCAGCTGTCATAGGCAGGTGGGTGGGTGACATGGAACCCTTCTCTGGAGTGACTGTGATGGCCCACCCCATTCATGGTGTGCCTCCTCCCCATGGGTCCCTGTCCTCCAGAGGCTGCTGGGCCACTGCTCAGGGGTGTCCGGTGTCTGCGGGAGCCCAGTGTGGGGTCAGAGGACGCCCTGCATAAGGGGTGAAGAGGGTCCTTGGAGGGAGGATACCCCCAACCCACTGAATAACTGAGGTCAAGGAGCTTGTGAACTGCTGCAAACAGTGGACAGTGGAGAGCAGGCCGAGGACCGGCCCCGGGGCAGGAGGAGTCTGGGTCAGAGGCTGCTTGGCCATTCGCTTTCCAGCCAGGTCCTCTGGACACACCACTTACCCTCTCTACACCTCAGTTTCCTCATCTGTAAAATGGGTGGCAGTGATCCACTCTCTGGCTGTTCCAAGGTTCAGGGAGATGCTGGGCACGCTGTGGGGCCTCCTCCCACCCTGTGTCCTCTGTCTCCACCCTCTTTCCCAGAGAGACCACAGAGCAGTGTCCCCGGGGACCAGGAAGGGGACCAGGTAGGAGCACCCAGCTGATCATGCGACGACTCAGTGAGACATGATTACAATTACTGAGCATCGCAGAGGCACAGCAGAGCGTGAAGCCCAGTGTGCCGTTCTGAGTCCAGGTGCTGGGTGACTGCCCAGGCCACTGCACAGGAAGCTGGCCCTGCAGCTGGGGAACTTGGGGTTCCAGGGCCCGGGGCAATGCCTGGGGTGGGTGGATGGGCAGGAAGGGGCTCCTGAGGCCAAGCAGAGGGTGGGCAACCACCCTGTGCTAAGCCCCATGTTGCCAGGCGTCCCTACTCAGCTGGTGGTGTCCTCAGGGACAGAGGCCCACCCTCCCTGTGGGAGAGTCTATGGGGGGCATAGGAGAAGTTTGGGGGCCCTGGTCCGGGGTGCAGGGATACCCCATCTACGGGTTGGGGTGACGTGAGCTGAGGCCTGAAGGGTGAGACAGACTTGGCCAGGTGGCTCCCTGAGGCTGGCACCTTCTCTTGGGTGGGTGGTGGCCCCCAGGATGCTGGCAGCAGGCAGGGAAGTGCCCTCATCCAAGACTCCAGGTTTCCAGGAGAGTCCAAGGAGGCTGGGGGAGAAGGGCGGGGCGGTGTTTGGGGACTGTGGCGGGGGCAGCCCCGAGTCCTTGGCCAGATGAGGGGGTTAGATGAGAAGAGGGAGAAGGGCCAGGTCTCAGCAAAAGGGAGGGGAGAGAGGGGCGGCCAGAGAGACACCGTGGGGAAGGGGGGTGGGCAGGAGGGATGGACAGAGGCCCAGCTCTGTGGCAGCGCGGTGCCCCTTCTGAGAGACCCCTCCTCCAGGAAGCCGTCCCACCCGCCCTCCGCTGGCCCCCCAGGGCCCCAGGTCACCGTCTCGGGCTTGAGCGAGGGCAGGTCGGAGGTCAGAGCCCGGTGTGGCTGTGGCTCCCTCCCGGGAGGGCGCAGTGTCCCCGGCCGCCCTCCGCCTGCGCGCCTCGCGGCGGGGACCCCGCGGCCGGAGCCCACTTCCGGCGGGCGGGCTGGCTGCGTGGGGGGACCTCGCCGCGTCACCCGGCTGCTCTGCACCGCGCCTTTTATGGCGCCGGAAGTGCCTGGCTGCTGGCAGCGCGGCTGCGGAGACCTAAACGCAGATCTCGACGCAGATTTAAATGGAAACGCTAGAGCGGCCGGCTGGCGGGCGGGCGGGCGGGCGGGCGGGGGCGGTCGGGTGCCACCCCTCCCTGACAGGCCTCCTGAGCCCCCCACCCGGGGCTAGGCCGGGCCAGCTGGCAGCAAGCCCCCATGGTGCCGAGGGGCTGATGTCCACAGGGCTTCGCAGCACGACCTGGGGAGGTGGGCGACCTGGAGGCGGCGGGGGTGCGCCTGGACGGGGACCCAGTGGTGCAGAAAGGTGGGGCCGCCGTCCTGGCTCCTCTCCCCCTGCCCGTGCCCCATCTGCCCTGCTGAGTCCTTCTCAATGTCCCCCCCCCCCCCCACACATACACAACGCTACCTGCGGCTGGCAGGCTGGGAACCCGGATCCCCAGCCCCCTCGTCACCTGACCGGGCCCTGTCCCCACCACGCCACCACGCGGGTGTCCCCTCTACCCCTACTCCCCTCCCTTCTCCCCCAGCACTCGTGATTCTGCCCCCCACCCACACCCCAAGACCAGGCTACCAAGACCCGGAAGGCTGTCCCCCCAGACTCGCCCCTCTGGCCTCAGGGAAGCCCCTACCCCAGTCAGGGCCCCTCCGGGCTGCACTCCTGTGTAGGTCAACAAACTTGGGGTGTTGGGGCATCAAGGTCTTCTCAAGGGCAGGAGCCAGGTGTCCAGACACGTGCAGGCCTGCACACTGGGGGTGCACCAGAGAAAGGCCCCTCCACCACCCTCATTCTCACTTACACAGTCACACATATACACCCAGATGCTAACATACACTCACACATGCACACTTACACATTCACACAGGCACACACACTCACACACAGTCGCATTCACATTACACTCAAATGCTCACACTTACACATTCTTACACACTCACAATCACAAGGGCAGCCACGCTCACACACATACACACTCAGGCACTCACATACTCTCACTTGCACTCACACACATGCACGCGCGCACACATGCTCACACACTTACAAGCTTGCAGACACACATGGAGATGCCGTGTTAAGGGCCTCGGATAGGAGCACCTACAGGGAGGGAGGAGGCACTCAGAAGACACATTGGGAGGTCAGGGAAGGCTTCCTGGAGGAGGTGACACTGGGCAAGAATCAGAAAACATTAAAGTGAAACTGAGTTTTATGCTTAGCATCTGAAACTGGGCACGTATTTGCCAGGTGAAGGTGGGACAGTGCAGCAACCCCGTGGAGGGATTGATTGGTCAAAGGGCCAGCCTCCCTCCTCACCTCCGCCCAGTGCCATTGTCCCCCAAACCCCTATTCTGAGAACCTCGCTGCCATTTGGTCCAACCTGCCTGTTGTGTGACGGGGACATCAAGGCCAGCGGTGTTAAGTGATTTGCACAAGGACAAACAGCTCTTGGAGCAGAGGGACTGCGGTGGGCTGCCCACCTCAGACCTGCTATGCCGAGGGGGCATTTAAATCCAAAAGATTATTCTCTGGGCAGGGGTTCAGCCACCTGCCCAGCGCTCCATCCCTCATACCTGCCTCTCAGTGTGTCCTCCAACCCCTGACCATCATGAGTGATGACCTCCTCCCCTTGCCCTGGCTGGGGTCAGTCCCACGGCTGGGAGGTTCCTGGAAGAGCCAGTTGAGGGGTGAGGGGACAGCCTTGACCAGCCCAAGACCCCCAAACACACCCTGGAAGCTGCAACTGGTCCTTGAAGGTTCTGCAGGTGGCCTGCCTGTTGGCACCTACAGGTTGCAAAGGGCAGTGGCCTTGCTGACAACACTCACGATGGCCATGGTAGCCCTGCCTTCCCGGGGGTGGCGTGGGGTTGCAATGCTGCCCCTCCTATTTTATGGAGCTGAGCCACGCACCTTACAGGTGAGGAGACTGAAGCCAGGGAAGCGGGGGGTGGAGGATCGGGGAGGGGTAGCGCTGACAAGAGACCGAGATCTAGTATCTCCGAGGGCCTGGGTCCTCCTCCAGACCCCCTAGCTCATACCTGACATTTGCCTTGGCTCTGGCCTCCCTGCTGTGTGGCTTGGGCAAGCCCCTCCCCTCTCTGGGCCTTAGTTTCTCCTTCCATATATGGGCTAGGACAGGGGTCCATTGAGTTGGGGGCTCCAGGAAGCCTCCTGGCCCCAGAGGGACGCCAGGGGAGCGCAAGCAGCTGGCCCAGGCCTACTGTGCCAGCCTCACTGGAAAAATACAAAGGTTCTTTGGCGGTTGGCGGCAGCGCTGAGGCAGGAGATGAGGCAGGAAGGAGGGAGGAGGAAGGAGGGTCTGTGTGGGGGCCCGGAACGAACAGGCTGCCTGTTCCGGGGACAGGGACACAGCAGCACAAACCCTGCCAAGCCTAGAAGAGGAGGGAGGCAGGAAAGGGGGGGGGGGGCTCAGAAAGAAAGTGTTCCCACACCTCCAGGAGGCTGGGAGGAGAGGCTTCAGTGTTGTCTTTGGTTGCCCCCCCAGGCTCCTGGCTCCGGTACTCAGATACCCCACGCCACCTTGGGGAACCAGTATTGACAGGTCTCTTGAGCCCCCCTCCCCTGTCCCGCACTGGCCCCTCCAGGGTTTCTGCAGAGGCTGGGGGGGGGGGGCAGGGGACCCTGCCTCGGTCACTTGCTGTGTGGCCCGGAGCCCGCACTGGCCCCTCCGGGGTTTCTGCAGAGGCTGGGGGGGGGCGGGGGACCCTGCCTCGGTCACTTGCTGTGTGGCCCGGAGCAGGTCATCCCTCGCAGAAGCCCATGAAACCTAGGGTGAGCAGGGCTCCATGTGGACTGACACAAGAACCAGTGACCCATGCCTGTCCCCTGCCATGGCCTCTCTGCCCTCCATCCCCACCTCTTTCCCTCCTTTGCCCCCCCATCTCAGCTCTTACCCGCAGCACCCACTGTCCTTGGGGCAGATCTGCGTCCCTCACCTCAGCCCCTGCCTCTCCAGGCCTCCCTGTTCCCATCAGAGGAGGGGATGGTGGGGCAGAGCACCTGCTCTGGGCTGGATGCGGACCAGACAGTGGTGGGTGGCAGGGGGCACTCAGTGCAGGGCCTGTGGGAGGCCCAGTGGCCCACCTCCACTGCTGCTCACCCCGCATTCACCAGAGCCGCCCAAGTGGACAATATACCTGTCCCAGGTGCTGACGCGGCCCCTAGGGGCAGAAGAGCTGGGAGCCAGGAAGTATGGAGCAGAGCTTTCTTCCACGGGGCTGAGGGCGAGTTCCCTGGATTTGACGCCAACCGGAATATGGCAGGAGAGGCGGGGGCAGTAGGGGAACCCTGACCCAGTCACAGCGCTCGGCCTCATAGACACCCACAGCCAACGCTCACCCCATCTTACAGAGGGGCCGTTGAGGCAACTTTCCAAACCCTCTCCCCATTAGGAAGGGAAGGAGAAGGGCCCACAAACCTTCCGGCCATGCTGTGCCAGGCCCTGCTCAGCACTGGCCATCGAACTGGGAGCTCACAGCCCTGGCCCCGAGCTGATGCCCAGATGAGGCAGCTTCAAACCTGTCTAGGGTGGAGAGGCAAGGAAGGGATGTTGGTTCTGGCCTGAAGGGAAGAGCCCCTGAGGCAGAGCCCAAGCCTGGGGCTCAGGGTCAAGGCCAGGGGCTGGGGGCAGGCGGGGCCCCAGGCCAGAGGCACCTGACCACTGGGCTGGGACAGCCAAGGACAAACTGGCAGTGGTTCCCCGCTGGGTGTCCTGGTCACAAGTGTGTCCATGTCCCAGGCTGAAGTAAGGAACGCCACGCAGTGGGTGGGTGTGAGGACGGGTTTATACTTCAGGTCCTGGAGGCTGAAAGCCAGTGTTCAGAGTGTCAGCAGGGCCCTGCTGCCTCCACAGGGTCTAGAGGGAGAGCTTTCCTTGTCTCTTCCCACTTCTGGTGGCCCCGGGCACCCTCGGCCTGTAGATGCATGTCACATGGCCGTCCTTCCTCTGTCTGTCTGTCGCTTCTCTTTTATAAGGACACCACTCAGATGGGATTAGGATTCCCAACTGTGGCGCCGTGGTTAAAATGCTCGGCTGCTAACCAAAAGGTTGGCGGTTTGAATTCACCAGCTGCTCCTTAGGAGAAAGATGTGGCCCTCTGCTCCTGTGAAGGTTACAGCCTTGGAAACCCTATGGGGCAGTTCTACCCTGTCCTATAGGGTCTCCATGAGTGGGAACTGACTCGATGGCAGTGGGTTTGGTTTTGGTGGTCTGGTACAACCACACGTTAACTGATTCCATCTGCAAAGGTGCTGGGTTAGGACTTCAACATACACTTCTGGGGAGGGGAACACCGACCAGTCCCTGAGCCTGGCCCTGCAATGGGCCCCTGAGGACACAGGCTCTGCCCGTCCCTTCTCTCCCAGTCCTATGGGCTGGTGGGTGCTGGACTGGGGAGCAGGCTTGTGGGAGGGTGGGCACCTGGACCACTGGGTTCAGCCAGAGCAGGAGGACAGAAGGCTGGGCCCCCGCCCACCGCGGGCAGATGGCGACACACAGAGCAGATGAGACTGAGAAGGCAGACCGCGCCGCGCCACTCCTCGGCCGCCCCCGGCTTCTCGCTCAATAAGAAACTTCTTCAACTGTTCGGAAGAAACAGGGCAGTCTGGCTTTAGGGAGCTAACATCAAGACCAGGGGTCTGGAAGCCGGCACCTCCCACTCACAGTGCTGGGAGCACGCCCCTGGGAGGGGTGCATAGGCAGCAGGGCGGCAAGGCACTTGCCACCCGGTTTCAGCACAGGGGAAGGGGCCTGGCCTTCAGGCGACGAGGTTGTCAGTCTCCTGTAACCCTAACCCTGCAAGGTGGGGAGGAGTCCCAGAGCGGCCCAGGTCCCCCAGAGGTGCCCTCTCCCAGTCACAGATGGTAGCTGGGCATAAGTCTAAAGTCACAAGGAGAAGCCCGAGTCCCCTGGTCACCCTGAGGGAGGCCCCTGGCTGACCAGGATGCAGCCTGGGGCACGGCTGCAGAATCTGCCTTGGGACTGCTCACTTCCCCTAAACCCAAGTCACCAGGAGTCAGCAAGCACTGCCTGGGGCCATTTTGTTACAATAGCCGGGTGGAAGCCAGCAGCCTGTGGTCAGTGTGAGCAGCTTCAGGGGAGGGGAGGTGGAGGCACTGGGAGGTAGGACCTGACCTAGTGGGACTAGGCAGAAGGGCTCAGCTGAACCAAGCATGACACAAAGACCTGCTCTTGGGTTCAAGCAGTCCAGGTAGGGGACGGCCCTGGTGCAGAAGCTCAGAGCAGGCAGGGACATCATGGCTGGGACCACTGGCAAATAGCCTGTGTGTGTGCGTGCATGCCTATGCATGTGTGCATCTGTGTGTGCACTGTGTGTGCACGTGTGCATTTGATAGGTACGCATGTGTGAGCTATCCCCCCCCCCCCCCAAGGAACCTGTGCTGACACCCTGGGTTGTTAAGCAGTGCTAATTGCCAACACCTCTGGAGATTAGTGGCTCAGCTGGGAGGGATTGGGCAGGACCCTCAGGCGTCGTCGGCAGCTCCTGTGAACACACCTAGCAGTCTGGAGACAGAAGACGGGTGTGAGTCAGCACAGCCAGGGGATGACTCACCGCCCAGCCTCTCAGAGTCAGCAGGGACAGCTAGAAGTGCCCTAGAGGGGGCCAGGGTGGGGTCCTTCCCTGGTAAGGAGGTATCCCCAGGCACATTGGGGCCCAGGCTGGTGGGGGGTTGAGGAGCTGCACTGAGGGGCCACCAGAGGAAGGTGTAATCACGGGGTGGGGGGTGCTGGGGGGGAGGCTGTCACAGGGCAGCAGGCGGGCGCTTCAGTGGAGGGAGCAAGCTCTGTCCCCAGGGACTGGGCCGCACAGCTGGAGATGACCCAGGACTGAGGGTGGGATGGGGCGGGGCAGGGAGCCCTGAGATCATGGACTTGGGAGGCTCAGAACTGGAAGGCTGGGAGCCTGGAGTCCTGGGGCAGAACACCTTGAGTCAGGTGCTGGGTACACTGTGGTGGCCATCCTGGCCTGCCCCACCTCCTGCAGGACACCCCTCTTCTCAGGGTAGGCCTTGGAGCTGTGGGGCTGGGCCCCGAGAGTGGGGCCCAGGCCTGCCCTCCCTCCTTGCCCCAGGCCCAGCGCCCCTGCCTCTCCACCTGCCCCAGTCATGCCCCCCTGTGCCAGCCTCCTCTGAGTGAGGCTGGGGGCTAGAGGGTGGGCAAGCTGTGCCTTTGCCCCTGCTTGTCAGGAGATGGAGGGGCATGGAGGACGGGGGCGGCCCCTCTTATAATCGCCCCCATCCGGGCCACAGGAGCTGGCCTGGCTTCTTTCCGGAGGAGGCAGAAGAATGGAACCCGAGGCTCCAGTGCGGGGGTTTGGCAAGGCCTCTGGGGTGATAATTGGGCAGTGATTAAGTGTTCCGGAGCAGTGGCTGTGGCTGTCACCTGTCACTGCGGCCCTGTGTGCAGCCTCCCAGCAGATCCTGTCTGGGTGGGGGACTCCGTGTGACCTGCGCTCCCTCACCCGGGACTGTGCTCTGAGGCATATCGGCCTGGAGTGTCCACCTTCGTCCTGCCATTTAGAGGAGCACCTGAGCAGAGGATACCAGGGTTGTCATCAAGGGATCTCATTCAAGCCCCAGCCCTGCCCTGACTCTGGGTCAACATGGGACCTCACACCACCCCGGGCCGGCTCCCCTACTCACCCTCACCCTCCTGACCTGGCTGAAGTGCCTGGGCTGCCACCACCCCCTTGGTCCCCTGTCTGTGTTACTTGTCCCCCCTCCTCCAGGAAGCCCTGCCAGATCTAGATGCTTTGGGGTGGGGTTGGGTGGGGGCTGGAGCCACGCAGGCCATAGGCCCAGAGAGCTATGCCCCGCCACCCTCAGAGACCATGGGGCTATGTAAGCCCTGGGGGGGCAGGGCGGGGGCAGCCCTGGTCACTTGGCAATGGCCACACTCACCGCACACCCACACAGACACACAGTAGCCGGCTGCCCCCTCCGACACAGATCCACTGAGATGGGCCACCACGACTGCCACGCTCCCTGTCTGGCCCTCAGGGATGTATGTGCATGTATGCACGCATATACACACATACACGCACACACCCATACACACATGCACATATGCACACACACATGCATGTACAGGCACGTACATACATGCATGCACACATGCACACACGCGCACGCACACTCCCCAGCCTGGAGCTCCTCCCTGGGAGACACCTGCCAGGGCAGCCGGGATTCCGCAGCCAGGAAGACTCCCAATCCCTGTCCTCCCAGCTTCTCCCCCAACCCCCTGCGCCCCTCCTTCCTCTTCTCTGCCCACCCACTCGCCTTTAATTAGAAATGCCAGGAGAGCGATTTTCTGGGAGATTTTGCCAGAAAGACATTCCCCCCAAGGGTGGAAGCCCAGAAGGGGAAAGGAGAGACAGATTGGTTGTGGGGTGGGGGGAATGAGGACTCCCAGCAGAGCAGCTCCAGGGGGGCGGGGCAGGGAGAGCAGGGACGGGGTTCGAGTGGGGGACTTGTGTGCCCTTGGGTGTGTGAGCAACACCGAGTGGGTCTGGTGCAGGGTGTGGAGGGGCATGAGTGTGCACGTGGGGGTATGAGTGGTGGGCATGAGTGTGCATGCGGGGGGCATGAGTGTGCACGTGGGGGTATGGGTGGGGGGGATGAGTGTGCATGTAGGGGGCAGGAGTGGGGGCATGAGTGGGGGGCATGAGTGCGCACGTGGGGGTCGAATGAGGGGCATGTATGCGGTGTGTGATGCGGTGTGTGTGAGAGAGTGATTGGCAGCAGGGATAAGGTGTGCTGACCGACTGTGGGTAGTGGTGTGTTACCTGCGCTCAGGTAACATCAGAGGCCCAGGCCACCCCCATCCGTCCAGCATTGGGGTTCCCCAGGAAGGGCGCCCCTCCCCCACCCCATTGCCAGGGAGGCAGAAGGGGCCTCCCTCCCGAGGAATCTCGCTTCCGGAGCTCCACTCCTTATATGGTGCTCGCTTCTCCCAGCCTCTGCTGACTGCGCTCGGCTGCCGGCACCCCCCCTTCTCCCGCTCTCCACTCCCTCCCTCCTCCTAGGAATCTTGGCGCCTCAGGCCAGGCTCGGCTGTGGCCTGAGGCTCGGAGGGTTCAGGGGCGGTACCCTACAGGGGCTGAAGACCCCTCCATCTCCTCCCCCTACCCAAGAAGCAGCTTGCAGACATCCCCGGAGCTGCTTAATACAGAAGTCTTGGGCTTCACCAAAGACCTGGGGAGGGGGATCACGCAGTCCTGTCCAGGCAGGGCGACACTCACGGGGTCACATACCCACACCGATGCAGGGGCCTGGGCAGAGCCCTCCCCCCGCCCCAGGGCCGCAAGCAAGGGCCGCGGGGCAGAAGCATGTGGTCACATCGCACAACTCACACCCCGGACCCCGACCCCAGACCCCGAGAAGGCCCGGCCACGTGTGTGAAGACTACCCCAAGCCCCTTAGCTCTGGGAAGGGGGCCTGAATCGGGGGCAGGGGTCGTCGCAGGGGCTCTTTGGTGACTAAACACCCTGAAAAGCCCGAGTGGGCAGGTCCTGGTTAGCGGGGCCCCAGGTCGCACTGGTTCAGTCTCCCCCGCCCCAGTCGTAAAGATACAGGTGGGCCTGGGGCGAGACCCTGCGACCCTGGCGAGGAGGGGGCTTCCTCCTTACCCTGCAGGGGTAACCACCGGCCTCGGCCCCTTCACGCACACACCTTCTCCCAGCGCGTGGCCGGAGAGGAGGGCCGGCCTTGGGTGCCCAGCGCTCGGGTGGGCGGGGACGGGGGTCGTCCCCTGGGTGGCGGCCGGGTCTCCGCAGGCTGAGCCGCAGAGCCGGCGGCTGAGTCAGCCCGCGGCCGAGCCCTGCGCGCAGGGGTGGGGCCTCCTCCGCCGGGAAAGGGGGTGGTGAGGGGGTGCGGGGGCGGGGCCTGAGGCGCGGGGGCGGGGCGGCGGGGCCGCGTCTCAGCCAATGAGCGCCGGAGCTCCGGGAGGGGCCGCCCACGGCCCGGCGCCGCAGCATAAAGAGCGGGCGGCCAGGGCTCGGCGCAGCGCGGCGCTCGGAGCTCCCGGCCTCCTCCGGCGCCTCCTGCCTCCCTCCAGCGCCTTCCGCGCTGCGCCCGCCGCGCCCGCCGCGCCGACAGAGACTCCGCATCGAGCCCGGCCCGCTCCCGGCAGGCAGCCTCCCTCTCCTCGCCTGACCGGTCCGAGCCGCAGCCGCCCAGCCCCTGCGAGCCATGGAGCTGGACCAAAGGACGAGCGGCGGCCTCCACGCCTACCCGGGGCCGCGGGGCGCGCCGGCCGCCAAGCCCAACGTGATCCTACAAATCGGCAAGTGCCGGGCGGAAATGCTGGAGCACGTGCGCCGGACGCACAAGCACCTGCTGACCGAGGTGTCCAAGCAGGTGGAGCGCGAGCTGAAGGGGCTGCACAGGTCCGTGGGCAAGCTGGAGAGCAACCTGGACGGCTACGTGCCCGCGGGCGACTCGCAGCGCTGGAAGAAGTCCATCAAGGCCTGCCTGTGCCGCTGCCAGGAGACCATCGCCAACCTGGAGCGCTGGGTCAAGCGTGAGGTTCACGTGTGGCGCGAGGTCTTCTACCGGCTAGAGCGCTGGGCCGACCGCCTGGAGACCATGGGCGCCAAGTACCCGGTGGGCAGCGATCAGGCCCGCCGCACGGTCTCCGTGGGCGTCGGGGGCCCCGAAAACTACCGCCACGAGGCGGACAACTACGACTACACCGTCAGCCCCTACGCCATCACCCCGCCGCCGGCCGCCGGTGAGCTGCCGGGGCAGGAGCCAGCCGGTGCCCAGCAGTACCCGCCGTGGGGGCCGGGCGAGGAAGGGCAGCCCAGTCCCGGAGTGGACACGCAGATCTTTGAGGACCCGCGGGAGTTCCTGAGCCACCTGGAGGAGTACCTGCGGCAGGTGGGTGGCACGGAAGAGTACTGGCTCTCGCAGATCCAGAACCACATGAACGGGCCAGCCAAGAAGTGGTGGGAGTACAAGCAAGGCTCGGTGAAGAACTGGGTGGAGTTTAAGAAGGAGTTTCTCCAGTACAGCGAGGGCACGCTGTCCCGGGAGGCCATGCAGCGGGAGCTGGACCTGCCGCAGAAGCAGGGCGAGCCGCTCGACCAGTTCCTGTGGCGCAAACGGGACCTGTACCAGACGCTGTACGTGGACGCGGAGGAGGAGGAGGTCATCCAGTACGTGGTGGGCACCCTGCAGCCCAAGCTCAAGCGCTTCCTGAGCCACCCGCTGCCCAAGACCCTGGAGCAGCTCATACAGAGGGGCTTGGAGGTACAGGACGGACTGGAGGAGGCGGCCGAGCCAGCCGGGCAGCCCCTGCCCACGGAGGAGGACTCGGAGGCGCTCACACCTGCCCTCACCAACGAGTCTGTGGCCAGTGACCGGACCCAGCCTGAGTAGAGGGTGGTGAGCCAGCCCACCTGCCCTCCTGACACACCCTCGGGGCAGTAGCCCACGGACTTGAGAGCTGGGGTCAGCCTCTGCAGGGGCCTCTTTCAGTGGCACCCACCTTGGCTCTGGCTGACCCACACAGACACCCCGCTGCCCAGCATGGGCAACTCCCCAAAACAGCAAATCACCCCAAGCTGGGTCTCCTGCCCTGACATCCCTCACACCCCACCATCTGTCTTCCTGGCCCCACCACCACACCCTCAGGCCACGACGGAACCTCCCAGTTCCCTCCCTCTGCTTGTCCGGCGCTGGCTCCCCTGGGCACTTGGAAAGCCAAGTGTCCCATAGCACGACTGGTGTACGGAGCTGGGGACACCCAGAGCAGAAGCTGGGCAGGACCAGTGTCTCGGGAACCTCAACGTCCAGTGATGCCGCCATGCCACCCCCAGAGCAGAAGCTGAGCAGGACCAGTGCTTCAGGGACCTCAACGTCCAGTGATGCCACCACGCCCAGAGCAGAAGCTGGGCAGGACCAGCGTCTCTCGGGAACCTCAACTTCAGTGATGCCGCCATGCCACCCCCAGAGCAGAAGCTGAGCAGGACCAGTGTCTCGGGAGCCTCAACGTCCAGTGATGGCACCACCCCCAGAGCAGAAGCTGGGCAGGACCAGTGACTCGGGAACCTCAACTTCAGTGACGCCGCCATGCCACCCCCAGAGCAGAAGCTGAGCAGGACCGGTGTCTCGGGAACCTCAACTTCAGTGACGCCGCCATGCCGCCCTCTCCTGGCAGCCACTGCCGAGCCAGCTGGCACCTGTGCTGCCTCCAGGGCAGCTGGCCAGCCCGGCAGCGCCGCTCTTCCTCTCGGGAGGGCTGACGTTCTGGCGGCGGCTGCGGCAGACCTGGGATCCTGGTGCCTTCTGGAGCCTCAGGTGAGCCCCTGCCTGTGGCACCCCCACCTGAGCTCTGGGAGGACCCCAACTCCATTTTCTGGTGACAGAACCAGGTGGCCTGTGGAGGGGGGGTTGGGAGCAGCCACCCCGGTGACCGGGAGGGGGGCATGGGAGCCGAGGAGGGCCGGGAGCTTGCTGAGCCACCTCTTGCTGACTGTGTCCTCTCTCTCTCTCTCTGTCCCCTAGTAGCGGTGATTCACCCGCCTGGAGAAGGACGAGGCTGTGACTCATGGTGGTAGTGGAGGGTCCTGGAGGCCCTGAGTCCCCCAGTGCAGCTGAGGCAGCAGCTGGCTCCCTCGGAGCCAGGAGAGTGATGACAGGTAATGGCACCCCCCTTCACCCCCAGACCCCATCTTTTCCTCATCTGTCCTAATAAGGGGTCCTGCAATGGAGCCTGTGAACCCCTCCCCAGGGAGCCCCCTCCCAGGTCCCAGGGCACTCCCTGAGAGGGGAACCTACAGGGTTGCTGGGGACTTCAGGAGCACCCCCGCCCCCCAGGTCCTCCCTGCAGGCCCCCCATCTTGGCCCTGGCACTGTCCCACCATTGTCCCACATTCCTCCTGCGCAGCGTCCCCCACCCCCCAGCCTTCGGCCCTGGCACTGTCCCTTACCGCCCTCTTTCTTTCTCCTTCAGGTCTCAAGGCTCCCACAACAGCTTGGCTGCTGGGCCTGGCACAGTTTCCTGTCCTCCTTCCCGAAAGCTGCCTTCACAGGAAAAGTCCAGGACAGACAGCCAGACAGCCAGGATAGGACACCTCGCTCCCAGCTCAGCCTGAAAGCTGATGGTGACAACGGCCCAGCTCGAGGGCCAGGGCCTGCATGGTGCCCGCCCCGATGGCCGCCACCTGGCTGTCCCAGAGCACTGCAGCTTGAGCCGGGGATCCATTACCCTGCTCGCTGCACTCCGTCCTCTCCCGCCGAGCCCCGAGATTGGGGCCCTTGCCCCGGCCCGGCGGCCACAAGCTCAGCCCCAGAGATTCCGGAAGCCTTGCTCTTGGGGCTGATGGAGGTGCTCTGCCCTGCTGCAGCCCAGGCCTGGACCCCTGCCCTCCTGCAGCAGCATACCCCCGTGCTTGCAGGCCATTCGTGTCTGCAACCCAGGCAGGCACTGGTTGGAGGTCCCCCTTCTGCCTCTTCACTGGGGGTTTCCAGATTCTGGGGACCAACTTCTGCTGATGACTCCGACAGACCACCCTGCACCCCTGCCAGCCGCCCACAGATTTTATTTTTGCACATAAGCCCTAGCCCCTACCCGCAGGCTGGTACGGCTGCAGGGAGGCCCTGGGGCCCCGGAGACCCTGGGGATCCCAGGAGAGTGTGGCCAGCCCCCCACAGACAGGCCTCCAGTGTCAGGCCTGTGTGTGCACCCCTTCTCACCTGGAGACAGATGACTTTATAAGCTTTTGTTAGTAAAACACTGGCGCTTCCCTGCTGTGAGCGTGTGGCTATTTCTTCGGCTTGGACGCGGGTGGAATGGGTTGCAGAGGCAGCAGCCCAAGGGTGGAGGGTGGCAGGGCCTGGGTTCTGTCATGACAGTGCCCCCTGGCCTAAAGGATGACCCTGGCACCCCCTCGGGGTCTCTGAGCACAGGTGGGGCAGCATCCCAGGGCAAGGCTGTCAGGGAGCAGACACCCGCTCCCCCACAGAGCAGTCCCAGTCAGGGTCCTGCACTTGGAAGAGCTCCACCCCCACCTCAGCCACCCACAAGCTGTGGCGGCCCCTGCAATCCCCCAGATTCTGCTCAGCACCCTACCCTGCTCTGGGGCAGCCAATGTGGCTTCAGGGAAGCTCTTTTTTTTTCACTTGGAGCCCAAGTCTGCCCCCCACTCCTGCAGTCTCCAGCTGGAGTGTACGCTGTGTCCAGGGTGGGGGTCCCAAGAAGAAAAGGCTGTGGGGCCAGAGGACTTAGGCCCTGAAGCCCAGAGACCTTGACTTGATTCCCAAGTCAGGGCAACGCAGGAGCCCCACAGAGAGGATCCCGGGGGAGAGTCCCGGCTGCAGGATCATGAACGTGGTGTCTCAGCCTCAGTTTCCTCATCTGCAAAATGGACTAGCTGTCTCTAATGTATCCACACATAGGTTCAAGACCTCAGAAATGGAGGTGGCTGGCTGGTCCTGTGAGAGGTGGGCCTCACCCACCTCCATGGAGGACACAAGGTTCTGGAAGTGGGGAGGGATGGCCTACAGATGGCTCAGACCCCCCATGGGTCAACATCCATGAGAAGCAGAGCCAGGAGGAGACGTGTAGTAGATTGACTGCAGGGAATTGGCTTGTATGATAGTGGGGGCTGCTGGATAAGTCTGAAATCCACAGAGTGGGCCAGCAGGAAGGGTGGGCTGGAACTCCCGGGATCCACAGGAGGGATTACTCCAGAAAAAAACTCAACTTTGCCCTGAAGGCCTTTCAACTGATTAGAGCAGGCCCATCCAGATGATCTGGGCTAATACCCCTTCCCTTCAGTCAGCTGACTATGGGCTTAATCACAACTATAACAGGCCTTCCCAGCAACACCAGGTTAGTAACTGAATTAGCACGTGGGGCTGTAGCCTATTGGAGTTGATGCGTCGTACTGACCATCACAACCGCCAGGGCTGGTCCAAGGTCCGCCTCACCTGCTGAGCACAGGTCCTGCCCTTTGTAAAGGGGCTGCTCTGCCTGGCGGGACCCGGGGTCTTGGGGCAGCCTGGGTGGTGCTGCGCCCGCTAGGAGTCCCACACAGGGCCCTGGCCTCATCCTTCCTGTGGAGGAGAAAGAGCCCCAGGGATGCAGAGAGGGGCCGGGAGGGCAGGGACTGAACCAGAGCAGACAACAGCCCGGGAAGTGCCGTCACCCTGCACAGAGCGGCACACGGTGATCAAAGGGCCGCCTCCCTCTGTTCTTCCCTTTGTTCCTTTTACATAATGACACTGCTAGCAGGCTTGGGGAAAGGAAATTGACGGAACCGGAGGCTGGGACGCGGCGGGGCGATGCTGAGGGAGAAGCACTGTTCCACACAAAAGCGGGTGGGAGGTGGGTTCCCTTTAATGAAAACTTACTCCCTGTGATTGGTTGATGGTGAACCAGGCTGTCTGGATATTTCAAGCAATTCTAGACGCAGCTCTGTGTCTTTGTGGCCCTGGAGAAGAGGCAGGCACACTGGGCGGGGTAGGGTGGGAAGGGGCAGGGGGCTAAGGCCCTCCATGGGATGCTTCCAATCTCCCCAAGATAGGACACCCCCTGCTCTGGGCCTCTCTCCCCACTCCCACCCACCTGGATCTCACAAACCACCTGGCATTCCTCACTACAAGGTGGGGGAAACTGAGGCACGGGGCGGAGCGTCCAAGGTAGTGTGCGGAGTCAGGAGGTCTGGGAGAGGTGAGCAGCTCCAAGGAGTCATCCTGCCAAGGCAGTGTGGTGGGAGGCCCTGGGTCAGGCAGGTAGGGCTCTCATGTCACCTGCTAGCTGCACAGCCCCGGAGAGCGCCAAACATCTCTGAGTCTTGGTAACCTTTTCTGTAAAATCAAGTCTACTTGCAGAGCTGGTGTGAGGGTGAAAGGGCAAGGGGCTGGGCCAGAAAGGGCACTCAGCGGGTTTCCAGTGCTGCCTCCCAGGGTTCGAGTCTCACACGTCCCATCAGTGCTGTGCTTGGGTTTGGCTGTCACCTCTGCTGGTTAAGAACCATCTGACTTGGGCTTGGAAACATGCGTTAGTCAGTATAAGGCTGAGCTGCTGTAACAAAGAGGCCCGGCAAACAGAACTGCTTCTCTTCCTTTCCCTTGAGCATGGGGTGGGTGCCTTGGGCCTGCCTCTTCATCCACCTGCCAAGATGCTCTGCAGGGCCCCCACCACCCTCTTTGTCACAAGGTTGGAGGTGGGGTTCTGCAGGGGGAAGCAGGGGAGTGGCATGCCAGAGAGTGAAGCCCTAGCCTGTGAGAGGCATCCGACACCGCCACCCACCCTTCCCTGCAGGGTCCGCAGTCGCGGGTCGTGTGATCACACCTGCCTGCAGTGGGGCTGGGGAGCCCACAGGAAGAAGGGAGATAGCCCATGGGTAGAAGTTCACCCCCAAAATTGTTAGGGCGGCATGGCTGTTTTCCTAGTTGGTAGGGATTGACTCGATGGCACACAACGAGAAGGATCTCTTAACCCCACAACTTTCGTGGCTTTAAACCATGCAGTATCCCCTTGCTCTGTTCTACTGACCTCCTATTGGCCTACGTACCGGTTCCACATGAGCACAATTCAGTGTTCCAGAATTCCCATTCTTCGAAATATTTTCCACAGTTTGTTATGATCCACATAGTTGAATGTATCTGCATAGTCCGTGAAATACAGGTGAACATCTTTTTTGAATTCTCTGCTTTCAGCCAAGATCCATCTGACATCAGCAGTGATAGCCCTCATTCTACATCCTCTTCTGAATCCAGCTTGAAGTTCTGGCAGTTCCTCGTCCACGTACTGCTGCAACTGTTTTTGAATAATCTTCAGCAAAATTTTTACTTGCATGTGATATTAATGATATTGTTAGATAATTTCCACATTTGGATGGATTGCCTTTCTTTGGAATGGGCACAAATATGGATTGCTTTCAGTTGGTTGACCAGGTAGCTGTTTTCCAAATTTCTTAACATAGACCAGTGAGCACCTTGAGCGTAGCATCCATTTGCTGAAACATCTGAATTGGAGTTCCATCGGTAGCTGGAGCCTTTTTTTCTCACCAGTGCCTTCACTGTAGCTAAGACTTCTTCCTTCAGTACCGTCAGCTCTTGATCATATGCTATTTCCTGGAATGGTTGAACTGCGACCAATTTTGTTTGGTACAGTGACTGTATATTCCTTCCGTCTTCTTTTGACGCTTCCTGTGTCGTTCAATATTTTGCCTATAGAATCTTTCAACATTAAAACTTGAGGCTTGAATTTTTTCTTCCGTTCTTTCAGCTTGAGAAACGCAGACCATGTTCTGCCCTTTTGGTTTTCTAACTCCAGGTCTTTGCACATTTCTCAAGCCGCCCTTTGAAATCTCCTATTCAGCTCTTTTACTTCGTCATTTCTCCCATATGCTTTAGCCACTCTTCATTCAAGAGTAAGTTTCAGAGTCTTTTCTGACATTCACTTTGGTCTTCTCTTTTTTTCCTAACTTTTTAATGACCCTTTGCTTTCTTCATGTGTGGAGTCCTTGATGCCATCCCGCAACTCGTCTGGTTATCAGTTATTAGTGTTCAGCATGTCAAATCTATTCTTCAGATGGTGTCTAAATTCAGGTGGGATGTGCGCGAGGTCCTACTTTGGCTCTCGTAAACTTGTTCCAATTTTCTTCAGGTTCAACTTGAACTTTCATATAAGCAATTCTTGAGTCTGTTCCACAGTTGGCTCCTGGCCTTGTTCTTACCGATGACATTGAGCTTCTCTGTCTTCTCTTTCCACAGATGGAGCTGATTTGAGTCCTGTGTGTTCCATCTGGCAAGGTCCACATGTGTAGTCGATGTTCCTGTTGTTGAAAAAAGGAAATTCCAACGAATAGATCATTGGTCTTGCAAAATTCTATCATGCAATCTCCAGTATTGTTTCTGTCACCAAGGCTATATTCTCCAACTACTGATCCTTCTTTGTTTCCAACTTCCGCATTCCAATCACCAGGAATTACCAATGCATCTTGATTGCATATTTCATCGATTTTAGACGACAGAAGTTGGTAAAATTTTTCAATTTCTTCATCTTTGGCAACAGTGATTGGTGAGAAAATCTGAATAACAGTTGCATTATTTAGTCTTCCTTTTTTTAGTTTTGTTATTGTTGTTAGGTGCCTCAAATCGGTTCCAACTCATAGCAACCCTATGCACAACAGAATGAAACACTGCCTGGTCCTGTACCATTCATACAATCATTGTTACACTTGAGCCCATCGTTGCAGCCACTGTGCCAATCCATCTCGTTGAGGGTCTTCCTTTTTTCCGCTGACCCTGTACTCTGCCAAGCATGATGACCTTCTCCGGGGACTGATCCCTCCTGATAACATGTCCAAAGTATGTAAGATGCAGTCTCACCATCCTTGATTCTAAGGAGCATTCTGGTTGTACTTCTTCCAAGACAGATTTGTTCATTCTTTTGGCAGTCCATGGTATATTCAATATTCTTCAACAACATCACAATTCAAAGAAGTCAATTATTCTTCGCACTTCCTTATTCATTGTCCAGCTTTCACATGCGTAAGATGAGATTGAAAGTACCATGGCTTGTGTCGGGCCCACCTCAGGCTTCAAGTTGACATCTTTGCTCTTCAACACTTTAAAGAGGTCCTTTCCAGCAGATTTGCCCAATGCAGTGTGCCTTTTGATTTCTCGACTGCTGCTTCCATGGGTGTTGATTGTAGATGCAAGTAAAATGAAATCCTTGACACCTTCAATCTTTTCTCTGTTTATCATAATGTTGCTCATTGGTCCAGTTGTGAGGATTTTTGTTTTCTTTTTTAAATTTTTACTGTGCTTTAAGTGAAAGTTTACAAATCAAGTCAGTCTCTCATACAAAAATTTATGTACATCTTGCTATATATTCCTAGTTGCTCCGCCCCTAATGAGACAGCACACTCCTTTTCTCCACTCTCTTCTGCTGTCTATTCGGCCAGCTTCTGACCCCCTCTGTCCTCTCATCTCCCATCCAGACAGGAGCTGCCCACATAATCTCACGTGTCTACTTGATCCAAAAAGCTCACTCTTTACCACTATCATTCGCTATAGCACAGTCCAATCCCTGTCTGAAGAGTTGGCTTTGGGAGTAGTTCCTGTCTTGGGCTAACAGAAGGTCTGTGTACCACGACCCCTGGGGTCCTTCTAGTCTTAGTCACAGCATTAAGTCTGTTCTTTTTACGAGAATTTGGGGTCTGCATCCCACTGCTCTCCTGCTCCCTCAGGGAGTCTCTGTTGTGTTCCCTGTCAGGGCTGTCATCGGTTGTAGCCGGGCACCGTCTAGTTCTTCTGGTCTCAGGCTGATGCAGTCTCTGGTCTATGTGGCCCCTTCTGTCTCTTGGGCTCATAATTACCTTGTATCTCTGGTGTTCTTCATTCTCCTTTGTTCCAGGTGGGTTGAGACCAGTTGACGCACCTTAGATGGCTGCTTGCTAGCGTTTAAGACCCCAGACACCACTCTCCAAAGTGGAATGCAGAATGTTTTCTTAATAGATTTTATCATGCAAATTGACTTAGATTTCCCCTGAAACCATGGTCCCCAAAGCCCCGCCCCTGCTACGCTGGCCTTCGAAGCATTCAGTTTAATCAGGAAACTTCTTTGCTTTTGGTTTAGTCCAGTTGTGCTGACCTCTCCTGCACTGTGTGTCTTCTTTCCCTTCACCTAAAATTTCTTATCTACTATCTAATTAGTGAAAACCCCTCTCCCTCCCTCCCGCCCGCTCTCGTAACCATCAAAGAATATTTTCTTATCTGTTTAAACTGTTTCTCGAGTTGTTATCACAGTGATCTCATACAATACTTGTCCTTTCGCAACTCACTAATTTAACTCAGCATAATGCCTTCCAGGTTCGTCCATGTTATGAAATGTTTCATAGATTCCTCACTGTTCTTTATAGATGCATAGTATTCCATTGTGTGAATATATATAATTTATGTATCCATTCATCCACTGACGGGCACCTTGGTTGCTTCCATCTTTTTGCTCTTGTAAACAGTGCTGCAAAGAGCATGGGTGTGCATATATCTGTTCGTGTAAAGGCTCTTATTTCTCTAGGATATATTCCAAGGAGTGGGATTGCTGGATTGTATGGTAGTTTTATTCCTAGCTTTTTGAAAAAAAAAACGAGGAAGGGCCAAATCATTTTCCAAAGTGGTTGTACCATTTTACATTCCCACCAGCAGTGTAGAAGTGTTCCAGCCAACGACATTTTTAATGAGATGGAGAAACAAATCACCAACTTCATATGGAACAGAAAGAGGCCCCGGATAAGTAAAGCATTACTGAAAAAGAAGAACAAAGTGGGAGACCTCACTCTACCTGATTTTAGAAACTATTATACCGCCACAGTAGTCAAAACAGCCTGGTACTGGTACAACAACAGGTACATAGACCAATGGAATAGAATTGAGAATCCAGACATAAATCCATCTACATATGAGCAGTTGATATTTGACAAAGGCCCAAAGTCAGTTAAATGGGGAAAAGACAGTCTCTTTAACAAGTGGTGCTGGCATAACTGGATATCCATCCATAAAAAAATGAAATAAAACCCATACCTCACACCATGCACAAAAATGAACTCAAAATGTATCAAAGACCTAAATATAAAATCTAAAACGATAAAGATCATGGAAGAAAAAATAGGGACAACGTTAGGAGCCCTAATATATGGCATAAACAGTACACAAAACATTACTAACAATGCAGAAGAAAAACTAAATAACTGGGAGCTCCTAAAAATCAAACACCTGTACCCATTCAAAGACTTCACCAGAAGTGAAGAGATTACCTCCAGACTGGGAAAAAGTTTTTAGCTGTGACATTTCTGATCAGCCTTTAATCTTTATAATCTATATAATAGTGCAAAAACTCAACTACAAAAAGACGAATAACCCAATTAAAAAATGGCAAAAGGTGTGAACAGGCACTTCACTAAAGAAGACATTCAGGCAGCTAACAGATACATGAGGAAATGCTCAGGATCATTAGCCATTAGAGAAATGCAAATCAAACCTACAATGAGATTCCATCTCCCTCCAACAAGGTTGGCATTAATCCAAAACACACAAAACAATAAATGTTGGAGAGGTTGTGGAGACACTGGAACACTTAAACACTGCTGGTGGGAGTGTAAAATGGTGCAACCACTTTGGAAATCAATTTGGCACTTCCTTAAAAAGCTAGAAATAGAACTACCATACAATCCAGCAATCCCACTCCTTGGAATATATCCTAGAGAAATAAGAGCCTTTACACGAACAGATATATGCACACCCATGCTCTTTGCAGCACTGTTTACAAGAGCAAAAAGATGGAAGCAACCAAGGTGCCCGTCAGTGGATGAATGGATACATAAATTATGTATATTCACACAATGGAATACTATGCATCTATAAAGAACAGTGAGGAATCTATGAAACATTTCATAACATGGACGAACCTGGAAGGCATTATGCTGAGTTAAATTAGTGAGTTGCGAAAGGACAAGTATTGTATGAGATCACTGTGATAACAACTCGAGAAACAGTTTAAACAGATAAGAAAATATTCTTTGATGGTTACGAGAGCGGGCGGGAGGGAGGGAGAGGGGTTTTCACTAATTAGATAGTAGATAAGAAATTTTAGGTGAAGGGAAAGAAGACACACAGTGCAGGAGAGGTCAGCACAACTGGACTAAACCAAAAGCAAAGAAGTTTCCTGATTAAACTGAATGCTTCGAAGGCCAGCGTAGCAGGGGCGGGGCTTTGGGGACCATGGTTTCAGGGGAAATCTAAGTCAATTTGCATGATAAAATCTATTAAGAAAACATTCTGCATTCCACTTTGGAGAGTGGTGTCTGGGGTCTTAAACGCTAGCAAGCAGCCATCTAAGGTGCGTCAACTGGTCTCAACCCACCTGGAACAAAGGAGAATGAAGAACACCAGAGATACAAGGTAATTATGAGCCCAAGAGACAGAAGGGGCCACATAGACCAGAGACTGCATCAGCCTGAGACCAGAAGAACTAGACGGTGCCCGGCTACAACCGATGACAGCCCTGACAGGGAACACAACAGAGACTCCCTGAGGGAGCAGGAGAGCAGTGGGATGCAGACCCCAAATTCTCGTAAAAAGAACAGACTTAATGCTGTGACTAAGACTAGAAGGACCCCAGGGGTCGTGGTACACAGACCTTCTGTTAGCCCAAGACAGGAACTACTCCCAAAGCCAACTCTTCAGACAGGGATTGGACTGTGCTATAGCGAATGATAGTGGTAAAGAGTGAGCTTTTTGGATCAAGTAGACACGTGAGATTATGTGGGCAGCTCCTGTCTGGATGGGAGATGAGAGGACAGAGGGGGTCAGAAGCTGGCCGAATAGACAGCAGAAGAGAGTGGAGAAAAGGAGTGTGCTGTCTCATTAGGGGCGGAGCAACTAGGAATATATAGCAAGATGTACATAAATTTTTGTATGAGAGACTGACTTGATTTGTAAACTTTCACTTAAAGCACAATAAAAAATTTTTTAAATGTTGGAATTTGGATTGGAATTGCATTTTGTCTATAGATGGCTTTTGGTAGAATAGATATTTTCACAATGTTAAGTCTTCCTATTCATGAGCAAGGTATGTTTTTCCACTTACGTAGGTCTCTTTTGGTTTCTTGAAGTAGTGTCTTGTAGTTTTCTTTGTACAGGCCTGTTACTGCTCTGGTAAGATTTATTCCTAAGTATTTTATCTTCTTGGGGGCTACTGTAAAAGGTATTGATTTGATGATGTACTCTTTGATGTCCTTTTTTTTGGTGTAGAAGAATTCAACTGATTTTTGTATGTTTATTTTGTACCCTGATACTCTACCGAACTCCTCTACTAGTAGCTTTCTGAAGGATTCCTTAGGGTTTTCTGTGTATAAGATCATGTCATCTGCAAATACAGATACTTTTACTTCTTCATTGCCAATCTGGATGCCCTCTATTTCTTTATCTAGCCTAATTGCTCTGGCTAGGACCTCCAGCACAAGGTTGAATAAGAGCAGTGATAAAGGGCATCCTTGTCTGGTTCCCAATCTCAAGGGGAATGCTTTCAGACTCTCTCCATTTAGGGTGATGTTGGCTGTTGGCTTTGTAAAATGCCCGTTTTATTATGTTGAGGAATTTTCCTTCTATTCCTATTTTGCTGAGAGTTTTTATCAGGAATGGGTGTTGAACTTTGTCAAATGCCTTTTCTGCATCAATTGATAAAATCATGTGATTCTTGTCTTTTGTTTTATTTATGTGGTGGATCACATTAACTGTTTTTCTAATGTCGAACCATCCCTGCATACCTGGTATGAATCCCACTTGGTCATGGTGAATTTTTTTTTTGATATGTTGTTGAATTCTATTGGCTAGAATTTTGTTGAGGATTTTTGCATCTAAGTTCATGAGGGATACAGGTCTGTGATTTTCTTTTTTTGTGGTATCTTTTCCTGGTTTTTGTATCAGGGATATGCTGGCTTCGTAGAATGAATTTGGGAGTATTCCATCCTTTTCTATGCTCTGAAATACCTTTAGTAGTAGTGGTGTTAACTCTTCTCTGAAAGTTTTGTAGAACTCTGCAGGGAGGCCGTCCATGCCAGGGCTTTAAAAAAATTTTTTTTCTGTGCTTTAAGTGAATGTTTACAAATCAAGTCAGTCTCTCATACAAAAATCCACATACACCTTGCTAGATACTCCTAAACTGCTCTCCCCCTAATGAGACAGCCCGCTTCTTCCCTCCACTTTTTTTTTTTCTGCCAGCTTCCAACGCCCTCTTCCTTCTCATCTCCCCTCCAGATAGGAGATGCCAACATAGTCTCAAGTGTCTACTTGATCCAAGAAGCTCATTCTTTACCAGCATCTTTTTCTATTCCATTGTCCAGTCCAATCCCTGTCTGAAGAGCTGGCTTTGGGAATGGTTCCTGTCTTGGGCCAACGGAAGGTCTGGGAGCCATGACCACCAGGGCCCATCTTAATGGTCTCAGTCAGACCATTAAGCCTGGTCTTTTTATGAGAATTTGGGGTCTGCATCCCACTGGTCTCCTGCTCCCTCAGGGGTTCTCTGTTGTGCTCCCCATCAGGGCAGTCATCGGTTGTAGTCGGGCACCATCTAGTTCTTCTGGTCTCAGGATGATGTAGTCTCTGGTTCATGTGGCCCTTTCTGTCTCTTGGGCTCATAATTGCCTTGTGTCCTTGGTGTTCTTCATTCTCCTTTCATCCAGGTGGGTTGAGACCAATTGATGCATCTTAGATGGCTGCTTGCTAGCGTTTAAGACCCCAGAAGCCACTCTCAAAAGTAGGATGCAGAATGTTTTCTTAACAGATTTTATTATGCCAATTGACTGAGATGTCCCCTGAAACCATGGTCCCCAAACCCCTGTCCCTGCTACGCTGGCCTTCAAAGCATTCCGTTTACCCAGGAAGCTTCTTTGCTGTTGATTTAGTCCAGTTGTGCTGACCTCTCCTGTATTGTGTGTTGTCTTTCCCTTCACCTAAAATAGTTCTTATCTACTATCTAATTAGTAAATACCCCTTGCCCACCCTCCCTCCCTCTCCCGTCTCGTAACCATCAAAGAATATTTTCCTCTCTGTTTAAACTATTTCTTGAGTATAGTGGTCTCATACAATATTTGTCCTTTCGCAGCTGACTAATTTCACTCAGCATAATGCCTTCCAGGTTCCTCCATGTTATGAAATGTTTCACAGATTCCTCACTGTTCTTTATCAGTGCATAGTATTCCATTGTGTGAATATACCATAACTTATTTATCCATTCATCCACTGATGGGCACCTTGGTTGCTTCCATCTTTTTGCTATTGTAAACCGTGCTGCAGTGAACATGGGTGTGCATATATCTGTTTGTGTGAAGGCTCTTATTTCTCTAGGATATATTCCAAGGAGTGGGATTGCTGGATTGTGTGGTAGTTCTATTTCTAGCTTTTTAAGGAAGCGCCAAATCGATTTCCAAACTGGGTGTACCATTTGACATTCCCACCAGCAGTGTATAAGTGTTCCAATCTCACCACAGCCTCTCCAACATTTACTGTTTTGTGTTTTTTGGATTAATGCCAACCTTGTTGGAGTGAGATGGAATCTCATTGTAGTTTTGATTTGCATTTCTCTAATGGCTAATGATTGTGAACATTTCCTCATGTATCTGTTAGCTACCCGAATGTCTTCTTTAGTGAAGTGTCTGTTCATATTTTTTGCCAATTTTTCAATTAGGTATTTGTCTTTTTGTAGTTGAGTTTTTGCAGTATCATGTAGATTTTAGAGATCAGAAATGTCATAGCTAAAAACTTTTTCCCAGTCTGTAGGTCATCTTTTTACTCTTTTGGTGAAGTCTTTGGATGAGCATATGTGTTTGATTTTTAGGAAATGCCAGTTATCTAATTTTTCTTCTGCATTGTTCGTAATGTTTTGTATACTGTTTATACCATGTATTAGGGCTCCTAACGTTGTCCCTATTTTTTCTTCCATGATCTTTATCATTTTAGATTTTATATTTAGGTCTTTGATCTATTTTGCACTCGTTTTTGTGCATGGTATGAGGTATGGGTGTTGTTTCATTTTTTTGCAGATGGATATCCAGTTATGCCAGCACCATTTGTTAGAGACTGTCTTTTCCGCATTTAACTGACTTTGGGTCTTTGTCAAATATCAACGGCTCATATGTGGATGATGTCTGGCTTCTCAATTGTGTTCCATTGGTCTCTGTATCTGTTGTTGTACCAGTACCAGGCTGTTTTGACTACTGTGGCGGTATAATAGTTTCTAAAATCAGGTAGAGTGAGGTCTCCCACTTTGTTCTTCTTTTTCAGTAATGCTTTACTTATCCGGGGCCTCTTTCTGTTCCATATGAAGTTGGTGATTTGTTTCTCCATCTCATTAAAGAATGTCGTTGTAATTTGGATCAGAATTGCATTAAATGTATAGATCGCTTTTGGTAGAATAGACATTTTTATAATGTTAAGTCTTCTTATCCACGAACAAGGTATGTTCTTCCACTTATGTAAGTCTCTTTTGGTTTCTTGCAGAAGTGTACTGTAGTTTTCTTTGTATAAGCCTTTTACATCTCTGGTAAGATTTATTCCTAAGGATTTTATCTTCTTGGGGGCTACTGTAAATGGCACTGATTTGGTGATTTCCTCTTCGATGTTCTTTTTGTTGGTGCAGAGGAATCCAACTGATTATCTTTATCTTGTATCCCGATGTTTATCTTGTATCCCGTTACTCTGCTGAACTCTATTAGTTTCAGTAGTTTTCTGGAGGATTCTTGAGGGTTTTCTGTGTATAAGATCATGTCGTCTGCAAATAGAGATAATTTTACTTCTGCCTTGCCAATCTGGATGCCCTTTATTTCTTTATCTAGCCTAATTGCTCTGGCTAGGACTTCCAGCACAATGTTGAATAAGTGTGGTGATAAAGGGCATCCCTGTCTGGTTCCCGATCTCAAGGGGGATACTTTCAGGTTCTCTCCATTTAGGGTGATGTTGGCTGTTGGCTTTGTATAAATGCCCTTTATTGTGTTGAAGAATTTTCCTTCTATTCTTATTTTGCTGAGAGTTTTTTTTTTTATCATGAATGGGTGTTGAACTTTGTCAAATGCCTTTTCTGCATCAATTGATAAAATCATGTGGTTCTTATCTTTTGTTTTATTTACATTATGGGTTACGTTAATGGTTTTTCTAATGCTGAACCATCCCTGCATACCTGGTATGAATCCCACTTGGTCATGGTGAATTATTTTTTGATATGTTGTTGAATTTTATTGTCTAGAATTTTGTTGATGATTTTTGCATCTAAGTTCATGAGGGATACAGGTCTGTGATTTTCTTTTTTTGTGGTGTCTTCACCTGGTTTTGGTATCAGGGAGATGATGGCTTCATAGAATGAGTTCGGTAGTATTCCGTCATTTTCTGTGCTCTGAAATACCTATAGTAGTAGTGGTGTTAACTCTTCTCTGAAAGTTTTGTAGAACTCTGCAGTGAAGCCTTCCGGGCCAGGGCTTTTTTTTTTTTTGTTGGGAGTTTTTTAAATTACCTTTTCAATCTCTTCTTTCCGTTATGGGTCTATTTAGTTCTTCTGCCTCTGTTTGTGTTAGTTCAGGTAGGTAGTGTGTTTCTAGGAATTCATCCATTTCTTCTAGGTTTGCAAATTTGTTAGAGTACAGTTTGTCACAGTAATCTGACATGATCCTTTTAGTTTCAGTTGGGGCTGTTGTGATGTCGCCCGTCACATTTCCTATTCGGGTTATTTGCTTCCTCTCCTGTTTTTCTTTTGTCGGTTTGGCCAGCAGTTTATCAGTTTTGTTGATTTTTTCAGAGAACCAGCTTTTGGTCTTGTTAATTCTTTCAATTGTTTTTCTGTTTTCTATTTCATTTAGTTCTGCTCTAATTTTGAGTATTTTTTTTTCTTCTGGTGCCTGAGGGCTTCTTTTGTTGCTCTCTTTCTATTTGTTCAAGTTCCTTGATTTTGGCCCTTTCTTCTTTTCGTATGCGTGCATTTACTGATATAAATTTAGCTCTGAGCACTGCTTTTGCTGTGTCCCAAAGGTTCTGACAGGAAATGTTTTCATTCTCTTTGGATTCTATGAATATCTTTACTCCATCCTTAATGTCTTCTATAATCCTGTCTTTTGTGAGCAGGGTATTGTTCAGTTTCCAAGTGTTTAATTTCTTTTCCCTGCTTCTTCTGTTATTGATTTCCACTTTTATGGCCTTATGGTCAGAGAAGATGCTTTGTAATATTTAAATGTTTTGGTCTATTCTAGAGAATGTTCCGTGTGCAGCAGACAAGAAAGTATAGTTGGTTACTGTTGGGTGGAGTGTTCTGTATATGTCTATGAGGTCAAGTTGGTTGATTGTGGCATTTAGATCTTCCGTGTCTTCATTGAGCTTCTTTCTGGATGTCCTGTCCTTCACCGAAAGTGGTGTGTTGAAGTCTCCTACTATTATTGTGGAGCTGTCTACCTCACTTTTCAATGCTGATAGAGTTTGTTTTATGTGTCTGGCAGTCCTGTCATTGGGTGCATAAATATTTAATATGGTTATATCTTCTTGGTGTATTGTCCCTTTAATCATTATACAGTGTCCTTATCCTTTCTGATGGATTTAACTTTAAACTCTATTTTGTCAGAAATTAATATTGACACTCCTGCTTTTTTTTAAAGTAATTTTTATTGTGCTTTAAGTGAAAGTTTACAAATCAAATCAGTCTATCACACAAAAACTTATATACACCTTGCTACATACTCCCAATTACTTTCCTCCTAAAGAGACAGCCTCTCTCTCCCTTCACTCTCTCTTTTCGTGTCCGTTTCATCGGCTTCTAACCCCCCCTACCCTCTCATCTCCCTCCTTCTCTTTTTTGATTGTTGTTGCTTGATATATTTTTTTCCATCCTTTGAGTTTTAATTTGTTTGTGTCTCTAAGTCTAAGGTGTGTCTCTTGTAGGCAGCATATAGACGGATCTTGTTCTTTAATCCATTCTGCCACTCTCTGTCTCTTTATTGGTGCATTTAGTCCATTTACATTCAGTGTAATTATGGATAGGTATGAATTTAGTGCTATCATTTTGATGGCCTCTTTTGTGTGTTGTTGACAGTTTCTTTTTCCCACTTAATTTTATGTGTGGAGTAGGTTATCTTTATATATTGTCCTTTCCTCATATTCATTGTTGTTGATTTTGTTTCTACTGAGTCTCTATTTTTTTCTTGTATTTTATTTTGATGAGTAGGATAGTTTGTCTACTTTGTGGTTACCTTATTATTTACCCTTATTTTTCTAAATTTAAATGTAACTTTTATTTATTTGTATCACTGTATCTTCCTCTCCATACAGAAGGTGTATGATTCCATTTCTTAGTCCCTCTTTATTGTTTTAATATTGTCTTCTTTTATATAATAACATCACTGTTACCCTGTTTTGAGCTTTTTTTTTTTCCTTTAATCTTGCTTTGTTTCTTTGGATTTCCCTGTCTGAGTTGACTTCTGGTTGCTCTGCCTAGTGTTCTAGTCTTGGGTTGATACCTGATATTATTGATTTTCTTACCAAAGAACTCCCTTTAGTATTTCTTGTAGTTTTGGTTTGGTTTTTATGAATTCCTTAAACTTCTGTTTATCTGGAAATGTCTTAATTTCACCTTCATATTTGAGAGACAGTTTTGCTGGATATATGATTCTCGGTTGGCAATTTTTTTACTTCAATTTTTTAAAATAAGTCATTCCATTGCCTTCTTGTCTGCATGGTTTCTCCCGAGTAGACTGAATTTATTCTTATTGGCTCTACTTTGTAGGTGACTTTTCATTTATCCCTCGCTGCTCTTAAAATTCTCTCTTTCTTTATCTTTGGTTTTGGCAAGTTTGATTATAATATGTCTTGGTGACTTTCTTTTAACATCTACCTTATGTGGAGTTCGATGAGCAGCTTAGATAGATGTCTTCTCATCTTTCACAATATCAGGGAAGTTTTCTGCCAACAAATCTTCAACAATTTTCTCTGTATTTTCTGTTATCCCTCCCTGTTCTGGTACTCCAGTCACTTGTCCGTTATTTCTCTTGATAGAGTCCCACATGATTCTTAAGGTTTCTTCATTTTTTAAAATTCTTTTATCTGATTTTTCTTCAAATATATTAGGGCCAAGTGATTTATCTTAGAGTTCAGAAATTCTACCTTCTACTTGGTTAATTCTGCTCTTCTGACTTTCTATTGTCTAATTCTGTAATTTTATTATTAATCTTCTGAATTTCTGATTGCTGTCTATGGATTTTTCCAGCTTATTAAATTTTTCATTATGTTCCTGAATAATCTTTCTAATTTCTTTAATTGCTTTATCTGTGTGTTCCTTGGCTTGTTCTGCATATTGCCTCATTTCCCTCCTGATGTCTTGAAGAGTTCTATATATTAATCTTTTGTATTCTGGCTCTGGTAATTCCAGGAATGCACTTTCATCTAGAAGTTCCCTGGATTCTTTGTTTTGAGAGTGTGTTGCGGTGATCATGGTCTGTTTCTTTATGTGACTTGATACTGACTGTTATCTCTGAGCCATCTATAAGTTATTGTATTACTTTATACTTGCTTACTGTGTCATAGATTCTTGCTTTGTTTTGTTTTGATATACCCAAATGGGTTGCTTGAGTGAGCTAGCTTGATTATTTTCATCTTTGGAGCTCTGACGTCCTGTCCCCAGCTGGCTAGAGCTGTTATCAGGTATGTCAGTCTAGCAGTCCATTCAGTTTTCTTGTATGAATTCAGCTCAGGTGTCCAGGTAGCTGATCATCAAGTGTGTGGTACAGGCTCTGTCCTACAGTCTTAGAGGGGCAGGGGGGATTAGTGTATGTACCAGTATCTGATTGCAGCAGGGGGTCATGCTCTGAACAAAGCAGGGGGCTGAGAACTGACCCTCGAGTGTCTCTGAGGAAAGCGCGTCCCTATTCCCTACAGCATGCAACTGGGTGGGTTCTGCAGATGGACGATGGGCACCCAATGTTTTTGGTTGTAGGGACTGGGAGGTACCAGTTATCCTTGGACCCCTGTCATGTGTAGCTGAGTGACCTGAGTGGAGCTAACAGTCCTTAGGCCCCTGATGTGGGTAGGTGAGGACCCTGTTTAATAGGCAAAGCAGTGTCAAACATCAAACACCCACCTCTCCACCACACAGCTGAAATGGCTGGAGTTTGCCAACGAGGGCCTATTCTCCTCAAATAGGCCCACACAGGTCCATGCAGAAGGGGAAGGAGCTCAAAGTCCATGGGCCATTTATGCCTGGACAGGAGCCACTTCTGTATTGAGATCCCCTGGTTAGTGGAGTTGGCAAATTATCTTTTCCCCCAGTTGCAAATTTTTTCCTTCCCCAAGGCTGGGAGGATGGCTCTAGGTGCTCACCAGGGTCTATCTCAGGCCCAGGGAATTCAGCCCCTGAAGCCAGCTTGGGAACGGGGGGGGGGGGGGTGGGGGGAGGGCGTGTTAAAATATACGCAAGTACTTAACTTTTGCCGAGAGCACCATTCTCCTCAGGTTCCAGACGTGTGAGTAGGCTGTATGGCTGGCTGCTTCTCCCTGAGGAAACTGTGGCCGAACGCTAGTACCAGTCCACCACCATTACCGCTCTGGGAATGGTGCGTAAGAGTTCCCCGCGACTCAGGTCTGGTAACTCCTCTCCTCTTCTGAACGGTCTATTCCTCCCCCGCCCCTCAGTTCGTTTTCTAAGCTTGCCTTTGATGCTCAGGACTCCTAGCTTTTCATAAATATACTCATTTTACTTGTTTTTTGGGACTTTGTTGTAAAGAGGGCTTGCCGGAAGCGTCTATTCCGCTATCTCGGCTTCACCTCAATGATTTCTTAATTGCTGCTTCCATGGGTGTTGATTGTGAATCCAAGTAAAATGAAATCCTTGACGACTTCAATCTTTTCTCCATTTATCATGATGTTGCTTATTGGTCCAGTTGTGAGGACTTTCATTTTCTTTATGTTGAGGTGTAATCCACATTGAAGGCTGTGGTCTTTGATCTTTATTGTTAAGTGCTTCAAGTCCTGTTCACTTTCAGCAAGCAAGGTTGTGTCATCTGCATAATGATTGTTGTTAATGAGTCTTCCTCCAATCCTAAAGCCCCGTTCTTCTTCATATAGGCCAGCTTCTCAGATTATTTGCTCAGCATACAGACTGAATAGGTATGGTGAAAGGATACAACCCTGACGCACACCTTTCCTGACTTTAAACCATGAGAGAGAGAGTCAGAGAATATATGTAGAGACAGCATATATATATATATACACACACACACACACACACACATATGTACATACAGTGTCTTAGTCATCTAGTGCTGCTATAACAAAAACATCCCAAGTGGATGGCTTTAAGAAAGAGAAATTTATTCTCTCACAGTCTAGTAGGCTACAAGTCCAAATTCATGGTGTCAGCTCCATTAAAATTTCCTGTTTGCTCTGGGGGAAGATCCTTGTCATCAATCTTTCCCTGGTCTATGAGCTTTTCAATGCAGGGACCCTGGGTCCAGAGGACGCCCTATGCTCCCTGTGCTTCTTTCTTGGTGGTGTGAAGTCCCCCACTCTCTGCTTGGTTCCATTTCCTTTTATCTCTTGTAAGATAAAAGATGGTACAGGCCATACCCCAGGGAAATTTTCTTTAAATTGGGTCAGGGATGTGACCTTAACAAGGGTATTACAGTCCCGCTCTAACCCTCTTTAACGTAATCTAATCTTGCCTCCTTAACCACAGGCAGAGATTAGGATTTTCAACACATAGGAAAATTACAATCACAAAATGGAGGGCAACCACACAATACCGGGAGTCAGGGCCTAATGGAGTTGCCACAATTCAATTCATGGCAGAGTAAAATCTTTATAAGGCAGAAACCTGTCAGAGAGGGAAAACGCAAATACTTTCCACTAAATACTTTCTAATTCTACTAGAAAGTGGTAAGGCTGCACCCTGACAAATGTAGGAAACTTGTGAGACCCAGAAAAACAAGGCAGTTCTGTCAAGTTCTGGCTCTCACAGGTTTCACTGTGTGTGTGTGTGTGTGTGTGTGTGTGTGTGTGTGTGTAGACAGAGAGAACTATAGAGAGAGCATATATATATGTATACATATATAGAGAGAGAGAGAGGGAATATTTATGTATGTGGGGAACATCACTCTGCCCTCCCGGGCCAGTCCCCTACAGAGATGACTATAGATGGCCCCCAATGCCGACCCTGGTCTTCCCCGTCTCATCAATGCTCCTATGTCCCACTGCAGAGTTGAGGGATAGCCATGTATTTTCCTTTGAACTCCTGCCCACCGCCCAGTACTGCCCCCCTCCATTGGCAGCCCCACCCCTAGAGGCGAGCTGATGATGGTTTCCCTATTCTTATGTGACTCCCCACTAGCTCAGCAATTTACTAAACGTGGCTCTTTCCAGACGGATCCTGGTGAGAGGGCCTTTCCTCCCAGTAGTGCTTCTCTCCTGCCTCTTCCAGGGCCACCAGATGGCCACTTTCAGCAAACAGTCAGTCTTTAAGATCCATGACTGGAAGACATTGCCATAGCACAGGACTTGGTTAGAGTTCCTGTCTTGACCAACCTTTTGCTTTTTCTTGGAATTTGAAATTGCTTCTTGTTCACGTGCTTCCTACATCACCATGGACTCACCTTCCCCTCTAGGACTCCATCGTATAAGATTTTTCGCCAAGTCGGCCTTTGCTTTGTTTTTGTTTGTTTCCTGGAGGCCAACCTCCTGGAATAAAAAGATCTTAAAAAATAATACAATCCTCACAGGATTTGGTTCCTTGGTTTGGAGGTTTAGGGTCATGGTTTCCTGGGATATGCCAGTTATTGGCCTAATAACATGCTTAGTGCCTCTGTTCTACCTCCTAGTTCTATGTGTAGTGCCTGGGGTCCTAAAAGCTTGCAAGCAGCCATCCAAAGCACAACAATTGGTCTCTATTTGCCTGGAGCAACAGAGGAAGACGGAGAGTCAGGAATAGGAGGAGGAAATGGAATGTGTGGCTAATTGCCTCCATGAACAACTGCCTCTTTTACCATGAGACCAGAAGACAAGTCTGTTCTTACTGAACATTTCAATAAAAAATTCTATAGAAAGATCTAGATCAAAAGGGGGAAAATGTAGAACAGAACTTCAAATTCTCATGGAATCCAGACTTCCTGGAGACGTGGAGGGTGGATGAACCCCTGAGACTATTGCCCCGAGATAACCTTTGAACCTTAAACCAAAATATTCCCTGGAGTCTTCTTAAAAGCAAACTGTGTTGTTGCTGTTGTTAGATGCCATCAGGTTGGTTTCCAACTCACAGCGACCCCATGTACAACAGAACGAAACACTACCGTTCCCACCCCAGCCTCACCATTGTCTCTATGTTGGAGCCCATTGTTGCAGCTAGGGTGTCAACCTATCTCATGGACAGTATTCCTCTTTTTCACTGACCCTCTACTTTACCAAGCATGATGTCCTTCTCATGGACGTGGTCCATCTTGATAACATGTCCAAGGTACATGAGACGAAGTCTCTCCATCCTTGCTTCTAAGGAGCATTCTGGTTGTTTTTCTTCCAAGACAGATTTGTTCATTCTTCTGGCAGTTCATGGTATAGTCAATATTCTTTGTCAACACCATAATTCAAAGGCACCAATTCTTCAGTCTTCCTTATTCACTGTGCAGCTTTTGCATGCATATGAAGCGATCGAAAACACCATAGCTTGGATCAGGGGCACCTTAGTCTTCAAGGTGACATTTTTATTTATTTATTTATTTATTGCAGAAGATTTGCTCAATGCAATACATTCTTTGATTTCTTGGTGCTTCTATGGGCGTTGATTGTGGATCCAAGTAAAATGAAATCCTTGGCAACTTCAATATTTTTCTGAATTTACTCACTGAATTAACCCTTCCCAGACTGCCTCATGAGGAATGGCTGCTAAGATGGAAAGTGAACAGCAGGAGGTCTCAGCAGCACAGAGCTTGTTTCATGCTGTTGTCTTTAGTTGTCATGATGTCCAGGTGAAAGAGCTGCTTCTCGCTGCCCACCTGTCTACCAGGTGCCCCCTCCAACATGCCTCCTCCCTCTGAACTGGACAACAGCCATCTCAGCTTGGCCCAGAAAGGGGCCCAGGTTGGCAGGTGTCCCCTCCCCAAGCACCTGGCCCTGAGTGCCTTCCCATTTGTTCATGGCTGGGCCCAAGCTTGGCTCTGACTCCAGGGGGGAGGAGACTGGCCAGAAGGAGCTGGGGCTGCTGGGTCTCCGCTGGAAAGGGCAGGTTGGGCCCAGCCACTGTTGCTGTTCCTGAGCCAGAGTCCCCTGCACCGGGCCTGGCCAGGCCTTCGCTCTAGGATGGATGTAGGACAAGGCAGAGCTCCTGGGGCTGGAGGGGGGGGGTCAGACTAGGGGTAGATACTGTCTCCAAAGACAGTAGTGACCTGAGGAAGGAGAAGCCCCTTGCCTCTGAGCTGGCGACTGAGAGCCCGTGCAGGAGAGCCGTCCATGTCTCTTCAGCTCAGAGGGATGGTCAGACCAAGAAACCCCTGAGGTTCCCTCTAACACCATCCTTCTCTGCCTCTCTGGCCCAGCCCTGTCTCCTCAGTGTCCCCCTGGGTGCCACGAAGCTGCCCACACTACCCCACCTCCATGTCTTTGATTTTCGGGGGATGGCCGTTGTCTGCCGCACTCCTATTCATCCTTCAAAGCCCAGCTCTTGTACTCCCTCCGTGGAGACTTTCCTGCACATCCACCCCTGGTGTCACTTCTGTGCCTTGGACATCTCTGACCCTCTCTTCTCTGTCCCAGTGCCTACCTGGCACTCGCTGAGGACACAGACCCCACCGTGGCAGCCTTGCGCCCCCACCTCGGCCCAGCGCGGCTGCTCATGGAATGGAATTCACCCTCTGCACCTCCTGAAGCCCGCTCAGCTGCTCCACCTCCTTGTCTGGCATCTTCTGTGCCAGGAGTCTGGGCTGAGAAAGAGGCTATTTTTAGCATTTGTTATCCTCGTAATTGTCTCTTGTCCTGGGCTTGGTGTATTTCCTCTGGAAAATGTCTGTCTCTCCATGCTCAGAGAGATGGGGACAAAGGGGGCCTGTGACCTGGAGCAGGTGTGGGGGAGCAGAGGTGGTGAGAGAACCTTCCCCCCACCCCCAGTCTGTACACCCCAGGAACCTTTGGCCCCAGTTCAACAGGGGAGATCTGACACCTCCTAGGAAAAAGGGATGGGGATTGGGAGGGTGCTTGGGGGTTCCAGGCAGTGGGAATCCTTAGCCACACCATCACCCAGAAGTCATCTCTGCTCCTCTCTGCAAACCCCCAGCCCTCGAGGCAGGAGGAGGGGCACTGGAGTGAAGGCTTGTGAGCAAGAACTCAGGCTTGGTCCCAGGGAAAGAGACACTGTGCCCTCCTCTGGTCTCTGGAGTCACATGGTGAGAGGCTTGTGGTCCACTCAGACCCCAGCATATTCCGAAGCCCAACCCATGGCAAGAAGGAACCCTGGGTAGACCTGCTGTTCCTTGAGGGTTGTGAGGACCTCACTGGGTTTGCTCCTTTCAGCATCTTCAGTTAAACCTGCTGCCTTGCTGGGCCTGGGGAAGCCAAGTTCTTCCTTCGATTGGAGGTGGGACCTGTGGGGAGGGGAAGTGGAAGGAGGCAGGCTTCCCTGCCAGAGAGGGGAGTAACATGCGGAGGTCAGGCCGCCACTCCAGCTGCCCCAGGCAGAGCCGGGCCTGGAGCCCCCAGACTCTAGCTCCGGCCCCAGAGCTCAATGCCTCCCTCAAATCGACTCGCGGGTTGTCTAACCCCCACCCCCCCGACTCCCTAGCCCCCTTGGCAGCTCTTGGCCAGGTTTCAAGGCCCTTCCCGTCCCACCCACCCCCTGCACGGGGATCGGGGTGTCAGCGCAGACCTGGAGCTGTTGCTTCCTACACACAGGGTGGTCAAGACTGGCTGTGCCTCTGTTCTCCCCCTCAGAGGGGAGCCCCAGGTACACGCTGGGAGCGCCCTTGATTGAGTACAGCAGGGCCACCCTGCCCTGGGGGCTGCATCTTCTGGCCCTGCACCAAGTCAGACCTGCACACGGCGGCTGGCCGGGGGCCTGCTGACTGACGTGAGTGCTGTCCAGAAGCCTGCATCTAGTCAGGCCCCCCTCAGCCCGGGCTGGGCCCGGGCTTTCCGAGGTGACTTCTCCCTGGTTGCTCATTTTTCGAAGTTGTTGTTCTTTATTTAGTAGCTCTCTGCATTTCATTCTCCCTTCCCCCACCATCCCGATGTTGCTATGGAAACCAGGCTTTGGTACCCACAGCATCCTTGATAGATGGGCTTCAGGCCTGGACAGGGTCACTCATGTTTGGTGGGGGCGAGGGGGAGCGGAAGAGGAGGGTTTGAGATGACAGGCCACTGGGGGTTTAGGATGGGGATGCTGTGCTGGGGGTCCAGAGAGGGGAGAGGGTAACAGAAACTCACGTTCTAGTCATGCCGGCAGCACCCCCACCCTGCCACCTCCCTTTCCTCACTGTCAGTCCGTCCTGGGCCCGGTAAGCATCCACCCCAAGCATCACTGTCCAGGAGGAATGCCACTGTCCATCGAAGTAGCCTGGGCCCCCTCCCCACTGCTCTTGGCCGCTCTCCCTCCCCTTTGACTGTTGTGGGGAGAGGACAGGGCGCAGGTCAGGCCTGGCTGGACCCTAGCCTCCTCCTGCGGTTGTCAGGCTTCTGGAGCTCCCCCACCTGGTGGGCCTCAGTCTTCCAACAGTCAGGGGTGATGCAGCTGCAGGCCACAGCTGGGGTCAAACTCGGCCCAGCTCTGTGCAGAGCCTTGGTGCCATTTCTCGCTCGGCCCTTGGTTCCTGGCTCGCTGCCTCAGTGTCCCCAGCCGTGCAGGGCAGCACTTGGGCCAGAGGATAGCCCGGACCCTCCCAGGGCTGTGGGTCTGTGGTCTGAGTGAGGGTAGGATGGAGGCCAGCAGGGAGCCTGGGTTACCGGCCAGGGTGGGGGCCCTAAGGGGGGGGGCGGCAGCGGACCTATCAGTGCCACCCAGGGCTGAGCTGAAATCCAGGAGCCCACAACCCTCTGCTGACAGCAGCCCCCTGTCATCCCGCCCACATCAACTCACGGGGGAGCTCCCAGCTCGGAGTTCCAAGGAGCCGCGTGGGCGTGAGGAGAGCCTAGGAGCTGGGCCTTCTGCAGCCGCAGCCCACCTCCTGCTCCGCCTCCCCCTACCGCCTGCTTCCCACCCCTCCAGGCCTGGCCTGGGAGCAGCACTTGGGGAGGGGGCTACAGGCCTCGGGCTTCCTTCCCTGCCAAGAACTGGAGGAAACTGGGGAGGGTAGAAGAGGTGGTCTGAAGGTCCAGAAATGGGGGGAGCCTCATCACACACAGAGCCCTGTCTCCCATCAGATGGGGCCCCAGGGTCTCACCTCCCCCCGCAGACTATACCTCCCCTCTCAGACTATACCTCCTTCCTCAGACCAGGGCCCCAGGTGGGCTGTGTCTCCACAAACGTGCCTCCTCCTTGGTAAGAGCAAGGGAAGATAAGCCTCCCTCAATAATTCTTACATCGATGAAGTGATAGAAATGATATTTTGGGTATATTGGGTTAAATAAAATGTGTGATTAATGTTGATTTCCCCTCTTTATTTTTGTTGTGGACTCTAGAAAATTTACACCTCGTCTGTAGCTGCTGTAATTTTCTCTCCTGGAATGCAGCCTGAGGCCCTGAAGCTCTGAGGCCTAGAGCCCTGGAGGCGGAGCATGGGGCTGGTCCTGCTGCCCAAACATGGGCTGGGCAGAGAAGGCCAGCTGGGCTCTGAGCACCTTGGAGGACCAGTGCTAGCAGGTGGGCAAGGGGGGCAGCAGAAAGGAGCGAGCAAGGGGGGCCTCCAGTATTCCCAACACTCACCCTCCCTGCCTCTCAATGCCTGGGACCCCCAGAGGGCTCAGTGCCAGGGGAAGGCCCAAGGAGTCCCTGAGCCCCAGGGCTGCTGGTAGTGGGGGGGCATGGGGGTTGTGGGCCACACCAGCTGACACTGTCAGAGGGGGTGACACCAAAATGACCGTCTATAAAATTTTTGCGTGGTGTTTCAGCGGAAATTTATTATTTTTATAAAAATGTTCCTGTAGTTAGTTTAAGAGCTATGGCTGCTAACCAAAATGTCGGCAGGCACTCGGTGGAAACTCTATGGGGCGGTTCTACCCTGTCCTGTAGGGTCGCTATGAGTCGGAATCTACTTGATGGCAGTGGGTGGTGGTGGTAGTTGTCATAACAACAAAAAAGTTTTTCCATAAGTCCAGCTTACAGGTATCAACATACCCACCAGGCTGAGACTCTCTGCTAATTTGCTCTTTGAACCTTTTCGTGGGCTCCGGTCAGAGCTGTCATTATTACCCAATTACCCTGACGCTTCTTCGAATCACGTGGTTTTGCCCGCAGGGCTACAACACACGCTGTTATTTTTATAGTCGCTGATCTGGCCACGTTTTCTGGTGTTTTAGCTACAATATTGTGGTCATTAGCGTTTGTGAACCTGTATCAGTAACTGTTTGGAGAATGAAGTAGTAATTAAAGGAAAAGAAGGAGCGGTGTTCAGAAATTACAATTTACAAGTGACATCCATACAAAAAAGTTACTAAGGATTCTGTACGGTCTGGTACGGTAGGTGGTCCATGTGGGGGTGGCGCTGACACAACCCTAGCGATGTCACTGGCCTCTGGGCTGCCCCAGGGAGCACAGGCAGCCAGGAGGCTCCAGAATAAGACCCCAGAGCTAGGAGGCCAGTCGGTGGGCCAGCCCAAGGGAGGGCTTGCAGACACCAGCCTGTGCACACGCTACTGCCTCTCCTGGCGATGCTGACCCCACAGAGACGGCCCCAAACTGCCCCCCCCGGCCCACGCAGCCCCTCTACAAGTTCCCACCCTTGCCTTCAATTGCCAGAGGGCCTTTACTGGCCTTTACCCGCAGCTCTTGGTAGCCTTCCTGGGTCACGACATCATTACAGTGTTATTCCTTTTCTGACCTCTTACCTCCAGCCCACACCCCACCCCGATTTACCTGAGGAAGGGCCAGGAGGGCAAAGCACCCACGGGGTCCTGCCCTCTGGGCTCTCAGCCACTATGGTCATGGTAAGGGTGCAGGCTTGGAGGGTCCTTCAGATGAGCGAGGCTGGCTGCTTGCCTGTTACAAATGTCGGCAGTAACTTTGCAGGAAACGGCGCCTGGTGAGTGTGACCCAGCCCTGGTGCCGGCTGCTCTGGTGGAAACCAATTTGTACAGCTCGGGGCTGGGAGTGCAGTGGGGGACACAGGGTGCAACCACGAGCAGCTGGTGGCAGGTACATTGCGGACCAGGGCCTGGGGCTAATGAAAGACATCTCCTGAGGGCTTACTCTCCCCAAACTGCAATGAACCGGTCCTTGCCCCCACTCCAGGTGCCAGAGCTGGCCCATCTCACAGAGGTGGCTGGGGACCCACAGAGGGCTCCAGCTACCTGCTAGGGACCCCACGGGCTGCAAGGGGTGGGCCTGGGTCTTTGAACCGACGTTCGGTGGAGTCCAGAGCTGGAGGAGCCCCACAGAGCAGCTCCTTGTCTAGTTTGCTCATGAGGATGCTGAGACCTAGGGGTGTGAACAGTGCTTACAGCCAGGAAGGACCCCAGCTTGTCCACATAGGGCACCCTGACTCTAGGCCACCCTGCAGCCACCTTCCCCTACGCTGTCCGAACACAGGCCCCTGGAGACCACTTCTCATGCTGAGGGCTCTCACTGACTAGAGGCGGGGGCTGCAGCTTCTGGCGTAATGCTGGCTCAGGCCCAGCCCCCGTTGCTGGCCCCTGTACCTGTGCCATGACCTGCTCTAGCGATGTGGCTTGTTTCTTGCCAATGAGGAATGAGAAGTCCACTAGGCAGGTCTTATAGGAAAGCTATTATTTTCACCTGACATAGACCATTTCCCCCTTTCCCAATGCCTGGAATGGTAATGTGATGGTAGGAGGTGAAGCAGCTATCTTGGAGACAAAAGGGAGGAAATTCACTGTTAGGAAGGCAGAAGGAGGTGGAGAAATAGGAACCCTCATCCATTGCTGGTGGGAATGTAAAATGGTGCAGCTGCTGTGGGAAAACAGTTTGGGGGTTCCTGAGAAAGTTACCATATGACCCAGCAATTTCACTCCTAGGTACATACCCAAAAGAATTGAAAGCAGGGGCTCGAATAGATACTTTCACACCAGTGTTCATAGCAGTATTATTCTCCAGTAGCAAAAAAGGTGGAAACGACCCAATGTCCATCAACAGGTGATGGATAAACACAACATGGTCCATCCACACGGTGGAGTGTCACTCAGCCATAGAGAGAAATGAAGCTCCGGCACAAGCTACCACACGGATGAACCTGGAAAACATGGTGCTGAGTGAAATCACAGCCCAAAAGGACAAATATGGCCTAAGAGGCAAATGCATACATTCAGAAAGTAGCTTAGAGGTTACCAGGGCCTGGGGAAGGGAGAGTGGGGAGTTAGTGCCTAAGGGGTACAGAGTTTCTGTTTGGGGCGATGAAAAAGTTCGGAAATGGGTAGCGGTGATGGCTGTACGACGCTGTGAATGTAATTAACACCGCTGAACTGTGCTCGTAAAAATGGTTGAAATGGCAGATGTTTTCGTGTTGTTGTTAGGTGCCATTGAGTCCTTCTGAGCTTCCACCCACCCGTGCATTCATTCGACACGCGTTTATCAAGCACTGTGATATGCCAGGAAAATTAGACAAAAACCATTTTATTCCAGGGCCCCTGCAATCTAGTGAGGGAGACAGATGAGTGAGGCCAGAACCAGAGTGGGACGGAAGCTGAGCGACCTCCCTCCGGGCAAAGACATACCCGTGGGAGGACTCACTCCACCCAGCATGGCCGGAAGTGCCCCAAGAGGCGGGGCTGCTCCAGCCGAGGTTTTGTTCCTTTGTTTATCCGTTCATTCATCTATTCGTTTGTCCTTCCATCCATCTCACGTGCCCTGGAAGCCACCGAATGCCAGGCCTCTGACAGGCGACTCCATGCCTGTCCTCAGTCCTTCACACGTGCGGACCCAGCAGCGGCCTGTGGATGTGGTGCTAAGCAAGGTGGTGACCCAAGATGCCCACGAGGAGCAGAGAGCCAGGAGCAGTGCACCATGTGGGGAGTGCAGGGAGACTCTGATATGGCCAGAGGGTCAGAGAAGGTGCTAGAAGCTGTGAAGAACATGTGCTGGCCAGACCAAGGCGGGCCATCCAGGCAGGGGAGTTGTGGGGGTGTGGGGGTCAGATGGGGGAGTGGGCCTGGCTCCTCTGAGCAGCAGGACACCAGGAGCTGTGTCTGGGGAGAATGCGGACCCAGGTGCTGCTCTTCTGTGTCATCTCATCAGATTCCACCCGATCCTCACAAAGACCCCATGAGGTCGCCCGTGTCCCTGGCCTCTGGCACACAAACAGGCTCAGAGGGGAAGTCTTGCAGCCCAAAGGGGCAGAGCTGAGATTAAAATCTCTTTGGCCAGGGCAGCTGGCCTGTGGCACCCTCAGGGGCAACCCCTGGCTCTTCCCATGGCCTTCCCTTCCCTGGGGCCACCCCTTCAGACTTTGTTTTCCCCCCCAACACCTGCCCTGCAGACCCTCCTCTCTGCCCACCACCCTTCTGCATGCTCTCAGCCCTGAGACGCAGTGGCCAGGCTGGCAGGGTTCAGCGAGGCCCTCATGACCTGCTTTTTGGCCTGGCGAGAGGATGTCCTGCCCTGATTAGAGCAGCCAGCACTCACTGGGCGCCTACTATGTGCCAGGCACTCTCTAAGGACCTCCCGTGTTACAAAGGCTGCCCATGTGCCTGAGTCTTCACCAGGTGGATGATGGGGGGTGGACCCAGGCTTTCCTCCAGAGCCTGCACCTCAGCCACACCCCTGCAGAGGCCCAGTGAATCGCAGAGCCCTCCCCTCCAGGTGCCAGGACAGGCCTAGAGGCTGCACCTGAGCCTCCTGCTCCTTTCCAGGTGCCCCCAGCCCTGCTCCCTCCCTTCCTCCCACTGCCCCCACCCTTGGCTACAGGCCCTTTGCTCTCCAGCACCACCTTGCCGGCATCCTTCCCCTTTTCTGTCGGACCTGGTTCTGTCAGGTTGGTCTGTGCTAGAGACCCCTAGGATCCTGTGGGTGGAGGCAGGGGCAAGAACAGGGCCCACTGTGGCCCACTTTCAGGGCGGACACCCCTTAGCCCCAGCCATGTGGACTGGAGATATGCGAGCCCCCCACCCCGTGCCCCGTACCTGACTCTGTTGTCAGCTTCTTGACCAGAAACCTGGGTGCTATTCCAGGCCTAGGGATCGTGGGCGGGGGGAGCATTGGGGAAGGCGATTGTCGGAGAAGGTGAGCATCGGGGACAGGGAGGTCACCCGTGGCAGTGACTGTGCCTCCCCAAAGACAGTCCTGTGCTGTCTCTCCCTACTGGGCTCTGGGCAGAGCACCTGGCCCACTGTGGGCATTTACTTTATATTTGTCAATGAATGGGTGGGTGGGGGGACGGGCAGACGGGCGGACGGGCGGATGGGCGGACGGGTGGACGGATGGATGGTGGGTGGATGCACGGATGGATGGACAGATGGATGGACGGACGGACGGATGGATGGATGGGTGGGTGGGTGGGTGGACAGTGAATGGGTGGGTGGGTGGGTGGATGGATGGATGGATGGATAAATGGTGGATGGTGGATGGATGGGTGGATGGTGGATGGGTGGGTGGATGGTGGATGGATGGTGGATGGATGGATGGTGGGTGGTGGATGGATGGATGGTGGATGGTGAATGGTGGACGGGTGGACGGGTGGACGGGTGGACGGATGGGTGGATGGGTGGATGGGTGGATGGATGGATGGATGGGTGGATGGATGGATAGTTGGATGAATGGATGGTGGGTGGATGCGTGGATGGATGGATGGATGGATGGATGGATGGATGGATGGATGGATGGATGGATGGAAGGATGGAAAGATGGAAGGATGGTGGGTGAAGGCAGGAGTGGAGTGAGGGGGAGGAACCATTCTCCAAAGCAGGCTTCAGTCCAGCCGTGTTGTCCCTGTTCGTGCCCCCAACAATGCCTCATTATTCCTTCAAGGAGGACCAGCCCTCACCCGCCCATGGGCCAAAGTGACTGCCTCTTGTAGGTGGCCTCCGTCCACCCACGATGGCTGCAGGCCGTTCTTCTACCTCTACCTAGACCTTTGGCCAAGCTGTTCTTTCTCCTGGGGTCTCTCCTGTCCTGCACGTACCCTTCCCACCTTTGCATGCATCAGCTTTCATGCCTCTTCGTTCAACACTGAGAACAGTCCCCACCTGTCACCGTCTGACTTGCCTGTCTTTTTTCTGAGCCCTCCTGCGCCTCACAGAGGTGAGGGTGCCGTGTCCACCTGCTGTATTCCATCTCACAAATGCCTGATGGTGTCTGGGTGCTGGTGCCGTCCAACCCCTTCACACATAAACCCTTGGTAGCTCAAGCACAGCTACTGTGGCAGGTACTGTACTACAGGTGAGGAAACCGAGGCACGCAGAGGCCACACAGTGCAGGAGCAGACTCTGCATGCAGCTCGGAGGCCGGGGCTGTGGGTCTTGTTCACTGTCACCGTCCTGGGCCTGGCCACCATTGTGCTCAGGAAGATATTGTGCAGTAAGGGTAAAAACAATGAACAAGAAAAAAGGTTTTTTTTTTTTTTTTCCTTTGATGCAGAAAAGGAAAGACGTTCCCCTCCTGTTATTTCCTTAGAGCATTTACCTTAGGAATCTTGTTGTTATAAACTGTGCCTCTTTTAAGAAACCCTCCTGAAAGGCTACATAAGCTTCTTGCCAGTTTGACAACCCAGGAGCTTCTCCTGGAGGACCTGAAAGCCATCTCTTTAGAATGGAGTCAATGAGGAAGGCAGCCCCCATCTCTGAGTCTCCAGGGGAGGGGAAGAGCCTGAATTTTTTTTAAGCTGTAAGCTACCCCCGTCACAAAGATCGAAGGAGCTTATTTTTCCTTTAGATAATAGCAACTAACAAGCGCTGCGGCCACCCCAACAGCCAGATGAGTTTAGGATAAACGATGGGTGACAAACAGGACTGTCAGGTCCTCTGACTTGAGGACAAGTTATCCCCAGTTATCATTTACCCGGAGAACAGATGCGTGACGGGCTGCCATCTGCTGGGCTGTATAAAGTTGAGATTCCTTTCTGTCTTTGCAATTTCTAGCAGATTGCCTGGGACAGGCCGCATTCTGGTTTCCTGCTGGTTCAGGCATAAGACTGTTTTTGCTCTCTTCTTCCTTTGTGGAGGTGGACAAGTGCTCCAGAGCACATCCTGTTTTCAGTGATAACTTTCCAGCCCTGCACAGAGGCCGCAGAGCTGGGCTTGTGTCCTCACACGGCTCAGGCCTTCCCCATCACCATGTGCTTTCCATCCTCACTCCTCCCCGGCCACCTCCACAGCGACCTCCCCCATCCTCACCCCTTCCCAGGCTCCCCCACCCATCCTCACCCCTCTCCGGCCTCCCCACAGAAGTCTCTGCCCCCCCCCCCAAGAGCCTCAGCCTGCCCCCTCCATCCAGCTTGCCCATCCAGCCCGTGTGGACAACTCCTGCCGGCCCTCCTGGACTCCTCGTGGCCATTGAGAATGAGGCATCAGGAGGAGAGGGGGAGGGAGGGAGACAGCAGGTGTGCAACTAAGAAGGGGGGCATTTCCGGGGGTTCTGAAGAGACAGACGCGGGCGTAGCTGTGGCCAGTGTGGGTGGGAAGAGAGGACTTCAGAGCAGTGTGGCTGAGTTTCCTCTGGGGTGCTCAGGACGCAGGTGAAGGTCCTGCAGTTTGATTGGCGCGGGTTCTGGCACCACACCTGTCTCACTGGGCCACCGCCTCACAAACATTGTCCTGGACCCCAAGTGACAGCCCGGCCTCCTCACTGGGCCTTTTGACAGCAAGCTGTCTCCTCCTTGGCCATTCTCTTTGCTGTTCCCAGAGTGACCTTTTTAAATCCAGGGCTGGCTTCCCGCTGTCCTGCTGTGAAACCTCACAAGGGCCTCTTTGCTCTAAGATAGAACCTGAGCCCTGCATGGACAAAGGACTTTGTAACTGGACACCAACCTGCTTCCCTAGCCACCTGCACCCTCCTGGCCTGTGCTCCTGACACCCAGCTTGTCCCCGAGACTCACTGGACGGGATCGTAACTCTGTGCCTCTGGATACCGTTCTCTCTGCTGGGACATCTGTTTGTTTTTTCTTCACCATTTGGCAAACTCCTAACTATACCTTAGCCCCAGCTCAAATGCCCCTTCCTCCATGAAACCTGCCCTGGTTCTTCCAGCAGAAATTGACCATTCCCCGGCTCTCACTGCATTCCTGGACGACTGCGCCACCATGAGCCGGCTCACGCCTTGTCTCCCTTCCCTAGCTGATGGGGCCAGTAGAGATGCCCAATTGTCACATGTGGAATCGGTGGAAGTGTGGGTGGTGGCAAGTCCAGCCCCCCAGTCCTGCCTCCGGCCCTGTGTGGACCTTAAGGTGGCCGTGAGCAGAGTCGTCACGGTGACAGGCGCAGATCACCACCAGCCGGCAGTGTGGCCTGGGTGCAGCAGGGCTCCCCTTGGTGCCCCACCTGCATACCTGCTGGTAAGCCCAGTTTCCATGCACCAAGTCCCTGTTCTCCAACTCTAGCAGGGACGGGCACCCGCCGGGGGGCTCAGAGCACAGTGGACATCCAGGACATGAGGCAGGACAGCCAGTGGCACCTTTTTTGCAGTGACCTGAGGGGGACACAGGAATGGACAGGTGGTGATTGAGGCCCTGCGCCCTCAGTCTGATCCCTTCCCAGTCTCTTGTGACCTCTCTGTCAGCTCTTGGTGCCCCCTTGCCCCTCTGGCTGGCTGAGGGTGCCCCAGGATGCAGCTGGCCTTCTTCTCCTCCATCCCTTCAGCACCCCCACCCACCTCGGCCCAGCTAAAGTGGAGCTTGTCCCCTTCCCACCTTCTTCTCCCTTAGGGTCTCCCACTCCTCCCACTACCCTCAGGGTCCCTGGATTCTACTAGTGCAGCCCCCTCAGAATACCCCACACTGTGCTCACTGACCCACAGCCTGACGGTCCCCGGCACCACCTGCCCCCTGCATGAAACCCCATTGCTATAGCATGACTTTGGGGTTCCTCCCCCAGCTCAGCCATTCCCCCCACCGTTAACTCCCCCTCCAGGATCCGCACTACCCTCTCTGGCTCTGGCAGCTCCTTTCCCCAGGCTCATTCTAGTGACAAACCCTTTGCCTCAGCTTCCCACCATGGCCAAACTTCTAGAAATTTCCATCTATGCACCATGTTTCAGTGGCTTCACCTGGCCCTCACCCAACACTGCAGGACACTTGCCACTCCTGCCCCCTCCTGTCAAGTTACTGCACTACAAGCACCAGAGTCTCGGGGAGCCCACGGTCTGTGTGTCCTGGACCCCTGCCTTCCTCGGGGAGACTTCTTAAGCCACAGGCCACACTGGGCTGGGCTGTCTCCATGGTGATGGGCATCCCTGCCCCTTTCCACTCATTTTGGACCTTCTAATCATCCCGTACTGTGGGTCCCTAAACCCAGAGCCTGTCTGAGCTGAGCTGGCCTCTCTGAAGGACTATCCTTTGACCCCTGGTCCCAGACTAGTGTCTGACCCTTTGAGCCTCTTGCCCTGAGCACTGACTGACATGAATCCAAAGCAGCTGTAGCCAGCTGTCCTTCCCACGGCCTCTCTGGTCCTGGGTTTGTGGGGTAAACTCCAGGGTTCTCCAACACCGGCCTTTAGGCCTCAGTCACTGCTCTTCCTCCTTCCTAGACCCTTCCCTGGAGGCTGGGTTTTCAGGAGCCCAGAGTGCAGGGAAGCAGGACACGGTCTTCCCCCTGGACCCCCACACCCCAGCCTTGGGTGGAGGGATGAGTCTCCCACAGTGGGAGAAACCGCCTGAAGGGACAGGGACCGCTTAGCAGGGATAGGGGCATGTCTGCAGAGCCCATGTGGGCTGGTGTGGGCTAGGCAGGGTCTAGTCCCTGGACCGGGGACTTGGGAGTGGGATGGCTTTGTAACTGTGCTGCAGGTGGGACATGAGGCTGGGCGGGAGGACAGCTTCTGGTGTGAGGTTCCGGATCCTCCAGGAAGGGGAGCTGTACTGGTGGTTTCAGAGCTGGTGTTGTCCCTACACTCACGGGCACCCAGGTGTCGTCCCTAGGCTCACGGGCACCCTGGTGTCATCCCTACACTCACGGGCACCCTGGTGTCGTCCCTAGGCTCACGGGCACCCTGGTGTCGTCCCTACACTCACAGGCACCCTGGCCTCCTCCTCTGAGCCTGAAGCTCCCAGGGCCCAGCCTCTCTCCCCTCCCCCAGGTGGCCCTCCATTGCCGTGGAAACGGGGCCTAACTGCAACTAGAGCCCCAGAGGAGGGCCTGGTGGGGCTGGTTCTCCCCACTGAGGCCCAGACTCCAGTGTCTTCAAGGGTCAAATCACCCCAGTGTGGCCCTGGATAGGGAACCAGCTTTACCCCACTGGGGCTTGGGGTGTCTTGGGTGTTTTTATCATGTCTCCCGCATGACACAACTCTGGGGTCAATTCTAGCCTCTCTTCCAGGGGCCAAATGGTCACACTGCCATGTCTGAAGGATTTGTAGGAATCTGGAAAACCCCATATGTTTCTCTACAGGGTCTGAGGGCATGAACTGGGCTAGATCAGGGTCAGCTCCCCTCCCCTCCACCCACCCCCATTCCTTGCCTCTCTCCAGTCCTACCCTCACCACCCCCCCCCAAAAAAAAACCCAGAGGTCTGGGGAAGAGTGGAGACCAACAGTCTCTGAGGGATCAGAGCAACAACAAGCTCACTGCCCCCAAGGCAGGAATGGAGAGAGGTCTTCTCACAGACTGGGGCTTGTGGAAACACTGTGCAAACTCAGAAGTCCCCATGACCCCAAAGTGTGGCTGCTGTTGAAGGCCCACTCAGGCCCTCAAAAGGGCTGCCTGAGGCAGTTATTGCCAGTAGTCCAGGGGGAACCTTATTCTGGGAGCTTTCTTTCTAGACCGGGATACAGTGAGCCCTTAGGTTTCCCTCCAGGTCCCCTTTCTGATGGCTTGGAGACTGGCCCACAGACCAAGCCGTCAGCCCAGCTGCCCACAGGCCTGAGATACCCAGCTTTCTCAGAATCCTGGGGTCCGTCTCTCTGGGGCAGCTGTTGGCATGGTGGTAAGGACTTATGTGGAGAAATCCTCTCCGAATGACCCTCCTGTGGGGGTTATCCTTTAGGGCTTCCTCAAGGGTCAAATCCTTTCATACACCCCCTTGGATAGTGGTTCTCAGTGGCCTTCAGGACCCTTTTTTTTTTTTTTTTTTCTGGTGTTCTTCTTTGTCTACCTTGGCTCTTGAGTTCAAACAACCTGTGAGGTTTCTCATCCTCTGTCTCTCCCTTGGGGCGGCTTCACTCCCACTCTAATCTCTACTGCCCACAGGAGGAGGGAGGCCCCCTTTTATCTAACAGTTTGGGAATTGCGCATTTGCCTCTGCCTCAAGAAACAAAAGCCACACCGTTAGTCAGAAATCCCCCCAGAAGCTTCCCTGACACGTTATTAATCCGCAATGTTCTCTTGAGGAAAAAGCCTTCCAATTGCCTCCTGAGGGAGGCTGGTTGGCGGGTCAGTATCTCTCAGAGGAGAAATTCTTAAAAAATAAAAGACTATTAGTGGACAGAGGTCCCTCAGGGAAGTTATTTCTTCACACTCTTTCAAAGAAGACTCTCTCAGGGGAAAATAAACCCTGCTGACGGAGCTGGGATATATTGCAGGTTACAAGGGTCATTCCTGAGGCCCCATGGTGGACTGAGGGGTCTGAGAGATGTTTTATACTGGGGCCAGCCTCAAGAGTCTGCCTCCTCCAGGCCGCCAGCGGTTTGTCTGTCACCAAAGCTTCCCCCAGCTGGGGACAGTGGAGTGGGAGAAGATGTCTAGGTAATTCTTCAGATCTGGGTTTCATCTATGCCTGAGGGGGCTCACACGCCACAGAGGCTCCTCGGACAATGGCAGTTGGTTTAGCCACCCCCCTTTTTCAACTGTCTGTTGGGAAGCCATTGTAAATCTACTACAAATGCCCTTCTACAGTGTGTGGGCAGTCTTGAGGGAAGTCACATCCTGACAGCTTTGCAGGTGCCTTGACCCATTTTGTATTCTTCAGGACATCAAACAATCTAGAAAAAAATGGTCTCTGGCAGTGGGGGCTGGGGGCAGATCAGCTGTAGGTTTTTAACTGACTCGGAGAGCCCAAATCCAGGGCATAAACTTAGGCAGAAACCCCCTGAATCCCCACCGTACCCCCATCTGTGGTGTTAGGGGATGGCCCTCTCAGGGGCCCTAGGGAGTGGGCGGGATATCTCAGAAGAGAAGCCCCTTCAACCAAGCCCTGGTGGTGGCTAGTCCCCAAGGCCTGATAGCGTTTTGGAGGGGCGGGTCCTGTCCTAGCGTCCTCTCAGGAATCCTTCAGAGCCAGCAGGTCTCCTTGGATTTTCAGTCAAACCAGAGTGCCATAAATGTCTCAGGGAGCTTCTCTGGGTCAGGGATCGGGCGACGACCCTCTGTGAGAGGGCACTGTGGCTCCTCGAAGTTTCCAGAGCAGGGTCCTTCTCTGCCCCAGACAGCCAGACTTCAGCACGTGCCTGGGAATTCCTTCCCTCAAACTGCCCTGGCAGCGTCCGTTAGAGGACAGAATTCTTAGGTGGGAGAGACCCCCCCAGACCCTCCTGGCTGTGGCTGTTGGAAACAGGGCACCTTCAGGAGCTGATTCCTCAAATCTCCCCATGGTTTCTGGAAGTGCTTCCTCAGGAGTTAACTCCCCAGAGATCCCCTGGGGACAGTGACTGGCTGACTGGGGGAGTCTCTCGGGAAGGTATCTACCTGCCCACCTCCAGGACCCCATTCCATGACACTTGCAGAACCATCCTGGGGGAAGCCCGTCCAGTTTCAAATCCCCTCAGGGCACCTCAAAATGTGTTTTCTGCTACCGAGAACCAAACCCCACAGAAATCTCTTGGTCATGCTTCCCCTCTGCAGCTGTCGTTGAAGAGGTTTCTCAGGCAACACATTTCCTCAAACTGTGCCCTCCGCTAAAGGCTGTCCTTCCGGCACTGGCTTGCTGAGAGCAACTCCATTTCTGTTCTTTCCTCCCTCACACCCTCCAGCCCTCTGGAAAACAACATGGGCCACGGTTGCCAGCCTGCCCCTGTTTACACCTTCCTCAGTCTCCCCACAACCCATGGGCCTCTCCTGACATCCCAATGACATTCAAAAAACCTGACAAACAACTGCCCCTCACAGGGTGGCTGGGCCTGGTCAGTGACTGGGGCGAAGCGGGGAAGGAGAGAAGGGGGTTTTCTTTGTGATTTTAGCCTGGGTTTGTTCCCTACCTGTGAATTCATAAGTTCCTCCAAGCCTCCCCTGACTGGCCATTTGTGGCAGGGTTTTCTCAGAGGATAAATTCCTTGACACCCCCACCCTCCCACCATTTTCAGGTAAGGGGTCCATGTACTTGGTCATTAAGTTGGTCACAGGTTTGCTATACGAGGCTGCCTGGTTGCTGCCAGCGTAAAGCAGAGCGCCTGGGGCAGCTTGGGGGCCTGGCCACCCCGTGGGGACACTCTGAGTGTGTGGCCTGGCCGCGCTATGTCTCCAAGTACAAGATGCCTGTGTCTCTTGGTGGTTGAGGTGACCCGGGAGATGATACCTCAGTCTTTGCTGGGCGCAGCCTTGAATATTCGGATCCTTGAACAGCAACGGCCTCTGGCAATTTCCTGACAGAAGCCGGTGCTAGAGACCAGCAACATAATCAACCAAACAAAAAACCTTTGCCCTAGGTCAGTTCTGTCTCATGGTGACCCTATGTCCTCAGTGAAGTTGCCTTTGGGTGAGGAGAGGGAGCTGGATGGGTTTCCTGCCTAATCTTATGAAGAACCCTCTGCCCCACACGAGCCCTCCCCGCCTGACCCCTGTCTCCTTCTCAGGCCCCTAGGCCAGCAGCCTCTCTGGACCGCAGGGCTGATCCTGTCCCCTCCAAAGGCCAAGGTAGTATTTGCTGACATGCCTTTTTCTCCTGACATAATTTTTAATTTTAAATAAGCATTTTTTTTCCCTGATAAGTGTAGCCCATGTTCATCACAGTAGAGTTGGAAATTTTTAAAAAGGATTAAAAAAAAAAAAACAAACTCTCCGAATCCCAGCACCTAATTTTAGGATCGTGCCACGTTTTTTCATTCCACAGCGGCTCCTGAGTAATTCCTTCCCCACATCATTAAATACATGGATTTTCACAAACCTGATTTTTAACCACTGCCTCTCCTCGCTCTATTTTTGAATGTGCACTGCTATTTTAAACACTGTTGTGAAGAATTCCTGCCAAGTGCATTTTTCATTTTCCCCGTAAATTAAATTTCCGGGAGTGGAAGTCATGGCCACACAGGTGCACCAGGGGTCTTCCATAGCCAGCCCCCCTCGCCCTCACAAGGTGGTGCTTCGGGGTCCTGAGGGCACCCGTGTGTCTGCTCCCTTGGACTGGCTGTGACCGGTTACCGTCTTTTTAACAATCTTTCACAGGAATGTTGTTGTTGGCAGCCGTGGAGTGGATCCTGACTCACAGCGACCCCGTGTGGTAGTAGACTGCTCCATAGGGTTTTCTAGGCTGTAACCTTCACAGAAGCAGATGGCTAGGTCTTTCTCCTTTGTAGTCTCCGGGTGGGTTCGAACCGCAAACCTTTTGGTAAGCAGATTAGTGCTTAACCATTGCACCATCAGGGCTCCATTGATAGCAGATTTTTTTTTTATTATTTACTTTGTTTTTCGAGTTACAGGTCTTTCTCATATATAGCTTTCTCTGATCAGCAGGGAGGCCGTTTCCTTCTGAGTTGCCCTTGGGCACATCTTGAGTCCTTCTTGGTCCCCGTAAAGCACATGTGACGTCAGTCAGGGGTGCGTCTCCAGCAGGCACTGCGGGAGGGCACAGGCAAACTTGTCAGCCCCTGGGCCTCTCCCCCTCTCAGGGAGCTTCCAGTCCCATGAGCTAGCCCATTGTCGGGGTACAAAAGGAACTTGAGAGCCCTGTCCAGGCAGGTGGGACATTTGGGGTGAGGATGTAGGCCCTGGCTTGGCTGTCTGGGTGAGGGGATTAGGAACTGGGGTGAGGTATGAGTGAGTGTGAGTCTGTGGCCAGCTACCTGGATGGGAGCGGGGGCTGCCGGGAGACATGTGGGGCTTCCCAGTGGCCACCGAGTTCTCCTGGAGCTTGTTAGAAATACAAATTCTGGCCTGTTCCAGGCCGGCTGGGTGAGAACTTGCATTTGAACTAGACCCCCAGGTGACCCCACTCCATGCTGAGAGCTGGATCTAATGTTTCTAGGGAGGAGCACAGGCGGGAGCAGGGAGGGTGTAGGGGTGACCTCTGTGGAGGCACAGCAGCCTGGGCAGCTTGGGGCTACTGTCCCCTGTGTGAGGTCGGCCAGCAGGTGGTGATGTGGTTAGCCTGGGGGTCAGGCAGGGCCCCTCAGAGTATGTGACCCAACGCCTGGGTCCCAGAGAGCCAGCAGGACCCCCCGGGACGGGAGGCAGGTGGGTGTGTCAGAGTCACTTTGGTTCTGCCTAACTTGCTGAGTAGTCCTGGGCAACCCCGCCATCGTGGCTGTCCTGGAGGCACCCACCACCTTCTTAGGAGTTATGAGGAGACAGGGACAACATGGATGCTGCCATTGTCACCGAGCAGGGGAGGGAAGGGCAGTGTTGGCAGAGCTGGGTGGGACCTGGGAGGGTTAGCAACCATGGGGAGGCCTTGAATACCGCCCAGGGGCATGGACCTTCCCTTCCCTCTTCCCCTAGGTCCCATAGGACACACCGCCAGTGCTGCCGTGACTAAGCGGGGTGTGGGGGCCCAGGTAAGGACGGGGTGTCTGTGGTGTGTGGGGAGACCCTGGTAAGGATGGGGTGTTGACTGTGGTGTGAGGAGACTCTTGTAAGGACGGGGTGATGACTGTGGTATGGGGAGACCCTGGTAAGGACGGGGTAATGCCTGTGGTGTGTGGGAAGACCCTGGTAAGGACGGGGTGATGACTGTGGTGCTTGGGGAGACACTGGTAAGGACAGGGTGACGCCTGTGGTATGGGGAGACCCTGGTAAGGACGGGGTGATGACTGTGGTATGGGGAGACCCTGGTAAGGCTGGGGTGATGACTCTGGTGTGGGGGCCCCTGGTAAGGTCTGACACTTGCTTCTGGCAGGTTCTAGCTTGAGACACTGCCTTCCCTGCCCCAGGATCTGGCCTTCCCGCACACACCGCCCTCCATGGTGGCTGCGCCCCCTGACAGCTCCCAGCTGCCCCACTGGAGGGTCACCATCCTGTCCCCCGCTGGGGAGGAGCAGGAGCTTGAAGAGCAAGACCTAGAGATAGGTGAGGAGGAGGAGGGAGCTGGTGGGCTCAGGCAGGGCCTCCACTCTCCACCACAGGGAGGGCCGAGGGAGAGGTCTTTGTCTCCCCATCAAAAGAGGGGCCCATCGTCCACTCACAGTGCTTGTAAGCTTCTGGTGCCCAGAAGGTGCTAGGAGTCCGCGGTTGCTTCTTCACACCTGCCAGGTCCCGAACGCAGGCTCCAGAAGGCCATTTCAAGGCCCCTGGGGTGGGTAGGGTGCCTGTCTAGAATGTCTGGCATCCATTCGGACCCTCCTCTGGGGTCCTCTCCTGACAATCTTAAGGGGGTGAGGTGGGCAACAGAACTTTCTGGAAGGGCTTCAGTGACAGAGCACAGACCAGAACCCCCTCTGGACCCTGACGAAAGAGGCCAGGTCTGCTCTGCCCGCCCCCCGCAGTGTCCTTCTCCCTGCCGCATGTCCCCCTACCCTCACTCACCACCCTCCCTTTTCACACCTCGGGCTCTGGCTTTTGTTCACACAAGAGACCGAGTCCAGAGAGGGTAAGCACCCTCCCTGGGGGTACATATGGGGGGTGTCCAGGCACCCCACATCCATTCTATCTGCCGCCCACCCTGTGGCCTTAGCCTTATGCCCTGTGGGGCTGCCCTATGGTTCAGAGTCGGTGTGAGGGCTGAGTGGGTGCAGAGCCCTGTTGTAGGCTTTTGGGGAGTACTGACGGGAAGACAGCATGGATCCTCCCTTTACAGCACTAGAAACAAACACTGGGTAATAAATTCTCAACAAGCTCTTATTGAATGAATAAATGACTGAGCAGATGAATGAATAAGTGTGAATCAATGAGTGAGTAAATGAATGTCTGCCCAAGCTGGCCAGCGAGGCGACACGTCGAGGCCGTGAGGCAGGCCTGGCGTCTGTCTGCCGCCTGGCCCAGCTGAGTGTCAGGAGAAGCCTTGGCTCGGCCACCTGCACAGCCTTTGAGTGTGGGATGGGGCCAGGTGCAAGGCTCTGGGGGCTGGACCGGAGGAGGGAGGCATGGAGAGGTGCAGGCAGGACCCTGACGTCCGTCCTGCAGGCAGTGTGTGACAGAGCCGAGCCCAGGTGAGGGCTCCCCAGCCTCCACTCAGCACCATCCACATCACTGAGTCTGCAAACGGGTTAGGAGGGCCGGCTACTCCTGACCCAAGAAGTCTCTATTTCTATTTACTGTCTTTTTTTCTTCTACTTCTGATTATAAAAGTATCAACCATTGTTGTAAAGGCATTAGCCAAACCAAAAACCCATTGCTGCTGAGTCCATCCCAACTCATAACAACCCTACAGGACAGAGTAGGACTGCCCCAGAGGGTGTCCACGGCGCAGGACTGGGCAGTGTTCCGTTCTGGTGTACATAGGGCCGCTGTGAGTCAGACGACACTTCATAACAATAACAAGGCTTTACGGAAGCACACTGCTGTATCCTTCTCTCGAGGAGCAGCTGAACACGTCTCTTAATTCAAATTTCAAGACCTGTTTCTAAATTGTGTTTTCAAAGTGTCTTCGTTTCTTAGTGCTGCTATAACAGAAATACCACAAGTGGGTGGCTTTAAGAAACAGAAATCTTATTTTCTCAGGGTTTGAGAGGCTAGAAGTTTGAATTCACGGGGCCAGCTCTAGGGGAAAGCCTTCTTTCTGTGGGCTCTGAAGGAAGGTCCTTGTTCCTTGGCCCCTGAGTGATCTCCATGAGCCATGGCATCTATCTTTCTCCATCTCTGCTTATATCTCAAAGGTGATTGGCTTAAAACACACCTTACACTGATATAGTGTTATTTACATAACAAAGAAAACCCATTCCCAAATGGGATTATAACCACAGGTACAGCGGTTAGGATTTACAACATATTTTGGGGGGACGCAACTCAATCCATAGCACAAAGGGCAAAGACAACCATCTCCACCAGCGTCTCAGAAAGCCAAGTCTTTATGCTCCGGTCAATCTCAATCTTTGTCTAAGTGACAGGTGAAAACCAGTCCCACTGTCACTTTAATTTGCCTTCCTTTTGTTCCTGGTGAGGTAGGCCTTCTTCTCACTCCATTATTCGCCCCTCATATCTGTGTTTCAAATTGCCGGGTGAATCTTTTCTTGGACGATTTCTGAGATTCTTTTATATATTACCGTTTGCCCTTTGTTACAGATTTCTCAAAGACGTTTTTTAGCTTTTTTTAATGCTTTAGGTGGTGAGGTCCACTTACTGCCTGGCATCAAGAAGTTTACATCTATAAATCAAAAAGTGTTTTCCCTTTGATTTCCAATTTGTTTCATATTTGGAAAGCCCTCCAATACCCCAAGATTTAGACCTACCATCTCTCACAGCGTTCCTTTTAAAATGTAAATATTGCAACTATCTGCTCTTTACCTCCTGCTGGAGCTGGGCAGGGGCCCAGCGTCCCTTTAGGGTCCAGGTGATGGTAATTATCTCCTTGCTCTCGGCGGTGTGAAGTTTCTTGTTTTGGGGGTGGGACTCACTCACTCATTCACTCACTGATTTGCTCACTCATTTATTCATCCACTCACTCACTGATTCATTCATTCACTCACTCACTTATTCACCCATTTACTCACTCACTCATTCACTCACCCAATCACTGATTCACTCATTCATTCATTCACTCACTCACCGACTTTGACCCATTCATTCATTAAAACATTCATTCATTCACCCAATCAGTGATTCACTCACTCATTCATTCACTCACTCACTGATTTACTCACTCATTCAGCCACTCACTCACTCATTGATTCACTCACCCAATCACTGATTGACTCACTCATTCCCTCACTCACTCACTCATTCACTCCCTGGGCAGGGACCCCTACTCTGGGATAGTTATGATGCCTCCCCATATGTCTTCGCATCCAGGAAGACAAGCCTGCTCTCTGCATTTGACTTTTTTTCTGTTTTAATATTTTCTTTTGTCGTTGTTGTTGTTGAGACTATACATGGCAGAACATACACCGTTCCGATAATTTCTACATGTATGAGTCAACGACATTGATTACATTATCTGAGCTATGCAATAACTCTCAATATGTTCGGTTGCTCTGGGGGTTTTCCGGGCACCTCTCCCTTCCTTCCTCCAGAGTCATTCAAAGGAAGCGGCTTCGGCTGGGGGCTTGAGAGCCGAGACCTGGGTGCCAGGGTGCTGGGGCCCCACCACTGCCTGTCTCTGGCCCTAGGGCCGCTGGATGGTGCCTCTCTGCTCCTCTGTCCCCTACAGACCATGCCAGCAGGGTGGGCCTGGGTAAGCCGCTGAGTGATCACCTGCCCTGGGAGGATGAGCTGGTCAGCAAGATCCAGGCCATGCCGGTAGCTGAAAGGAGCCTGGTGCTGGAGACCATCTCCCTCTCCCTCCAGAAGGACAGCACGGTAAGATGGGTGCTCCCGGCCTGGGCCCAGCTCTCTGTGGGGGGGACAGGCTCGACAGGCCTGCCACGCTGTCCCCCACCCACCTTCTGAAGGATCTGTTGCCGTCCCTGCCATCCCCGCTCCTCGGCCCATGGTGCAGCCCTCCATGGCCCTGAGCCCCCAGGGTCCCTGAGCCCCTGTCTGTGCACCTCCCTGGATCCTGGCAGGGCCTGTGTCCCTGAGAGTCACGCTCTGCTGCAGCTGGGACCAGACATGGTGGACACCTACATCCAGGAGCTTCTGACCTCTGTAGACCTGGGCCTCAGGCAGCCACTGAGGAAGGTCAGTGCCTGGCGGGCTGTCCAAGAGTTCTCCGCCATGGTGGCCTGGCTCTGAGACCCCAGGAGGGGTGGAGCATGTCACCTCTCAGGCTCCCCCTCCCCACGTGACTGCAGTGACCCAAAGCCCAAGTACATGGAAAGCTCTGAAAGGGCAAGAGGGCTCTCCTCAGCCCCACTCTGCTCCTCCCTTGGCTGCTGGGCGCCTCAAGGTCTGTGTGCTGGAAGACGTGGCCTTGGCGACTCCGGTTCCTGTGCTCTGTCATCCAACTCTTACTCACAGAGCCAGCCGCCACCTGCCCTGGGTCTTGGGGGTGCACCTGTGAGGAGGCAGCTGCCCTAGGGAAGAAACACAGATAATACAAGGGAGAGAGTCCAAGTGTGCAGGCGGCCCACAATGGGCAAGGGCCTGTCCTGGGGGCTGCTGCTCAGGTGGTGCCCCAGGCCCTGGACTCAGCCCCGACTCAGGGTCTGGGCACTGCCCCACAGGCCAAGATGCCTGGCTGGGGCCCACTGTCCCTCAAAGCCCCAGGACCAGCTGGAACAGCAGCAGTGTTGAGATGGGCTGGGGGTCCCACAGGGCCACACCTGCCCCTCCTCAGCCTTACTCTCTGTAGGGGGGCTGTGGTGGGCCCCAGTTTATAAACTCAGAGAGGAGGGCACCCACCCAGTGCCCTCGGGGGGGCAGAACCTAGGGAGGGGCTAGTGGGCGGCTGGGGCTGGGGCTTCCTCTACCCTAGGGTCCCCTCGAAGCTGACCTCCTGACCAGAGCTCCTCTCTCCCCTCGGCCAGAATTTCTTCCGTGTCTATGGGCTGGTCCTACGGGAGTCCCCTGGGGATATGCTCAGGAAGCACCTGCCCAGCCTCCTGGAGCTATCCCACCAGGACACCGTGCAGCGGGAGGTGGGTGTGTGGCCCCCCCGTCCCCACTGCCCTGTCCCCACCGCCCCCTCTCCACCTCTTACTCCCCATCTCCCTCTCCCCACAGCCCCCTTCCTGTCGCCCTGTCCCGACCGCCCAGTCTCCTCCCCTCCCCCCACCTCCCGGTTCCCTAGAGGAGTCAATGACCCTCAGGCATTGGTTCAGTTAGTGCTGGCCCTGTCTGCACAGCAGAGACCACCGAGGCCTGTGAGGCCTGGCCTGGGGCTGGACACTCAGATGCTCGACGCACCTCACCGGGCCTCCCCCACAGGGCATCGCACTGGCCGTGGGCATAGCGTCCACCTCACACCTGGAGGAGGTGTGGGCCGTTCTGGAGCAGATGGGCCACACGAAATTCCAGAGGTCCAGCTCCATAGTCCCAGACAGCCAGGCGGCGACCTGTGCCACTGCAGCCCTGTGCAAGGTGTGGGAAGGGCAGCCCCTGGTGCAGGGTGGGAGGGGCCACTTGTCAAATGGGAATGTCTCCCACCCCACACCCTGCAGGGGCTGCCACATGGGATGGGAAGGAGGCGGGGGATCCTCCTGTGGGGCCTGAGAGGTCAGGGATGAGGGTGGTCTTGGGTCTCAGGAGCCCCATCTGTGCTCCAACCGTGGAGCGGGTCTTGGCCACAGGGAGCCTCCCGAGAAGAGCAGCCAAGGCAGACACCCTCGGGAGGAGGCCCTGCCTGGAAGGGCAGACAGGGGTCTGGGGTGGAGAGCTAGCTCTGAGGGGCAGAGAGTGAGGAGGGCTTCTTGGAGGAGGGCCCGCGCAAGGACAAAGGGCCGCTGTCCCGTGCCTGTGCAGAGGGCTCCGAGCAGTCAGCTGGTCCACTTTCCAGGGGCGGAAGGAGGAGTAGAGTTCTCTGGGTTGGTGCCAGAGGTGGGCAGACTGCCTCGAGGTCCCAGTTCCCGCCCCCACAACAGCTGGACCCCGACCTGCACTGGAAGCTAGTCATGAGCACCACCTTGCTCTGCTACGGGCAGATGGCCGTGCAGGCCAAGGAGCAGATCCTGCCCTGGGTGGACAACATCGCCTCCCGCATGGTCTACTACTTCTCCTACAGTAGCTATGTAAGCTGCCTGCCGAGGGGGGCCGTGATGTGTGTCGTGTGTGCACACATGTCTGTGTGTGATGCAGTGTAGGTGGCATAATGTCTGTGTATGACATGTGTATGTGTGGTGTGTGGTTTAATGTGTGATGTGTGTGTGGGGGGTGTGGTGGGCTGCATAGGCCCCCCCCCCAGATGTTCACATCGCAATCCCTGGAACCTATGAATATGTTTTACATTACATGGCAAGGGGGATTAAGGCCGCAGATGGAGTTAAGGTTCTAATCATCTGGCTTTTAGATGTGAGAGAGCCCAGATCATCACAAGGGTCCTCATAAGAGAGAGGCAGGAGGATCAGAGAAGGAGGCGAGACGCAGAAGCAGAGGTGGAGCGATGCCCTTTGAAGCCGGAGGAGAGGCCACGAGCCAAGAAATGCAGCCTCCAGAAGCTGGAGAAGACAAGGAAGCAGAATCTCTCCTGGAGCCTGCAGAAGGAACAGATCTGCCAACACCTCGATTCAGCTCAGGAAGACCCATTCTGGACTTCCGACCTCCAGAACTGCAAGATAATACATGTGCATGGTTTTAAGCCACTAAACCTGCGGTACCTTGTTAGAGCAGGCATAGAATGCTCACACAGTGTGTGGGGATGTTGGGCTGGTGCGTGGGGTGCAAGTGCGCTCTGTTCTCTTGGTAGACGCAGGGAGACCTGCTATAATCCCGACCCTGCACTGGGCTTTTCGAGATTTCCATCTATCTTCCTCAAGCCAGGCCTGGGGGATACTTCCCTTCAAATCAGCTTGGCAGGCACTCATCAAGTGCAGATTCCTTTCCTAGAAAGACGAAACTACAGAATCGGATAAAAGGAGAAATAGACAATCTGAACAGACCCAGAACAAGAGGTCAAATAAACTGCCTACAAAGAAAAGCTCAGGTGCAGAAGGCTTCACCGTTGAATTCTACCAAACATTTCCAGAAGAGTTTAGTATCAGTTTTTCATAAACTGTTTTGAAAAATTGAAGCTACCGTTTTCCAACTCATTCCATGAGGCCAGTATTATCCTGAAGCCAAAACCAGATAAAGACCTCACACGGAAAGAAAAGTACAGACCAATATCTCTCATCAGTATAGATGCAGGATCCTCAATGAAACACTAGTAAACTAAAAGCAGCAACATATTAAAAGATTTATACACCATGAACAAGTGAAATTTATCCCAGGAATGCAAGGTTAGCTTAACATTCAGGAAACAATGAATGCAACGCACTGTCAGTAGAATAAGAAACAAAAAACACGTGATCACCTCAATAGATGCAGAAAACACATTTGAAAAAAGTCCAATTTTTCATGATAAACATACTCAAACTCCAGGTCCCTGAGTGGCGCAAACATTTGCACTGGGGTGGTAACCAAAACGTTGGCAGTTCAAACCCACCCAATGGCACCATGGAAGAAACAGTCTTGTTGATCTGCTTCTGCAAAGATTGTTGTTAGGTGCTGTTGACTCAGTGAACATGTGTACAACAGAACAGAACACTGCCTGGTCCTGTGCCATCCTCACTATTGTTGCTACGTTTGAGCCCACTCTTGCAGCCATTGTGTCAATCCATCTGGTAAAAGGTCTTCCTCTTTTGCAAAAACCCTCTACTTTACCAAGCACGATGTCCTTCTCCAGGGACTGGTCCCTCCTCATAACATGTCCAAAGTATGCAAAATAAAACCTCACACCATCCTTGCTTTCAAGGAGCATTCTGGCTGTATTTCTTCCAAGAAAGATTTGTTCGTTCTTCTGGAAGTCCACAGTATCTTCAATATACTTCACCAACACCATAATTCAAAAGCATCAATTCTTTGATCTTCCTTATTCATTGTCCAGCTTTTGCATGCATACGAGGCCATTGAAAGATTACAGCCCAGACAGCTCTACGGAGCAGTTCTACTCTGTAACCGATGGAGCCTCCAAAATCACAAACCAACAATAAAAACGAAATCAGCAACAAAAACACTCAACAATCATTCTTAACCTAATAAAGGGCATCTACAAAAAACCCACAGCTAACGTCTTACTTAATGGTGAAAGACTGCACTTCTTTTGCCTACAATCAAGAACAAGACAAGCATGTCTGCTCTCACCCCTTCTATTCAACGTTGTACTGGAAATTCTAGTCGGTGCAATTAAACAAGAAAAAAAAAGGTATCTAGATTAGAAAGGAAGAAGTAAAACTATGTTCACGGATGACATGATTTTGTATATAGAAAATCCTAAGGCGTAGTGGTTAACTGCTACGGCTGCTAACCAAGGGGTCAGCAGTTTGAATCCGCTGGGTGCTCCTTGGAAACTCCATGGGGGAGTTCTACTCTGTCCTGTAGGGTCGTTATGAGTCGGAATCGACTCAAAGGCACTGGGTTCTGGGTGGGTAAGGAACCCACTAAAAAAAAAAAATTAAAACAAATAAGTGAGCTTAGTAATGCTGCAAGATCAAGATGCAAAACCCATTGTGTTTCTATATACTTACAATGAACAATCCAAAACTAAAGTTAAGAAAACAACCCCATTAACGATAGCATAAAAAAGAAGTACTTAGGAATGAATTTAACAAAATAAGTGCAAAACTTACACTCTGAAAACTACAAAACATTGTTGAAAGAAATTAAAGAAGACCTAAATAAATGCATGTGAGTTTGTCGTACCGTGGTCGCTTGCCTGTTCCTGTGATGCTGGAAGCTATGCCACCAGTATTTCAAATGCCAGTAGGATCACCCATGGTGGACAAGATTCAGCAGAGCGTCCAGACTAAGACTAGGAACAAGGACCTGGTGGTCTATTTCTGAAAAAATTGGCCAGTGATAACCTTATAAATAGCAGCAGAACTTTGTTGGACATAGTGCCAGAAGATGAACCCCTCAGGTTGGAAGGCACTCAAAATATGACTGTGGAAGAGCTGCCTCCTCAAAGTAGAGTCAACTTATTGACGTGGATGGAGTAAAGCTTTTGGGACCTTCATTTGCTGATGTGGCATGACTCAAAGTGAGAGGAAACAGCTGCAAACATCCATTAATAATCGGAATGTGGAATGTACGAAGTATGAATCTAGGAAAATTGGAAGTCGTCAAAAATGAAATGGAACGAATAAACATCGATATCCTAGGCATTAGTGAACTGAAATGGACTGGAAATGGCCATTTTGAATCAAACAATCATATGGTTTGCTATTCTGGAAATGACAAATTGAAAAGGAACGGCGTCCCATTCATGGTCAAAAAGAACATTTCAAGATCTATCCTGAAATATAACGCTGTCAGTTACAGGATAATATCCATACACCTACAAGAAAGACTAGCTAATACGACTATTATTCAAATCTACATTTGTTGTTGTTGTTGTTAGGTGCTGTCGAGTCGGTTCCGACTCATAGCGACCCTATGCACAACAGAACGAAACGCTCCCCCGTCCTGCGCCATCCTTACAATCGTTGTTTTGCTTGAGCTCATTGTTGCAGCCACTGTGTCAATCCACCTTGTTGAGGGTCTTCCTCTTTACCTCTGACCCTGTACTCTGCCAAGCATGATGTCCTTCTCCAGGGACTGATCTCTCCTGACAACATGTCCAAAGTGTGTAAGATGCAGTCTCGCTATCCTTGCCTCTAAGGAGCATTCTGGCAGCACTTCTTCCAAGATAGATTTGTTTATTCTTTTCGCAGTCCATGGTACATTCAATATTCTTTGCCAACACCACAATTCAAAGGCATCAACTCTTCTTCGGTCTTCTTTATTCATTGTCCAGCTTTCACATGCATATGATGTGATTGAAAATACCATGGCTTGGGTCAGGCGCACCTTAGACTTCAGGGTGACATCTTTGCTCTCCAACACTTTGAAGAGGTCCTTTGCAGCAGATTTTCCCAATGCAATGAGTCGTTTGATTTCTTGACTGCTGCTTCCATGGCTGTTGATTGTGGCTCCAAGTAAAATGAAATCCTTGACAACTTCAATCTTTTCTCCGTTTATCATGATGTTGCTCATTGGTCCAGTTGTGAGGACTTTTGTTTTCTTTATGTTGAGGCGCAATCCATAGTGAAGACTGTGGTCTTTGATCTTCATTAGTAAGTGTTTCAAGTCCTCTTCACTTTCAGCAAGCAAGGTTGTGTCATCTGCATAACGCAGGTTGTTAATGAGTCTTCCTCCAATCCTGATGGCCCGTTCTTCTTCATATAGTCCAGCTTCTTGGATTATTTGCTCAGCATACAGATTAAATAGGTATGGTGAAAGAATACAACCCTGGAGCACACCTTTCCTGACTTTAAACCAATCAGTACCCCCTTGTTCTGTCCGAAAAACTGCCTCTTGATCTATGTAAAGGCTCCCCATGAGCACAATTAAGTGTTCTGGAATTCCCATTCTTTGCAGCGTTATCCATAGTTCGTTATGATCCACACAGTCAAATGCCTTTGCGTAGTCAATAAAACACAGGTAAACATCCTTCTGGTATTCTTTGCTTTCAGCCAGGATCCATCTGACATCAGCAATGATATCCCTGGTTCCATGTCCTCTTCTGAAACCAGCCTGAATTTCTGGCAGTTCCCTGTCGATATACTGCTGCGGCCGTTTTTGAATGATCTTCAGCAGAAGTTTGCTTGCGTGTGATATTAATGATATTGTTCTATAATTTCCATATTTGGTTGGATCACCTTTCTTGGGAATAGGCATAAATATGGACCTCTTCCAATCAGTTGGCCAGGAAGCTGTCTTCCGTATTTCTTGGCATAGACGAGTGAGCACCTCCAGCGCTGCATCTGTTTGTTGAAACATCTCAATTGATATTCCATCAGTTCCTGGAGCCTTGTTTTTTGTCAATGCCTTCAGAGCAGCTTGGACTTCCTCTTTCAGTACCACTGGTATCTGATCATATGCCACCTCTTGAAATGGTTGAATATCGACTAATTCTTTTTGGTAGAATGACTCTGTGTATTCCTTCCATCTTCTTTTGATGATTCCTGCATCGTTTAATATTTTCCCCATGGAATCCTTCACTATTGCAACTCGAGGCTTGAATTTTTTCTTCAGCTCTTTCAGCTTGAGAAATGCCGAGCGTGTTCTTCCCTTTTGGTTTTCCATCTCCGGCTCTTTGCACATGTCATTATAATACTTTACTTTGTCTTCTCAAGAGGCCCTTTGGAATCTTCTATTCAGTTCTTTTACTTCATCAATTTTTCCTTTTGCTTTAGCTGCTCAAAGCTCAAGAGCAAGTTTCAGAGTCTCCTCTGACAGACGTCTTGGTCTTTTCTTTCTTTCCTATCTTTTCAGTGACCTCTTGCTTTCTTCGTGGATGATGTCCTTGATGTCATTCCACAACTCATCTGGTCTTCAGTCACTAGTGTTCAGTGTGTCAAAATCTATTCTTGAGATGGTCTCTAAATTCAGGAGGGATATACTCAAGGTCATATTTTGGCTCTGGTGGACTTGCTCTGATTTTCTTCAGTTTCAGCTTGAACTTGCATATGAGCAGTTGATGGTCTGTTCCTCAGTCGGCCCCTGGCCTTGTTCTGACTGATGATATTGAGTGTTTCCACCGTCTCTTTCCACAGATGTAGTCAATTTGATTTCTGTGTGTTCCATCTGGCGAGGCCTATGTGTATAGTCTCCGTTTATGTTGGTGAAAGAAGGTATTTGCAATGAAGTCGTTGGTCTTGCAAAATTCTATCATTCGATCTCCAGCATTGCTTCTATCACCAAGGCCATATTTTCCAACTACTGATCCTCCTTCTTTGTTTCCAGCTTTTGCATTCCAATCACCAGTAATTATCAATGCATCTTGATTACATGTTCGATCAATTTCAGACTGCAGCAGCTGATAAAAATCTTCTCTTTCTTCATCTTTGGTCCTAGTGGTTAGTGCATAAATTTGAATAATAGTCGTATTAACTGGTCTTCCTTGTAGGTGTATGGATATTATCCTATCACTGACAGCGTTGTTCTTCAGGATAGATCTTGAAATGTTCTTTTTGACGATGAATGCAACACCATTCCTCTTCAAGCTGTCTTTCCCAGCATAGTAGACTATGTGATTGTCCGATTCAAAATGGCCAATCCCAGTCCATTTCAGCTCACTAATGCCTAGGATATCGATGTTTATGCTTTCCATTTCATTTTTGACAATTTCCAATTTTCCCAGATTCATACTTCACACATTCCAGGTTCTGATTATTAATGGAGGTCTGCAGCTGTTTCTTCTCATTTTGAGTCATGCCACATCAGCAAATGGAGGTCCTGAAAGCTTTACTCCATTCACGTCATTAAGGTCGACTCTACTTTGAGGAGGCAGCTCTTCCACAGTCATCTTTTGAGTACCTTCCAACCTCGGGGGCTCATCTTCCAGCACTATATCAGACAATGTTCCGCTGCTATTCATAAGGTTTTCACTGGCTAATGCTTTTCAGAAGTAGACTGCCAGGTCCTTCTTCCTAGTCTGTCTTAGTCTGGAAGCTCGGCTGAACCCTGTCCTCCTTGGGTGACCCTGCTGGTATCTGAATACCAGTGGCATAGCTTCCAGCATCACAGCAACACACAAGCCCCCACAGTACGACAAACTGACAGACAAGTGGGGGTCAAATCTACATACTAACCATTAATGCCAAAGACTAAGAAATTAAAGATTTTTTACCAACTTCTGCAAAAAAAAAAAAAATTTTTTTTTCCTGCAGTCTGAAATTGATGAGACAAGCTTTCAAGATGCATTGACAATTACTGGTGATTAGAATGAGAAACCTGGAAACAAAGAAGAAGTATCTGTAGTTGGAAAATATGGCTTTGGTGATAGAAACACCGTCAGAGAGTGCATGACAAAATTTTGCAAGACCAACAACTTATTCATTACAATACCTTTTTTCAACAATGTAAATGGTGACTATACACATGGACCTCACCAGATGGAAAACACAGGAATCAAACCGACTACATCTGTGGAGACAATGGAGAAGCTGAATATCATCAGTCAGAACAAGACCAGGGGTCGACTGCAAAACAGACCATCAATTGCTCCTATGCAAGTTTAAGTTGAAGCTGAAAAAAACTGAAACAAATTTGACGAGAACCGAAGTATGACCTTGAATAAATCCCACCTCACTTTGGAGACCATAAAAGAATAGATTCGATGCACTGAACGCTAATGACTGAATACTGAGTTGTGGGATGACATCAAGGATATTATATATGAAGAAAGCAAAAGGTCATTAAAAGGATGGGAAAGAAAGAAAAGACCAAAATGTATGTCACAAGAGACTCTGAATGTAGAGCAGCTAAAGCAAATGGAAGGAATGATGAAGTAAAAGAGCTGTACGGAAGATTTCAAAGGGTGGCTTAAGAAGACAAAGTAAAATATTATAAAGAAAGGTGCAAGACCTGGAGTTAGAAAACCAAATGGGAAGAATACTCTCAGCATTTTTCAAGATGAAAGAACTGAAGAAAAATTCAAGCCTTGCAATTTTGAAGGATTCTCTGAGCAAAATATTGAATGACACAGGAAGCATTAAAAGAAAATGGAAGGAATACACAGAGTCATTGTACCAAAAAGAATTGGTGAGTCAATATTCAACCATTTCAAGAGGTGGCATATGATCAGGAACCGATGGTACTGAAGGAAGAAGTCCAAGCTGCCCTGAAGGCATTGGCAAAAAACAAGGCTCCAGGAATTGACGGAATACCAATTGAAATGTTTCAACAAATGGATGCAGCACTGGAAGCACTCACTCTTCTGTGTGAAGAAATTTGGAAGAGAGCTACCTGGCCAAGTGACTGGAAGAGATCCATACTAGTGCCCATACCAAAGAAAGGTGATCCAATAGAATGTGAAAATTATAGAACAATATCATTAATATCACACGCAAGTAAAATTTTGCTGAAGATAATTCAAAAGTGGTTGCAGCAGTATATCAACAAGGAATTGCCAGAAATTCAAGCTGGATTCAGTAGAGGATGTGGAACAAGGGATATCATTGTTGATGTCAGATGGATCTTAGCTGAAAGCAGAGAATACCAGAACGATGTTTACATGTGTTTTATTGACTGTGCAAAGGCATTCAATTGTGTGGATCATAACAAATTATGGATAACATTGCTGTCTTAGTTACATACTGCTGCTACACAGAAATACCACAAGTGAATGGCTTTAACAAACAGAAATTTATTCTGTCACAGTTTAGGAGGCTAGAATTCCAAATTCAGGACACCAGCTCCAGGGGAAGGCTTTCCGTCTTTGTCAGCTGTGGGGGAAGGTCCTTGTCGTAAACCTTCCCCTGGTCTAGGAGCTTCTCAGTGCAGGGACCTTGAGTCCAAAGGATGTTCTTCTCACCTAGTTCTTCCTTGGTGGTATGAGGTCCCTGTCCTCTCTGCCTGATTCTCTCTTTTATATCTCAAAAGATATTGACTCAAGATACAACCTAATCCTATAGACTGAGTCCTGCCTCTAATCCTGCCTTATTAACAGCACAGAGGTTAGGATTTACAAAACATAGGATAATCACAACAGATCACAAAATAGAGGACAACCACACAATACTGGGAGTCATGGCCTAGCCAAGCTGACACACATTTTGAGGAACACAATTCAATCCATACCAATTGCAAAGAACGAGATTTCCAGAACACCTAATTGGGTTCGTGTGGAACCTATACACAGACCAAGGGGCAGTCGTTCAAGCAGAATAAGGGTCATGGGCTTAAAATCAGGAAAGGTATGCATCAGGGTTGTATCCACTCACCATATTTATTCAATCTGTATACTGGGCAAATAATTCAAGAAGCTGGGCTATATGAAGAAAAACGTAGCATCAGGATTGGTGGAAGACTCATTATCAACCTACGATATGCAGATGACACAACTTTGCTTGCAGAAATCAAAGAAGACTTTAAGCACTTACTGATGAAGATCAAAGAGTACTGCCTTCTGTATATATTACGCCTCAACATAAAGAAAACAAAAATCCTCACAACTGGACCAATAAGCAACATCATGATAAACAGAGAAAAGATTGAAGTTGTCAAGGATTTCACTTTATTGGGATCCACAATCAATGCTCACAGAAGCAGCAGTCAAGAAATCAAATGATATATTGCACTGGGCAAATCTGCACAAAAGTCCTGTTTAAAATGTTAAAAAGCAAAGCTGTCACCTTGAGGACTAAGGTGTGCCTGGCCTAAGCCATGATGCTTTCGATCATCTGATACCCATGCGAAAGCTGGACAATGAATAAGGAAGATTGAAGAAGAATTGATGCCTTTGAATTGTGGCATTGGCAGAGTATTGAATATGTCATGGACTGCCAGAAGAACGAACAAGCCTGTCTTGGAAGAAGTACAGCCAGAGTGCTCCTTGGAAGCAAGGATGCCAAGACTTTGCCTTGCGTACTTTGGACATGTTATCAGGAGGGACCAGTCCTTGGAGAAAGGCATCATGCTTGGTAAGGTAGAGGGTCAGTGAAAAATAGCAAGACCCTCGATGAGATGGATTGACACAGTGGCTGCAACAATGGGCTCAAACATACCAACTATTGTGAGGATGGCACAGGACTGACCAGTATTTCATTCCGTTGTACATAGGGTTGCTATGAGTCGGAAGCTACTCAACAGCACCCGACAGCAACAAATAAATGGAAAGACATCCCTTGTTCATGGATCAGATGACTTAATATCGGTAAGATTGCAGTACTTCTCAAATTGGTCTACGTATTCAATGCAATCCCTATCAGAATTCCAGCTGACTTCTTTGTACAGGTTGAGAAGCTGATTCTGATATTCATAAGGAAAAGAAAGGAATCCTGAATAGCCAAAACAATGCTGAAAAAGAGCAAAATAGGAGGACCGACAGTTCCTAATTTCAAAACTTACTACAAAGCTACAGTAAGCAAGACAGGGTGGCACTGGCATAAGGATGGACATACAGATCAATAGAATAGAATTCAGAGTCCAGAAATAAAGCCTCACATCTATGGTCAATTAATTTTAACAATGATGTGCCAAGATCATTCAATTGAGAAACAATAGTCTTTTCAACAAATGGTGCTGGGTCAACTGGATATCCACGCTCAAAAGAATGGATTTGAACCCTTACGTCACACCATATACAAAAATTAACTGAAAATGGATCAAAGGCCTAAATATAAGAGCTAAAACTATAAAACTCTTAATAGAAAACATAGGGATAAATCTCCATGATCTTGGGGGTGGCAATTGATGCTTAGATGCAATCAAAAGCACACACAACAAAAGAAAAAATAGATAAATTGGACTTTATCAAAATTAAAAACTTTTGTGCTTCAAAGGGCACTATCAAGAAAATGAAAATAAAACCCACAGAATGGGAGAAAATATGTGCAAGCCAGATGATAAGGGATTAATATCTAGACTATATAAAGAACTCTTACAACTCAATAATAAAAAGACAAATGACCCAATTTAAAAGTGGACAAATAATCAGAATAGACATTGCTTTGTTCCCAGGGAGTTGATCTCTAATCCTAATTAGAGACTGATCCTGAACAATGGTTACACTCAGGCCCTGATTCTGGTCACACACTGAACTCTGACCCTGGTCACTAAGCCATGACCTTAGTCACACTCTGAGCCCTGACCCCGGTCACATGCTGAGCCCATGGCTTCTCTTACATGTGGATGTCATTAGACTCCAGAAGCCTACAGAAATGTGCAATGAAGGACCAACGTGGACTCCCACTGAAGACCTCTGGCTAAAAAGCCAGCCAGTGGCAGGGCCGGGGGAGGTCGGGAGGAGGGGAGGTGGGGATGTGTAAGGTGCACATTGTCTAGATGTGTTGTGTGTGCATGCTGTGTGTGTACGCATGTGTATGTGCTCTGTGTAAGTTGTGTGTGTGTCTGGGGGTGCTGCTTGTACCCTGGTCGGCGGGCACTTGGGGCCATGTGGCACGTGACCACGGGACTGTCCGTCGGCTGTCCCTCACTTGGCCTTTTATCCCCACTTGTCCACGGGCAGGACAACGTCCTTAAAATGAGTTTCCTTTCGGCTGTCATCATGCTCACAAAGGTCCTCAGGTGGGAGTACGGCGCCCAGAGCTACAAGTTCACTCAGATACCTGAGTTGATCCAGTGCCTCTTGGTGAGTGACATCCCAGGGACCACCAGGGTGGGGGACCAGGCCAGACAGATCCCACCATGCTGGCTCCTCCCCTGGCCCCCAGTGCATCTTGCAGAAGGAGCCCAACTTCCTGGCCACCCTTTTGAGACAGAAGATCATACTCGTCATCTTGGCACTGAGGTAACTCCTCCTCCGGGCCCAGGTCCTCTGAGTATTGGTTGGGGGTTGGGAGTGAGAGGATGAGGGGTAAATAAGGGAATAAGAAAAGTGGCTGGCCCCACTTGCTAGTGGGGGTGCTTAGATTTGCTTTCTTTATAGCCTAAGACAGATTAACGTTGGCACAGACTGGGCCCTGATCCCAGTCACACACAGAGTCCTGATTCAGGTCATAGGTTGAGATCTGAAATTGGTCACAGGCTGAGCCCTGATCCCAGTCATAGACTGAACACTTACCCCACTCGTACACTGAGCCCTGACCCCGGTCACACACACTGAGCCCTGACCCGGGTTCCAGACTGAGCCTTGAGCCTGGTAATAGCTGATCATACATCAAGTCTTCACTTTGTCATCCCCTGAGGTCTGACCCTGGTATAGACTGAGCCCTGACCTTGGCCACAGGACAAGCCCTGATCCCATTCACAGCCAATATTCCAGAATAATCCCTAAATTATCTCACAAACAAATGTCAACAGACCCAAGAGAAGAGAGTAATGAGTCGGGAAGGCTCTGTGTGCAGACCCTCTACCCTGTACGCCCCTCCCAGGCCAAATCAGTTCCATTTCCCCCACATCCCCCACCAGCCCAAGTTGATGGCCTATTTGTAATGCAGACTTACATCCACATTTAAATGGTGTAAACCTGCTCCTCCCAGGAGCCCATTTAAGCCAGATTTTTCATCCCCAGGACTACAGGTTCTGTGGAGAAGTCCAGAATCTTCTCTGTGCTTCTTCCAGCACCCTGAGACCACATCTCAAGCCCATGGTAAAGTCCAAGATCCTGAAGACCTGCCTGCAGAGCTTATACCCCCTTCCACCCACAGAGATGTTGGAGATTAGCTTACCTCTGCTGAAGCCAGTTCCAGATGTCATGGTGACTCCCCTGTTCCGGGGGGCATCCTTCCTGTCTTCCTGAGGGGTGGGTCCTCGGTGCTGAGCCAGTTCTTCAATCCCATGCTAAGCATGGCGAGTGAGGGCAGCAGAAGGGTGGCTCTGAGGGAAGAGCTCAGGTCCAGGTGACGTCTTGGGCTACTGACTTGCTTGGATCTTAGAAAAACTCCTGGGTTCAGGATACTCGCTCAGTATTTTGTGAGACCCAGATGAGATAATGGGCCAGAAGCACTTGTAAAGATGTGCAGTGTTCACAACTGTGTATCAGTCAGCATTTGCTGAAGTTACAAACAACCCCAAAGTCCCAGTAGCTTACAGCAAGTGCATTTCCTATTCTCAGCTGTGCAGGCAGTGTGGTGCCAATCTGGGCTGAGGGTGGGCCCAGCTCTTTTCTTTATCCCAGGCTGTGGGGCCGTTCTTCCGATAGGCAGGAACAAGAGCTGGTGGAAACTTGTTGTGCCTCCAAGTCCTTCCACTTGGATTCGGCATGCATCAAGTCCACTCATACTCCATTGGCCAAAGCAAGTCACAAGGCCAAGCCCAGAGCCTGTGGGTCAGGGAAGTTCTCTATGTCTATAGGGATGCGGGGAGTGAGTTGTGAACAGCAATGTCTTCTACCACTAGCTGATGGACAGGACTGGGAGAAGGAGCCTTCCAACGATGAAGGCACTGATTCTACATCACTTTTTTTTTTTGTTATTGTGCTTTAAGTGAAAGTTCACAAATCAAGTCAGTCTTTCATACAAAAATTTATATACACCTTGCTATATACTCCTAATTGCTGTCCCCCTAATGAGACAGCACACTCCTTCCCTCCACTCTGTCTTTTTCTGTCCATTCGGCCAGCTTCTGACCCCCTCTGTCCTCTCATCTCCTCTCCAGACAGGAGATACCAACACAGTCTCGTGTCTACTTGATCCAAGAAGCTCATTCTTCACCAGTATCATTTTCTGTCCCATAGTCCAGTCCAATCCCTGTCTGAAAGTTGGCTTTGGGAATGGTTCCTGCCCTGGGCTAACAGAAGATCTGGGGGCCATGACCACCGGGGTCTTCTAGTCTCAGTCAGACCATTAAGTCTGGTCTTTTTATGAGAATTTGGGGTCTGCATCCCACTGCTCTCCTGCTCCCTCAGGGGTTCTCTGTAGTGTTCCCTGTCAGGGCAGCCATCAGTTGTAGCTGGGCACCATCTAGTTCTTCTGGTCTCAGGCTGATGTAGTCTCTGGTTTATGTGGCCCTTTCTGTCTCTCGGGCTCATAATTACCTTGTATCTTTGGTGTCCTTCATTCTCCTTTGCTCCAGGTGGGTTGAGGCCAATCAATGCATATTAGATGGCCACGTGCTACCGTTTAAGACCCCAGATGCCACTTACCAAAGTGGAATGCAGAATGTTCTCGTAATAGATTTTATTACACCAATTGACTTAGATGTCCCCCGAAACCATGGTCCCTAAGCCCCTGCCCCTGCTGCCCTGGCCTTCAAAGAGTTCGGTTTATTCAGGAAACTTCTTTGTTTCTGGTTTAGTCCAGTTGTGCTGATCTCTCCTGTACTGTGTGTTCTTTCTCTTCACCTAAAATAGTTCTTATCTACTATCTAATTAGAGAATACCCCTCTCCCTCCCTCCCCTGCTCATAACCATCAAAGAATGTTTTCTTCTCTGTTTAAACTATTTCTCAAGTTCTTATAATAGTGGTCTTATACAATATTTGTCCTTTTGTAACTAATTTCACTCAGCATAATGTCTTCCAGGTTCCTCCATGTTATGGAATGGTTCACAGATTCCTCACTGTTCTTTATTAATGTGTAGTATTCCATTGTGCTGCATCACTTTTCTTAGGGGCCTTTTGTTTTAGCTCAATGCAAAGCATTGCACAAAGTGTTGAGCAAGTGATGCCTGTTCCCACCTGCACTTCACAGGAGGATATTAGTAACCCGCTCCATAGTTTCAGGTGCCAGGGTTGCCAAGAAGGACATGACTCACACACAGGCATTGGGTGGAACAATGCTTTACTCTCATACAGAAGAGAAAGAAACAGAGTAAGGTCAGCTTTAGTAGTGGGTGTCAGTCCTCATAGCCAGGGGTCCTGCTTCACAGCTGATGCAGGGAGACAGTGTGCATTCACCCCTCTTGTGCTGCAAAAGGACCACATTCTGGCACAAATAGGAAAAGATAATAGAAGTGGGGTTGGCCAGGTGCTGTATAATGCATATGCTTAGCTAAGCCGTTCCTGGCAATGCTGACACGCGCTCAGGGCAAAAGGAGAGGGATGTGCTAATAGCCCATCATCTGCTGTCGAATGTATTTTGGGTCAAAATGCCCCAGAAAAGGGAGTCAGCCCACATTCACATCCAATTCATGAAACCGGGTAAACACATCTGGTCCTGAGCACAAGGCTCATTTGTAGGTCATAGGGAAAGGCATCAGGCTGCCCTTGGACTGCCCCTTCTGCACAAAACAAAACTTCCTATGTGCCAAGCACTGTGCTAAGCATTGAAGTGGCATGGATAAAGGAGTCTTTCTCCACTCTGGATGAGCCCCAGGCTAGTAAGGGTACGCACAGTCATGGCAACAAGCTAGGGCAGGGATTTGTGCTATGTGTCCTAGGCTGAGGTCCCCGGGAATGGACTCTGAGCCAGGAGCTGCGGATGGAAGGTTAACTGGGGCAAGTTCTTGGGAGGTGCCTCTGTATAGAAGTGAGAAAGATAGGATTGAGTCACAGCATGACCACCATGCTGTTGTTGAGATCTCAGCAGATCCAATGGGAGGTATAATGCTGGGAGGGCTTGTTTGAGTTGCCCCAAATTGAGACAGGAACCAAGTCTTTATATCCCCACATCATCCAGACACTGGCCAGGGACTACTCTCTGCAAGGGGGCGTAACTTGGTGGGCAATTCCCCTGAGTAGTCAGCAGCTGGGAGATAGGTGCCTGGATCCCAGAGAGGGTGTCCACTGCACCATGTATATCTAATTAGAGCCATGCAATCCCAGGAGGGAGAGGCTGGCTTTCTGAGGGTATCAGAGAAATAGGGCCATACAGGACGTGACACCAGGCAGGAGTTTTTAATTTAATTTTTAACAGATTTGTTGAGGTATAATTGCCATAAAAAATCTGCACACATTTAAAGGGTATAATTTGATATGTTTTGGTGCATAGCCATACAACCATCATCAAAATCAAGAAAATGAGCAGATTTATCACCCCCAAAGTTTCCTTGTGTCCATTGGAGTCTCATCTTCTCACCTGCCCTCCTCCACTAAAACCACTGATCTGCTTTCTGTCACTAGAGACTAGTTTGAATTTTCTAGAATTTTATATCAACAGAATCATACAGTATATGCTTATCGTTGTCTGGCTTCTTTTTACTCAGCATAATGATTTTGAGATTCATCCATGTTGTTGCTTGTATCAATAGTTCATTCCTCTGTATTGCTGAGCAGTGTTTCATTTTATGAATAAACCACAATTTGCTTATCATTCACTGGATGACAGGCATTTGGATGTTTCCAGTTTGAGGCTATTACAAATAAAGCTGCTATGAACATTTGTGTACAAGTCTTTGTAAAGACATGTGCTTTAATTTTTGTTGGGTAAATACCTAGGAGTGGAATAGCTAGGTCATATTGTAGGTATATGTTTAACTTTTTAACAAAGTGCCACTTTTCCAAAGAGTTTGTGCCATTTTACACTCCATCCAGAAGTGTATGAGAGTTCTATTTGCTCCACATCTTCGTCACCACTTGGTATGGTCTGTCTTTTAAACTTTAGCCATTCTAATAAGCATATAGTGGTATCTCCTTACGGTTTTAATTTTAATTTCCGTACCAACTAGTGATGTTGAGCATCTCTTTATATGCTTATTTGCCATCCCTATACCTTCACTGCAGTGTCTGTTCTAATCCTTAGCCCAGGCAAAACATCTCTTCTCTTTGGCTGATTTTTACATTTCTCTTTAATACTCGCTGTAAGCAATTCAATTATGATATGCCTTGGTGTCGTTTTCTTTGTGTTTTGTCCTTGAGTCTTGTTCAACTTCTTGGATTTGTGGGCTTATGATTTTCATCAAATTTTGAAAATTTCTGGCCATTTCTTCAATTTTTTTTTTCTGTCTTTCCTTCTCCACCTCTTTTTCAGGAACTCCAATTACACATATATTGAGCCACTTGACTGACCCACAGATCACTAATGCTCTGTTTATATATTTTTCTTTCTGTTTCATTTTTAATAGTTTCTTTTGCTGTATCTTCAAGTTTGCTAAACTCTTCTCCTGCCAATCCAATTTGCCATTAATCCCTTCCAGTGTATTTTTCTAAAACATTGTAGTTTTTATCTCTAGATTTTCTATTTGGGTTCTTTTTGGGTATCTTCCATTTATCTACTTAGAATATTCAGCCTTTCCTCCAGCTTTTTAAACATTTGGAATGCAGTTACAATTGTTGTAAAGTTTTTTTGTCTCCTTATTCTATTATCTGTGTCATTTTTCAGTTGATTTAAATTGGTCAATATTACTCTTCACTCTGGACCATATTTTCCTGCTTCTTTGCATGCCTGGTAGTTTTTTACCAGGTGCCAGACATTGTAAATTATACTTCGTTGGGTTCTGGATATTTTTGCATTTCTATAATTATTCCTGAACTGTCTCTTGATACACAGCTAAGTTACTTTTAAACCTTTCGATATTATCGGATCCTGCTTTTAAGCTTTTTTAGGTAGAATCAGAGTGGCACTTATTCTGGAGTTAAATGGAGTCCCTGGGTAGTGCAAACAGTTAAGTTCTTGACTACTAACCGAAAGGTCGGTGGTTCAAACCCACCCGGAGGCGCCATGGAAGACAGGCCTGGCAATCTGCTTCCAAAGGGCTACGGGCTTGAAATCCCTATGGAGCATTTTTACTCTGTGCACATGGAGTTGCCATGAGTTGGAGTTGACTTGATGGCAACTAACGACAACAAAAAATTTGTTCCTTCACTGAGGCAAAGCCCTCTGCATACTCTCCTTCATGCCCCATGAGTGAGGAGGTCTTCTTCTCAGGACGATATGAAAAGGAACTCACCCCAGCACCGTGGGGAGGAATTCCTGGAGAGGGAGGAGGAGAAGCCAGGGGCGACACTGCCGGAGGAGCTGAGGGGAGGGATGGTACGCCCCACTGTAATGTCTGTAGCTTACAACGTTTAGTCAAATCCACGGCTCCCCTCCGTGGTCTTGGAGGCGGATCCTTTCATCATGTCCGTAGGTTAGTACCTGGAGTCTGGCAGCTGCAGCCCTGCTTGTCCTCACCCACCAGGGCCGGCCCAAGGTACACATCAGCTCCACTCTTATATAGAAGACGAAGAAGTTGAGGCCCCAAGAGGGTGGGTGGCCCATCCACAGCCACACAGTGAGGAGGTGGTCAAGCCCTATTAGGCCAGCTTCCTGGGTGCTTGGAGAGGCAGAGGATGAGTATGCAGGCTGGCGTGTGATGCCAGGTGCCATCCTCCTCTGGTAGATGCTGTACAACAAGACCATGACGGCCCTCAACCTGTTGTTCCAGCACTTCATCTCTGAGAATGAGAGCATGGATGAGATCTACTTCCTCCTGCAGGTAAGGACCAGGGAAGGGAGGGAGGGGAACAGAATCCAAGATCCCCACCCCCTCTCCCCCACCACTGCAGGTCCCAGGCAGGTCTTGGGTTCTCCAGGCCCATTCAGATTTTCTCTACTCCACTGACCCCAGTACTCCTCAGGCTCCAGAATCCTGACCTTTTCACTTCTCCTGAGGGCTTAGGTGGGTAATTCAGAAAGTCAAGGACCCTGCGGAAGATGGGATGACTCACTGGCCTCATCTTCCAGGGCCATTACGAGCAGGTGGGAACAGCCTCTAGAATGGCCTTAGGGCTCTTGGGTAGCCCGGGCACCTACTTCTTCAAACGTTTATGAGCCCCACTCAGTTCTAGGTACCACGCCATGTGGGCACTGGGGGACTGAGGCTCATGAGGCATAGTGCAGAGGAAGGGACAGAGAGATAGAGGACATTTCCTAACCCTGCTGTACACGTGGTCACACTAGTCGGGGGCTGACTCGACAGCAGCTAACAAAAGCAACAACCATGGTGTTGAGGAGCCCCTGAGGGGCGCAAATGGTTAACATGCTCGGCTGCTAACCACAGGGTTAGAGGGTCAAGTCTACCAAGAGGCACCTTGGAAGAAAGGCCTCGTGATCTACTTCTGAAAGGTCAGCCTTTGAAAACCCCGGGGGGCACAGTTCTGCTCTAACACATGGGGTTGCCATGAGTTGGAGTGGACTCAATGGAACCGGTCAGTGCTTTAAGGTGGGGGGTTCGAAGTCCTTGTGTCTGGACTTCCCTTTGCTTTCTACCTCCACCTGCTGGGGCAGCCCCAGGGCTCCTTGGGGCACCACTGGTCTCCAGGGTTCCTTTACACCCCTAGTTTTCTTGAGCCACTCTCCTGTGGTCCAGGTCCTGCCTGTCAGGTGGACCTCTTACCTGAAGGAGCTGGGCTGATGGATACAGAGAGGGGTGAAAGGTCTGGGTGGGGGAAAATGCAAAAATTGAAGATCAGCAGTGCTGGGTCCTGCCCTGGCTACAACCTGACTTTCCCACCTCCCATTCCCTCAACTGTGGAGCCAAACCAGAGGCATGGGCCTGGCGGGAGGTGCAGGCGCAGCCCGAGGGGGGTCATAACCTGAGGGTGGGAGTCACAACCTGGGGGGTTCAGCCTGGCGGGGATGTAACCTGTGGGGGTGGGTGGTACAGCTTGCAGGGGGTCACATCCTGGGGTCTACATTTGGAAAGGCCCCTCTCCAGGAGCCTGGGGGTGGGGATTGCAACCTAGGTGGTTTGCATCCTGGAGAGGTTGTAACCTGTAGGGGTGGGTGGTACAGGGGGTCCACAGCCTGGGGGCTATACCCACAAGGGCTCCTCCCCTCCAGCCAGCAGGTGGGGGCTGCAGCCTGGGGGACCTCAGCCTGGATACTTGCCCACCACACGGCATGCATTCCACCCAAACCCCCGCTCAGGGCTTGGTCTGAGCCTCGTGGCGAGGCGAGTGGCATGGTGACATTGCTCAGGCTTTCCCTGTCCGCCCAGCACACAGAAACCTGGCTGCAGTCAAACAAGAGCCACGAGCGGAAGCGGGTGGTCCAGTCTATTTTCTTGCTGCTGCAGCATGCGGTGGAGAAGCTGAACCTCACTGTGAGCGCCCCCCCCGCCCCGCCCTGCCCTGCCCCCATCCCCGCACACCCCACGTGTGGTGACCTGTCTAATGCTGCCTGACTCTGAGCCCCAGAGTGAAGGGAGGCAGGGCCGGATGGCTTCCCACTGGGATGATGGTCACAGCTCTGAGCTGGGGCTCTCTCCAGCCTTGCTTACTGGTTTTCGAAGTGAATACTCTGATGTGCCTATACTGTGCTGGCTGACCCCAGGGAGGCCAGTCCTGGGCGGTCAAATAGGGTGTTCGCAGAGATCTTGATGAGAAAGTTACATGTGAGCAAAGACTTGAAGTAGGGAGGGAAGGAGCCTTCCCTGAGGAGGGAACAGCAGGGGTAAGACCCAGAGGTGAGAGCCTGCCAGAGGTCTACAGGACAAAGCGGTGTTGGGGGAAAAGGTCCCAGAACAGCCAAAACAATCTGGAAAGAGAACAAGACCATCAGAGGGCTGGTACTTCCTGACCTCAAAACTTACTCTGAAGTGACAGTGATCAAGAGAGTGTGGTATGCTGTAAAGACAATAGAACAACGGAAAAGAATGGGCCTGGAAACAGGCCCTCACTTCTAACGTCATCAATTTTCAACAAAGGCACCAAAGCTCTGGAATGGGGAAGCTTTGTGTTTTCAGCGCAGTGGGAAAGGTGGAGAATCTGTATGGAAATAAAGGGTCCCCAACCCCCACCTCACAACCAGAAACAAAACCAACCCAAGATGGACCATAGAGCCAAACGTAGGAGTTAAAACCATAGAATTTCCAGAAGAGAACAAAATATCTTTACAAACAAGGGATAGATAAGCAAAGATTTTCTAGTGGTAACTATACATAAAGTATTGGTAAAATTACTTGAAATTTAATTTAATTTGGCTTTTAATCAAAGTTTAAAACAGTACATCAAAAGACATTATAATAGCAAAAAGATGGAAGCAACCAAGGTGCCCATCAATGGATGAATGGATAAATACATTATGGTATATTCACACAATGGAATACTATGCACTGATAAAGAACAGTGAGGAATCTGTGAAACATTCCATAACATGGAGGAACCTGGAAGGCATTATGCTGAGTGAAATTAGTCAGTTGCAAAAGGACAAATATTGTATAAGACCACTATTATAAGAACTTGAGAAATAGTTTAAACTGAGAAGAAAACATTCTTTTGTGGTTACGAGAGGGAGGAGGGAGGTAGGGTGGGAGAGGGGCATTCAATAATTAGATAGTAGATAAGAACTACTTTAGGTGAAGAGAAAGACAACACACAATACAGGGGAGGTCAGCACAATTGGACTAAACCAAAAGCAAAGAAGTTTCCTGAATGAACTGAATGCTTCGAAGGCCAGTGTAGCAGGGGCAGGGGTCTTGGGACCATGGTTTCAGGGGACATCTAAGTCAATTGCCATAATAAAATCTACTAAGAAAACATTCTGCATCCCACTTTGAAGAGTGGCGTCTGGGGTCTTAAACACTAGCAAGCAGCCATCTAAGATGCATCACTTGGTCTCAACCCACCTGGATCAAAGGAGAATGAAGAACACCAAGGACACAAGATGATTATGAGCCCAAGAGACAGAAACTGCCACATGAGCCAGTGACTACATCATCCTGAGACCAGAAGAACTAGATGGTGCCCGGCTACAACCAATGACTGCCCTGACGGGGACCACAACAGAGAACCCCTGAGGGAGCAGGACAGCAGTGGGATGCAGACCCCAAATTCTCATAAGACCAGACTTAATGGTCTGACTGAGACTAGAAGGACCCCGGTGGTCATGGCCCCCAGACCTTCTCTTGGCCCAGGACAGGAACCATTCCCGAAGCCAACTCTTCAGACAAGGATTGGACTGGACAATGGGTTGGAGAGGGATGCTGGTGAGGTGGACACTTGAGATTATGTTGGCATCTCCTGCCTGGAGGGGAGATGAGAGGGTGGAGGGGGCTAGAAGCTGGCCAAATGGACAGGAAAAGAGAGAGTGGAGGGAGAGAGCGGGCTGTCTCATTAGGGGGAGTGTAGCTGGGAGAGTATAGCAAGGTGGATATGGGTTTTTGTGTGAGGGACTGACTTGGTTTGTAAACTTTCACTTAAAGCACAATAAAAATTATTAAAAAAAAAGACATTATAAGGGAGTCAAAAGCAGAGACACAGACTGGGAGAAAATGTCGTAATACGTGTATCTAACGAAGGACTTGTATCCATCATACAACGAGCTTCTACAGCTCAGTAAGAAGATAACCAACTCGGTTCTTTTTAATGGGCAGAAGACTTAAACAGGGACTTTACAACCAAATGAAAATTTGTCATCAGGGACATACAAATTAAAACCACAAGGAGATGCCACCATCCACACACTAAACCTATAGTGATCCTATAGGACAGGGTAGAACAGCCCCATAGGGTTTCCAAGGAGCTGCTGGTGGATTAGAACTGCTGGTCTTTTGGTTAACAACCATAGCTTTTAACCACTGTGCCACCAGGGCTCCTCCCACTCACTAAGGGGACTAAAATTAAAAAGACAGGCAATATCAAGTGTCGGCAGGGACGCAGAGCAACTGGAAATGCCACACGTTGCCTGTGGGAGTGTAAAATGGTAAAAGCACTTGGGAAACCTTTCGGCAGTTTCTTACCCAGTTAAACACATACCTATCCTATGACCAAGCAATTCCACTTTTAGGTTGTTCACTCAAGAGAAATGAAAACATAAATCCACAAAAAGACTTATACAAGAATATTTTATAGTGTTATTCACAACAGCCCCAAACTGGAAGAAACCCAAATGTCCCAGGAGAGTGTACAAATGCATTATGTTTTTATAAAAGGAGTGAACTGCTGGCTGCACGGATGAGCCTCATGGGCGTCTGGAGAGAAGACGCAGCCTCAGGAGCACACAGTATGATGCCATTTACATGTTTATATGAAGTATGATCACAGGCAGAGCTAACCAGAACATTGACTGCCCCTGGGTGGGCAGGGTCCCTGTGAGGGGGCATAGGGACTACATTAGGTAAGGGGAGTATTCTGTATCTTGATGGGGCTGTGGGGTTACACAGGTATATGCAGTTACCCAAACTCACTGATTAGTTGATTATTTCCCTGTATATAAGTTTTACCTTCAATAACAAGGACTGTAAACAAATATTTTAAGCAAAGATAGTGGTTTGTTTTTTGCAGTTACATCGGTTTGCAATTCTGAAGCTTTTATTCTAGGTTTAAGCAAATGGGAAAATGTATTGAGGTCATGGGAGCCAGGTGTCTCCCTGCTGGAAAAGAGAGACGCAAATACGGAAGAGGGCGAGATTGGAACTCCCCGTGGTGTTGTGATGGAACTGGAGGTATCGGTCAGCACTTGTGACTTCGTATATAGATGTACATAGATACCTACGTAGAGAATTAAATAAACGTAGGTGTGTGTGTTTCCTTGCTATGTCTCCTGAGAATGCCTAGGTGCTCTGAAACAACCATATTAATAAGCATTCCAACTGCTCAAACGCTGGTTTCTAAGTGCGAGTCGCTACTAAAAACGAAGTAGGGCTATCTGGAGAAAAGGCTGATTCCAGGGCTGGGCCGAGGAAAGGGCAAGATGGGCCTGGAGCGCCTCGTGGGGCCAGAGAGTAAGCAAGCACTCAAAGAAGATGAGGACAAGTCGAAAGGACATAGGATTAAAACCTTCTGAACAAAATAAAAATCCATGTGTCCACACTCATTTAAATAAACAAACAGCTCAACAAATAAAGGGCAGGGAAAGCTCTTCCTTACAGTAGATGCTGATAGGAAACGGACAACAGGGTTAGAGAAGGTCACCAGTGGATGCTGAAACTGAGGTGAAAGCTGGAAGAAAACCAAAACCAAACCAAAATCGTTGCCATCGAGTAGATTCTGACTCGTAGCAACCCTATAGGACAGAGTAGAACTGCCCCATAGGGTTTCTAAGGAGGGCCTGGTGGATTCGAACTGCCAACCAAAGATGTAATTCAATAGATCTACCATCTCCCCACAAACTTCTAATTAATTACGAAAGGCAAAATAGTATCTGTATGTGGGAAGACTTGAAAGACACCACCTTGAGCAAGCGACCAGGGAACGTCATCAATACTGGACACCACATGCCTCCTGATAGTCAGAAGGACACAGCGTCGCATCCTGCCTGGCCTGAGTACAGTCATGGGAAACAGCAGACAGGCCCTAATAACTTGATAATTTGTCTGAATTTTTTTTAAATGTCATGGTAGACAAAGACAAAAGCTAAAGAACAATTTCAAATTAAAGAAGATTAAATGTGACCCATGATCTTGAACCAGGAAAAAAAAAATCTATCTGTCTACCTGTTGGAAGCCTTGGTGGCATAGTGGTTAAGTGCTATGGCTGCTAACCAAAGGGTTGGCAGTTCAAATCCGCCAGGTGCTCCTTGGAAGCTCTATGGGACAGTTCTACTCTGTCCTATAGGGTTGCTATGAGTCGGAATCGACTCAACGGCGCTGGGTTTGGTTTTTTTGGTTTATCTACCTGCCTGTCTATCTATCTATCTGTCTGTCTGTCTATGTATACATCTATCGAATGATTGGGATAAGTGATGAAATTTAAATATGGACTGTGAATTAGGTCTTGGAAGAATACAACCAGAATGCTCCTTAGTAGCAAGACGGTGAGACTCTGTCTTGCTTACTTTGGACACATCGTCAGGAAAGAACATCATGTTTGGTAAAGTAGGAAAAAACAAAAAAAACAAATCCATTGCCGTCGAGTCGATTCCAACTCATAGCAACCCTATGAAGTAAAGTAGAGGGTCAGCCAAAATGAGCAAAACTCTCAATGAGATACACCGACACACTAGACTCAACAGTGGGCTCAAGTCATACCAACAACGGTGAGGATGGCACAGTTCTGGGCAGCATTTTGTTCTGTTATACCTAAGGTCGCCATGAACCAGAGGCAACTTAATGGCACCTAACAATGATGACAAAGTATCTATGAGCGTGGAGGAGTGTTCGGAAGTGTACAGCCCAGACTCCACAATCCAGAGCCTGAGACGAGATTAGACAGGGGAGGAAGACACCGTTACTTATAGTTTTAAACTTCTGCGGTTTCTAAACAATCACGTGTTGAATTCTGTATCCATTGGAATGCCACTAGGGCCAGAGAATAGAAAAGCCAGCGCAGGTGGCTGTGGCCCAGTCCAGGCAGCTGGGTGGCTCTCCCTGCCGCTGCAGGCTTCGAAGGCTGGGGCCTGCTGCGTGACACTGGAGGGGCGGCTGCTCTGGTGAAAAGCCAAGGGTGCTGGAAGAACACACAACAGGAGCAAGCATCACTGACTGCGCACCTACTCAGTGCCTGACCCTGTCATGTGCGCTTCACGTATGGAGCGGGCCCTGCTTCTGCCTCGTTTCACAGGTGCAGAAGGCCAGCTCAGAGAGGGAATGGCTTTCCTTTTCAGATGCTGAGCCTGTGCCATGTGCCTCCTAGGAAGAGTCTGAGAGAGCCAGAAAGTGGTGGTAGTGGGGCAGGGGTCTGCTGGGAAAGCAGAAGGAATGCCAGAAGCCAGGCCTGGGGTGCTCACAGCCGGCCTGCCCTACCCTGCCCTTCAGGTGCCTACCACGCCCTCCATGCTGGGCCACCAAATAGGTCTGCTGACCCTGCTGTGGAGGGACAAGGACGAGGACACCCAGTACCACTCCCAACACTCTGTCTACTTCCTGCTGCAGCTGCTGGTCCAGCAGAGGGGTGAGCTGTCGGGGGAAGGGCCAGCACCCCCACCCCAGCAGAGGGGTAAGCTGTGGGGGGCAGGGCCGGGGCTCCCATTCACAGCAGGGTGGTGAGCTGTAGGGGTCAGGGATAGCCGAGAGTAGGGGTGGTGATGTGGGCAGGGAGGCCCCTTCCTAGCCGAGGCAGCCCTCCCGGCATCTCTGGCAGGGCCAGCAGCGGAATCCATTTACTTGAATAAACTGAAAAGCTTTGAAGCAAAGGACCACAGAGAGTGGGAGATCAAGCTCTACAACCTGGTGAAGGTGAGGCCCCCCAGCACACCGGCATCACCAGGCTACTCACCTCCCCAGCCCACTTTACAGATGGGGCAGCGGAGGCCCATGTGGCTAGTCCAAGGGACAGGGTGGCCAGAGCCAGGGGAGGCACCTGCCCCGCCCCTTAGCCCCCAACAGACCTGGCCTGCTCAGAACTGTGGACTCAGGGCCTGTCCTCAGAGCCTCCCGCTGGGCCCTGTGCCTCTATAGCTCCCCTCAATGTGGCCAGTGGGGACAGTCCCCTTGGTGCCAGGTGGGCTGGGTGGTGGCTACCCTACTTGGGTCCCCCCTACTGCTCTCTCCCCCATGTAGTTCCTGCTCAGGCTCTACCCTCCCCCCACCCCAGACTGGGAGCCCAGGAACTGGGTTCGATTCCAAGCTCTGCCCCTAAGTGGTTGGGGGCCTTGGGTAGGTCCCGTGCCTCAGTTTCCCCATTTTTCAGGCAACGGTCACTTAAGCTGGAGACCTAGCCTGCTCTGGGGACAGGCTGTGACAGGGGCCAGCAACACCTGTGTGCAGTGGGGGCCCTGGCCTGCGCCCCTGTTGTCTCAAGTGGTCCCCCCACCAAGCAGAGCCTGAGACAGGGAAGGGGAGGGGCGAGGAGCCGGCAAGGCAGGGACTGGGCTGGGCTCTGGGAGTCAGTGGGGTGGGGTCCAGAAAAGGGAACCTGGAGCAGCCCCATTCTGGTTGCTGGGCACCACCACACCACCTGGCAAGGGGTCTAGGGGGCACCCACAGCCTGTTGGAGCCAAGCTGGGACTGCACAGTTCCTGCGAGTCGGTGCACAAGGGTTCCCGACCCTTGTTCTGCCGCCCCTTCCCCCACTCTGCCGACCATGGGGTCCCCCTTAGCCCCTCCGTTCCCCAGCTCTGCCGACCACAGGATTTCCCTCGCCCCGCTGTTGCCGGCTCTGTCGACCATGGGGTCCCCTCGGCCCCGCACAGGCCTTAGAGGAGAACCTGACGGTGGCCCAGCACACCCAGCTGGTGCTCACGCTCCTCCACGGACTGTGCAGCTCCGACCACCTGTGCTCCGACCTGGCCTCTGAGCTGCTCTTCATCATCTTCGAGGACCCCGGCATCAAGCCTGAGCAGGTGGGTGGCTGCTCCAGCCCTCTGCTCCACTGCAGTGGGGGTCCTGTGGGGGGAAGCACGGGGGGCACATGAGCACCGGGCCTCTTTGTAGAGAACCTAAAAACCTCACCAGCCCTGCCAGAGACGGGGAGCATGAAGACATCTCTGGCCATGAGCAGAAGGTGCTCCTGCCTTCAGCCGCAGGATGGGGCTGAGCCTCCGTGGGAACCTGAGGGTCCCAGGTCCACCCCCTCCTGTTCTGCCATCACCCTGGCCTGGCTCCCCTCCAGGGTCCAAGGCAGGGCCAGAGGTGACTGGAGCTAAACACTGCCCAGTCACACCCAGCACAAGAAAGACAGACAGAGACAGAGAGAGATCACCTCCACTGTGGGGTTTAACAGCCCCCAGTCAGACCCTGCCAACTTAATTTGAAGCCCCGGACCCCAGACCACTACCAGTCCCCCAGCGCCAGGCTGGACTGACCCAGGCTCTCTTGTGGGAAGAATGGGCCCTTTCTCCTCTGGCAAACAGGGGAGGAGAGTGAGGAACCTGCTCGATGGGTCAGACTGTCCCCCGCCCTGTACCTCACTCACTGCAGCCTGTCCCCCACCCCGCCCCACGCTCACTGGCCTGTCCCCCGTCCTGCACGTCACTCACTGCGGCCTGTCCCCTGCCTGGCACTGTGCTCACTGTGGCCTGTCCCCTACTCTGCACCTCGCTCACTGTGGCCTAACCCCCACTCACCCCACACTCACTGGCCTGTCCCCCGCCCCGCACTGTGCTCACTGTAGCCCTTCCCAAGTGAAGGCTCTGGTTGTAGGAGTTCACACAGCCTGGTCTGGGCCCAGTATCCCAGATGACCTCCTGGAAGTGGGCCCAGCCAGACTAGACCGGTCTGAGACCGCCTGCCCTGTAGGTGGCTGAGATCCTGCAGGGCCTGTTCCAGGAGCTCCCAGCCATCATCTTCAGGGACGTGCAGCTGGCCATGACCAAGGCTGTGACAGCCCTGGGGACCCAGCACACTCAGGAGACAGTCGAGGTGATCCTGTCCCTGAGCCCGCCCACCGACAGGTGGGTCCCAGAGCCTGGCCGTCCTGAGGCCCCACACCCAGTGTGCAGCTTCTGCCCCTTGTTGGCCCCCTAGTCCGCACAACACCTCTGGGAACCGGGAACAAACAAGCCTCCCTCCTGGACTCGGAAACCAGGGCAGGCAGTGCCCCATAGAGGTCCAGGGAGCGGGGAAGACTTACTCAAGAAGCTGACCTCTGGACGGGCTCCCCAAACCACTGCCGACCGGCTGCTCAGAACCCAGGCTCCTGTGAGGCTTCCTGTCTGTGTTCTGTGGGTGCAGAACTTCAGACTCCACTTGAGGGGCTTGCTAGCAATGCAGAGTCCCAGGACCCCCTAGGTTCCAGGCTGAGGGACCATGAGAATCTCAGGGGACACTGCAGGTTGGAGGTGCTCAAGCCCCTCCCTCACAAAAGAGGCCGGTTGGCACCACACAACCACACATCCCTCAGGGACACTGCCCACCAGCTCCCCCCCGCCAATAGTGAGGAGACGGGCTAGGGAGAGCAGAGCACAGCCCCTGGGCCCCAGCACAGCCCAAAAGCTCACCAGCCTGAGGGACTTGGGCATCTCTGCAAGTAACAAGCCCAGCAGGTGGGCGTCTGCCACCCAGCAGGTTCTTCAGCTAGGTGGCCAGCAGCTGGCAGCACCGGACCCCCTGTTTCCCCCAGGCAGGTCCTGACCATGTGGAAGGCCCTGGGCATCAACAACATGCTGGCCCGCAAGGTGGTGACCGTGCTGTATGTGAAGATGAGGCTGCGGCCTGCCTGTGAGCTGGTCAGGCCCAACCACCACACCCAGCTAGTCTCCTTGCTGGTGAGAGGCCGGCTCAGCCACCCCAGCCCTGTCCCTGCTCGGGCCCAGTGACCCCCAACGCTGCCACCCCATACCTGGTCTTCGCAGCCCTTGTCACAGTGTGACAACTACTTGTGGGGTGATGACCATAACCCTAAAAGGCAGGGCTTCGTACTTCTTCACATGAAGTCCAGCTCAGTGCCTGCTCCCCGCCAGGGCCACGTCAGACCCCCATCAAATTACCTAAGTCATCAGCCACCTGTCACAGGCCCCAGCCACTGACCCTTCACCAAGGGTGGGGGTCTGGGGAGGACCTTACCATATGGGTGGAAAGGGCCCAGAGAGGGATCGCTGAGGGCCAGATGGACAACAGGCCCCAGAGAGGCCAGGAGTGGGGCTGAGCAAGGGAGGCAGGGGCAGGGGGCAGGGAGGCAAGGGTGGGGGCAGGGACACAGGGGTGGGGGGCAGGGACACAGGTAGGGGGCAAGGAGGCAGGGGTAGGAGCAGAGAGATGGGGTGGGGAGCAGGGAGGCAGGGGTGGGGGGCAGGAGGAGAGCTGGGAGAAGTCAAAGGCCAGAGAAGGGGTTCCCCCAGGCGGGTCCCCTGCAGCCGGTGCTCACTGCAGGGCTGAGCAGAGCTCCCCGCCTGCCATGCGCAGGGACTGAGGGAAGCTGTGTGGCATCCTCCCTGTCTGCCCTGTCCTCCAGGCCCTGAGCACTATCTACGAGCTGCTGTACATGCCTGAGTACAAGCCCACAGTGCGCTGGGCCTTCGCCGGCATCCTCCTGGGCCTGCTCACTCAGCTCCACTACCTTTTTGAGCTGGGCTGTGTGGAGGGCATCTCGGACTACGTGGAGGACACCCTGGACCTGCAGCCCCTCAGCCCCTCGAGGTGGGCCGCCATCCCAGGACCCCCACCTGCCCCTGTGGGCCTCAGCCTAAGCACTGAGATCCAGAAATGAAGAGATGGGGGCGGGGGGCTTGTGGCGCAGGGCAGAGGTTGTGGGGCAGAGCAGCCAGCAGCGTCGGGAGTGAGAGTCCTGGGCAGTGGAGCCCAGAAGGCACTGGAGAGAGCAGCTGGGGATGGACAGGCTGCGGTGCCACCCCGGGGGGACCACAACCCCTCTCCTGCCCACCCCCCTGCGTCTAGGACGTGCCTGGAGGCGCTGAAGGGGCTCTTCTGGACCACCAACTACTGGGAGGTATTCGCCTACGTCAAGCTGCTGGGGGGCTGGGAGCGCTTCGAGCACCAGGACTCCTACACCGAGGGTGTGACCCTCCTGGCCAGGTGAGCATGAAAGCCAGCCTCCGGTGCCCCTGGTGGGGTCAGCCCCCCAAGCAAGCAAGGCCTTCAGCATGGAGCCTTGGCACCCCTGGCCCTGCCTGGCCTAAAGATGGAGCTTCAGAGCCCCCCGCCTGCCCCTTCTGCCCACAGGGCCATGGCCCACTATGACTGTGAGGTCAGGGCTGTCCTGGGGCAGGCCATCATCTCCCTGAAGAGTCCTGAGGAGCGGGACAACGTGGTGGCCATCCTCATCATCACAGAGGTAGGTCCACACCCCACCCCCACCCCTTACCAGTGCCCTCAGATCCCCAAGGAGGAAAGATCAGAGAACTGGACTCGCGTTCTCCATAAAACCTGGACAGAGCAGAGCTGCCCCATAGGCTTTCCAAGGCTACAATCTTGACAACAGCAGACTGCCACACCTTCCTCTCCAGGAGCAGCTTATGGGTTCCAACCACCCACTCTCGGTTACCAGCGGAGCTGAGCTAGTAGTTAGACCACTGTGCTACCAGGGCCCCTTTCCTCATCTGTCACAGCACCCTAACTTCCGCCTTCCGTGTCAGATCTGCCTGCCATCTGGAAGCCCGTCCTTATGTCTAGCCCCACTACCTCACGCTGGGGGTACAGACTGATTTCCCCTGGTAGCTGTAATTCAGTTACAGGACTGCCGGCCGGGGCCGGGAGGGCTGACTGTGTCAACCCACACAGCTCCTCAACAACCGCGAGCTCGCCCTGTACGCATCTCGGAAGACCATGGACAGCTTCCTGAGCCTGGGCCTGAACAACCCCAGCCAGCTGGTGCGGGCCATGAGCCTGAAGGGCCTCAGCAGTATCCTGATGCACCCTGAGAAGGTGAGAGGAGGGAAAACTGGCCTCTGCCATGGGGCGCCATGGGGATGGGCAGCAAGCCGGACCTGGGGGCAGTGGGGGCGTTGGGGGCCCTGCCGCAGGGCACAGGGCTGGGGATTCTAGAATTCCTGAGCTGAAGGGAGCACTGAGGCCCCTGGCTTTGACCTCCTCTCCTGGTAGGCATCCCTTAGGTGACAGTAAGCTGTGGGTCCCAGGTTCGTGCTCCACCCAGCGTGGGGATTCACCTCACTGTGGAGTTCAGAGAGCAGGGAAGTTCTTTCTCTGACTCCCTTTGGGTCAGAACCTGTCTGTTACCTTCCCAAGGCCTCAGTGAACTGGGGACTGGGGCCCCAGGGTCTTCACTTCTCCCAGATAAACCACCCTAGTCTTATTATCTGCCCTGTCCAGCCTGAAAGGCAGGCAGGAAGTGGGCATGGAGACCAGCCTCACCCAGGGACTCCATCTCCCACCCCTCGTCCCACTGGCACCCTCACCCAGTGCCCACTCTGGACTGGAGATGGGCAGATAGAGCGCCCTCCCCAAGAGGTGCTCACCTGGCAGGGGGGATAGGGGGGCGCTGGGATCAGAGGAGGCCTCACCCCCTCCGGAAAGCTTCTGGGAAAGGTGATGCCTGGCTCCACCAGAAACCTGGGGAAGGGCATTCAGGTGATGGGGTGACGCCTGCTGACGGGAGCGCAAGACTGCGTGGGGCGCGGTGGGGCGCCAGGCCAGGAGGCTCCGCGTGTCCCCAGGTGAGCCTGCTGCAGAGCCAGCTGTCAGCGCTGCTGGACAGCCTGCTGAAGCCCGAGCCCCGAGACCCCTGGGGCCTGATGCAGACCCTGGGCGAAGTCCTGCACTGCCTGGGCCCCCAAGGCGGTGGTGCCCTCAGCCTCAGGATCGCCCAGCACCTGCTGCTCCTGTTTGAGGATGTGAGTGAGGCCCGGTCGCCGGCAGAGGGGTGACGAGGGGGCCGGTGGCCACGTGGGGAGGGTGACGTGAGGGGCCTGTGACCACTTGGGGATGGTGACGTGGGGGCCGGTGACCACGTGGGGAGGGTGAGGTGGGGGCCGGTGACTGCGTGGGGAGGGTGAAGTGGGGGCCAGTGACCGCATGGGGAGGGTGAAGTGGGGGCCAGTGACCGCACGGGGAGGGTGACGTGGGGGGCTGGTGACCATGTGGGGAGGGGAGGTGGGGGCCGGTGACCTCGTGGGGAGGGTGACGTGGGGGCCGGTGACCGCACGGGGAGGGTGACGTGGGGGCCGGTGACCGCGCGGGGAGGGTGACGTGGGGGCCAGTGACTGCACGGGGAGGGTGACGTGGGGGCCAGTGACCGCGTGGGCAGGGTGAAGTGGGGGACAGTGACCGCGCACGGAGGGTGACGTGGGGGGCCGGTGACCACGCCGGGAGGGTGACGTGAGGGGTCGGTGACTGCGTGGGGACGGTGACGTGGGGGCTGGTGACCGCGTGGGGAGGGTGACGTGAGGGGCCTGTGAACACTTGGGGATGGTGACGTGGGGGCCGGTGACCACGTGGGGAGGGCGAGGTGGGGGCCGGTGACTGCGTGGGGAGGGTGACCTCATGGGGAGGGTGACGTGGGGGCCGGTGACGGCGTGGGGTGGGGAGGGTGACGTGGGGGGCCGGTGACCGCGCGGGGAGGGTGACGTGGGGGCCGATGACCGCGTGAGCAGGGTGAAGTGGGGGACAGTGACGGCGCGCGGAGGGTGACGTGGGGGGTCGGTGACCACGCCGGGAGGGTGACGTGGGGGGCCGGTGACCACGCCGGGAGGGTGACGTGGGGGGCCGGTGACCACGCCGGGAGGGTGACGTGGGGGCCGGTGACCGCGTGAGCAGGGTGAAGTGGGGGACAGTGACGGCGCGCGGAGGGTGACGTGGGGGGCCGGTGACCATGCCGGGAGGGTGACGTGGGGGGCCGGTGACAACGCCGGGAGGGTGACGTGGGGGGTCGGTGACCGCGCGGGGAGGGTGACGTGGGGGGCCGGTGACCACGTGGGGATGGTGACCTGGGGGCCGGTGACCGCGCGGGGAGGGCGACATGGGGGACCAGGGACAGCGTGGGGAGGGGGTCGCCTCCGCCCGCCCCGCCCTGCCCCGCCCCGCCCCGCCCCGCCCCTGCTCCAGGCCCTGCGGCCACGGGGCCCACGGCGCCCCCTGAAGGCCGGCGAGCCTGCGAGGGTCCGCACCAGCCCACCAATCAGAGAAGCTTCTGCTGCCCCGCGGGGTTTGTGGGTAAAGTCCTCTAGTGGGTGCCCCTCGGCTAGGAACACGTGCGCCCTGGGAAGAGAGGTTCCACCCAGGAACGGAGGGGGTCCCCCAATAGAGGAAGTCCTCTCGCAACCCCTCTGCCCAACTCCCACGCCCCTCCGGGAAGGAAGGCTCCCCCACGCCCCCCCCGGAAGGTAGACTCCCCCACGCCCCCCGGGAAGGAAGGCTCCCCCACCCCCCCCGGGAAGGTAGACTCCCCCACGCCCCCCATAAGGAAGGCTCCCCCACACCCCCAGGGAAGGAAGGCTCCCCCACGACCCCCCCGGAAGGTAGACTCCCCCACGCCCCCTCGGGAAGGTGGACTCCCCCACCCCCCCAGGGAAGGGAGGCTCCCCCACGCCCCCCCCGGGAAGGAAGGCTCCCCCACGACCCCCCCGGAAGGTAGACTCCCGCACGCCCCCCGGGAAGGAAGGCTCCCCCACCCCCCCCAGGGAAGGGAGGCTCCCCCACGCCCCCCCGGAAAGGAAGGCTCCCCCACGCCCCTGCTTGTCACCCCCACACCCCTGCTTGTCAACGTGTCTGATCTTGGATGCGTTGGGCAAACCCGGGCCCTGCCCTTCCAAAACCGAGTGTCCCATGCACTCCCCGCCCCAGGGACAGTCCCCACTCTGGGGACAGCGGGCCTGGGGAAGCCTCGAAGCTGGGAAGACCAGCTGGGGTGGGGAGACAGGGGCCCAGCGCGGTTTGTTTTGGGCAGCCATCTGGACGATGGACTGAGGGTAGCAGGCACGGGGGCAAGGAGAATGGTTTCCAGGGGGTTTGAATAAATCAGGTTAAGGGGTAAGGAGCCTTGAGGGCTTAGATGGAGGCAGCGGCTGGGATATGCAGGTGGAGAGCGGGGAGCATGCCATCAAGGCAGGTGGGCCTCTGGGACTGATTGGGCGACGGGGGAGTCAAAGGTGATCCGCTGCCTGGGGTGTCCTTCCTGGTGGGGAGGAGACGGCAGGTGGAGCCTGACCATTGCCAGGGACTGTGCTAGGTGCTGCCCTGATGCTCTCCATGACCCGGGGACAAAGACAGTATTATTAACCTTCTCACGAAAGGTGAAACTGAGTCACACACAGAGGGAGGTACTGGCGATCTGGCCCCAAGGTCAGCCTCTGAGCGGGGATGTCACAGGGGAAATAATGGGAAGGGGCCTCTGGGAGAACACAGAGGAGAGGCCCCAGGCAGAGAGGCAGACCCAGGTGCAGGGCAGGACAGTGACGGGGAGGCAGGGGGCAGTGGAGAAGAGAAGCCCAGGCCAGGAAGATGCAGAGTGTGGGCTGGGGTGTCAGCTGAGTCGGGCCCAGAGCAGAAGAGGGCTGCCCCTCCGAGTCACTTGGCAGGAGGCAGGTGGCAGCTGGAAGGGTGCCAGGCCCTGTGGTGACGGGGTTATGGTGTATCTGGGCTGAAGGGGCTCCCTGGTGCTGGCTGGCTCTCGCAGCAGGACAGGGAAGAGGTGCGAGGGGGAGCCATCTTCCTGTTCGGAGACATCGTCTGCAGCGGCTGCAGGAAGTACGAGCAGTCGCTCAAGGACCTCGCCTTCCAGGCCATGGTGCCTCTGCTCTTCCACCTGGCTGACCCCTGCCCCCAGGTGGTGGCGGTGAGTGGTCCAGGGCAGCAAGAGGATCAGGGAAGACCCGTCTGCTTGTGGGGCCGGGCTCCCAGGAGGACTCATTGGGGGTGGCCACTTTGGTCACATGGAGAGGACCCCACCCCATCCAGGGTGGTGGCTCCCTAGCCTCTGCCTATGTCCAGGCTCTCCCCTGACCCCATAAAGTTGGCCTCAAGCCTGATACTTGGTGTCTCCTGCCTCCGCTGTGCCCAGTACAAGGAGGCCCCCACTACAGCCTTGGCCTAGAATCTGCCTGCCTGCCAGGGGCCCGGCCCCAGTGAGGGCACAGTGTTGAGTTCCTGCAAAGGCTCCACATGGGAGCCCCAGAGCTACGAGCCACTGCATACAGGCCTCTTCTGGCACGGCCCGGCTCACTTCTGTGAAGGGAACACCAGCTGCTCCCTTGAGACCCTGTCCCAATGCCCCCTCCCCAGGGAAGCCCTCCTGGCTCCACCGTCCACAGGCTGGAGCAGTCTGTTTCCACTGGCCCAGGCGCCCACTCTTTGGACAGACCCCTCCTCCATCCTCACCCCCTGCACCTTTGGCCCCAGTGGCCTGTCCAGATGGCCCAAGTCCTTGGCCCCCAAAGGCAGGGCCTCGGTCTCTTCCTGGCATAGAGCACAGAGGTACCGCAGCCCCTCCCTCCAGGGTGTCCCTGTGACTGCTGAGCTGGTTGCTCAGGACTCCTTATCTCTCTTCCTAGACCCCGGCCCCTCCCTCCTTGAGTGCTCAGGGAACTTCCCTAGAATTCTGTTTCTTCTTAAAAGTTGGCTTCTCTCAGCCCCACTTCTCCTTTCTGCCGGGTCCTGGATCCATCGAAGCCAGGATCCTGCTGGGCCCGATGCTGGTGGCCCCATGGACTATGGGGAGCTCCACAGACATGGAGCTGGCACAGGGCAGCTGCCTCGTGAGCACGTGGCTGCATCACGTGAATGAATGAGTGAATGAGCCAACTAGAGGGAGATTAATAAGGCAGGGATGGAGCCAAGTGGGAGGCTGAGTGGCACAGCGGATACCCTCGGCAGAGAGGGCTGGGGTAGCCAGGAGGCTGCCTGGAGGAGGCAGGCCCCCGATAGGGACTCCAAAGCCACAGTGTCCTCGGATAAGCAGCCTGAGCAGGTGGGCAAAGGCAGGAAGGTGAGGATCGGGTCTGCCCATTCACGACCAGGGCGGTGGCACACCCTCCACCCCAGTGAGCCTCATGGAGGTACCGGGGAGGAGTCTCGAGGGTCAGCACCAGGCAGGGCCAGACTCAGGATGCAGCTGAGGATACGGATGCGGGAGGGACAGCTCCCCACGCCCAAGTCAGCGGACAGGGAGGGGGCAGGGTGGCAGGCACGGGCTGAGGCTGCTGGGTGCTGGGAGGGAGGGGGTCTGCCCTTCCTTGGATGCTCCCAGGGATTGGGAAGGAGGCCTCTCCGGAGCCTTTGTGTGCGTTAGAGCAAGGTGCCTTCGTGCTGGGAGGAAAGACCCCCTGGGTCACCCCTTCCTTGGGGGTGCAGCCCCCACCAGATGCATGCAGCCTCCTTAGCCGAGGTTGGCCACGGTGCAGGGTCCGCAGGCTCAGCCCAGAAGGCCCAGGCCCCTGCTGCCCTTGGGTCTGCGGGGAGTGGGAGTGGCTGTGGGGCAGGGGCAGGCAGGGACCCCTGGGCGCAGCATCTGCTCTGTACCTGCAGAAGGCCAAGTTCACCTTCCTGCGCTGCACTGTCCTGCTCAAGTGGGAGTTTCGGAAGGAGCTGTTCACCAAGCTGGCCTGGGGCCGTGGCCCAGGAGCCCAGAATGACATCTTTATCTACGTGGTGAGAAGCTGCCTCTCCCCTCCCGTAGGAGATGGGGGTGGGGCGCTGAGCCCACGGAGTTCTTGGAACACCAGCTCACCCCGGCCATCTCTAGGTGCCCGGCATGGGATGGTGTGTGGGGTCAGCCCACAGGGTCTGTAGGTGCCGCTCAGGCTGGTTTTCTGTGTTGCCTCTGGGAGGGCCTGTCCTCCCTGGACAGTCATACCCAGTGGAGCTCTGCCCCAGCGGCCCCCATGGTCACCATCTCCAGGCCCTCGGGGCACTCCCCTCTCTGCTCTGTCCTCCTTAGCTATGGCTATCTACCCTCCCACCGGGAAGGGGGTCCCCATCCCTCCCCTCACTTCTGAGAAGTGGTGGGTGCACGTTTCACCTTCGAAGCACACCCCAGGTGGAGAGGCCGCCCTGTCCCAGAGCAGACGGCTGGCCCAGGACTTCCCTGCAGAGCCCCAGAGGCGCCTCTCCCAGTAGCCCTGGCGACATCCCCCAGGACCCAGTGGCTCTGAGGGGCCTGTGCACCTGGCTGTGGTCTGGTTGCTGTGTAGCCAGGTGGGGGACAGGAATAATAGGGTGGAGAGTGGGGCAGTTCCCGAGGGACATTCAGGATAATCTGGGAAGGGTCCCGGTTGACCCCAGATAGTCACAGCCCCTCAGGGCAAGCATGACCTCAATGTGAGCGTGAGGGCCGCAGGTGGGGACCAGAGGGGGCTGCCCTGCTCTGCCAGCCCCTCCCTGGAGGTCAGGGAGCCTGGGGGCAGGGCCTGGCCACAGCTGCTGTCTCCTCCCCCAGGTGGAGAGCAACTTCGGCAGCTACCACCTGTTCCTGAGGCAGGCCTCCCCGTACCTGGGCAGCCCCTACAGAACCATGAAGCTGGCGGCCATGAAGTTCATGGGTAGGCTAGGCACAGAGCCCAAGTCTCCCAGACCCATGTCCTACTGCTGAGCTGGCCATGCCCCTGGGGTCTGCCCTGGGAGGGACACTGGCTCCCCAGTGAGTCCTGGGGCCCCTCCCTTGCCCCGGCCCACCTCCCTGCTAACTGCCCAGAAGGGATGCTGCGGGATTACTTTACGGACCTCTGCTTGAACCTGAAGAAAGACGACCTGACTGTGCTCTGGAACCGTAAGTGGACCCACCATGGGCACCCAGGCCTGGGCCCAGAGAGGGCTGGCTCCCTGTTCCTGACCCTGGAGGACAGTGCTGCCCAGGGCTGTGTGTCTCCGGTAGAACAGCCTCTCCTGAGGGCAGGATGTCATCTTCCCTTCACATGGGGCTCCCAGGGCAGGACTGTGTCCCGAAACCCTTCATATGGGTTCCCTGGGTAGGTCTTCCCCCAACACCCCCCACACATGGGACTCCCGGGGCAGGACTGTGCCCCCACAGACCAAGCTCCCCAAGGAAGGTGGTGGCTCCTTCACGGGGACCTCCCTCTGAGCGGCCGCAGTGGGACCCGGGTCTCTGCTGCAGACCTGGAGATGCTAAGACAGGACCAGGATTCCGTGAGCCGCAAGTTCTACCTGAACTTTCTGGAGGACTTCTCGGAGCTGTCCCAGCGTGTGACCTGAGTCCCAGGCTGAGATCCTTTAGCTTCCTGTTGACATTGTGGTTGATCCCGTTTTTTGACTATTAAATGTTGACCATTTCCCTGTGGCTCTCCAGCACTTCCAGCCACATCCCTCCTGTGTGCCTCTGGTGAGGCCGGGGCAGGGCTCCCCTCTGCACTCAGACTGGCAGTGTGATCGAAAGTCCCTTACCCACCTAACGTGGGTCCTTGGGAGCGTCCAATGGGTGGTCTACCAGGCTGGCGAGAGTGAGGACTGACCTGTGGGTGCTGGGTCTGCCCACCACTGCCTTTCCCAGAGCCTCATTGTCTTGGGTACCCTTCCCTGCGCCTCCCAGTCCTTACCAGGCCGCCTGACCCCTCCTCCCACATGTCTCCAGAATCTTTCACAGGCCACGCCCTGGCCTGGGCTTCCAGTCTCCTAGATGACTGCAGTGACCCCACCCCTAGGGAGCATCTAAATCACACCATCCCATACCTGCCTGCCCTCCTCAGGGTCCTGTTTAAACTCCCAGCTGTGCCCAAGGCCCTCAGTGATGGGCCACCTCCTGGCCTCTGCCTTGTCTCTCCTCTTCTTCCTTCCTTCCATCCCTCCGTCTCCCTGGCAGGCCACCTTCCAGGCCTTTTCCCCAAGCCTTTGCCCCCAGGCCTCTTGAGAGTTGTTTCCCTTTTCTGGACACCATCACTGCCTCCCCACTAGCCTGACTGCCTGCTCCTTTGCTTTCCAAGTTCCCACACAGACACCCCTCACTTCCCTGTGGAGTCTTCCCGCCTCCCCAGCCAGGAGGAGGTGCCCCTGTGATAGCACCTGGAACTCCATCAAGTGGAGTGTGAACGGCAATCTCGGCCTACTTCTCGTGGCCCCCAGCCCCTGCAGAGGTTCTCAGCACACAGTCATCCTTCAGTAAACCTGCATCAAAGGGACATGGGGGGAAGGTGCTTCAGACACATCAGTGCAGGCCCTCTTAGGGGAGTGACTCTCATGCATCAGACAGGTGTCCCAGGCACATGCGACGGGTCATGTCAGGGGCCTGGTCAGGGTTTGAGCTTTGGAGGGTGTCTTAGGCTAGGTTCTTTAGAGAAGCAAAACCAGTAAAGCATATACCAAACAAAAAAACCAAACCCAGTGCTGTCAAGTCAATTCCTACTTATAGCGACCCTATAGGACAGAGTAGAGCTGCATATAAATTTATATATATGTATATATGTGTATGTGTGTATATATATGTATACATATACACATACATACATATATATTTGATGTTGTTAGGTGCTGTTAAGCTGTTCCGACTCATAGCGACCCTATGCACAACAGAAAGAAAGACTGCCCAGTCCTGTGCCATCCTCACAACTGTCATTACGCTTGAGCTCATTGTTGCAGCCACTGTGTCGATCCATCTTGTTGAGGGTCTTCCTCTTTTTCGCTGACCCTTCACTTTACCAACCATGATGTCCTCCAGGGACTGGTCCCTCCTGACAACATGTTCAAGAAGTAGTCCTGCCATCCTTGCTTCTAAGGAGCATTCTGGTTGTACTTCTTCCAAGACAGACTTGTTTGTTTTTCTGGCAGTCCATGGTATATTCAATATTCTTCACCAACACCACAATTCAAAGGCATCAACTCTTCTGCGACCTTCCTTATCAATTGGCCTGCTTTCACATTCATATGAGGTGATTGAAAACACCTTAATTTTCAAGGTGACATCTTTGCTTTTCAACACTTTAAAGAGGTCTTTTGCAGCTGATTTGCCCAATGCAATGCATCTTTTATGCAGAGAGATTTATATCAAGGAAATGGCTCACACAGTTGTAGAGGCTGGAACATCTCAAGTTCATGGGTCAGAATGGAGGCCTCCCCTGATTCATGTATCTGCAGGGGCTGGTGAACCCGGGATCAACAGGTCAAAGAGCAGGGCTCTTGCTCAAGGCTGTGAAGATTGACGAATCCCAAGATTGGCAGGCAAGACTGAAGGTAAACTGCTAGCTCAAGTCCCAAGAACCAGAGCGAGCTGCAGGATCCAGAGCAAGCAAAAGCCCGTGAGTCTTGCCAGAATGTCCACTCATGTTCAATGCAGGCCACACACCCAAGGAAACTCCCTTGCAACTGATTGGCTACGCACAGCAAATCCCATCATGGAGGTGATCACATTATATCAAATCTCATCATGGAAGTGATAACATCAAACAACTGCCAAACCACTGAGAATCATGGTCCAACCAAGTTGACACACAACCTTAACCATCACAGTCCACCCCTTGTCAGCTTGGCACCTGCACACATCCCTTTAGACCATACGTAATCTCTGGATAAAGACAATTATAAAGTCATACTTGCGCCTAACATGATACAATGAACACAACCAAAAATGTACTAGCCCTGTTTACATCTTATATTTTATAATTGAAAAAAACAAAAATATTTGTTGCACACATACAAAGCAAAATACTCATAACAATTACAGTCCTCATTTCTGCAACCGGTCAGGTGGTCGTAGCTGGTGTTTAGAACGTACCTTCTTTCATCACTCTACGTATTCCCTTTGTCCTCAACAAGCACCTCAGCTGGTTGTGGTTCTTAGCCTGATGGGGTGACCCAAACCTTCATTCCTGAAGGGTTTTGGCCATTAGTAGTCATGTCGGAATTGGGTTGCTGTAGTTTTCCATTGACTTTAATCACAGGACAGGGTAGTACTAAGAGACGCCCTAAGACATCTCCTGCGTTCCAGACATACTCTTCTTTATCTCCATTATGTAGTATCAATCCAATTTCCTCTTGGTAAGCAGGATAAATCACACCAGCCAATGTGGTCACTCCCTTCTTTGCCTGCTGATCCAGAGGCGTAAGGAGCCCAGAGTGGCCAGGTGGCATTCTTAACTTCCAGTTCAGTGGAATCAGTGATGTGTCTCCAAGATGGACCATTCTTCCCTTTGGAACTAAGACCTCTAGACCCACAAAGCATAAGGTCATGGGGACAAGAAGCAAAAATCTTTTGACTGGGTCACTAGGGGTAGTAGTGACTGGTGCCACACCCATTTCCACCCCTTGATTCCTGGACCCATTAATCCTGGCTATGGGAGATACAGCACCATATACTAGATGCTAGAGCATATACAGCCCCGTGGAGAACATTGCCTCCACCCTGCAAGGTATTGCCACCTAGCTGGTGCCGTAATTGTGTCTTTAGAAGGCCATTCCATCATTCTATCAAACCAGCTACTTCAGGATGTTGGGGAACATGGTAAGACCAGTGAATTCCTTGAGCGTGGACCCATTGCCACACTTCATTTGCTGTGAAGTGAGTCCCTTGATCCAAGGCAATGCTATGTGGGATACCACGGTGGTGGATCAGGCATTCTGTAAGTCCACGGATGATAGTTTTGGTAGAAGTATTGTGTGCAGAGAAGGCAAAACCATATCCACAGTAAGTGTCTTTTCCGGTAAAAACAAATTGCTCTCCTTTCTACGATGGAAGTTGTCCAGTGTAACCAACTTGCCACCAGGTTGCTGACTGATCACCTCAAGGGATGGTGCCATATTGGGAACTCAGTGTTGGTCTCTGCTGCTGGCAGATTGGGCACTCAGCAGTGGCTGTAGCCAAGTCAGCCTTGGTGTGTGGAAGTCCGTGTTGCTGAGCCCATGCATGACCTCTGTCCCTGCCTCCATGGCTTCTTTGTTCATGAGCCTATTGAACAATGATAGGAGTGGCTGGGGAAAGAGTATGACTGATTTCCACTGAACAGGTCATCCTATCCACTCAATTGTTAAAATCTTCCTCTGCTGAGGTTGCATTCACGTAGGACAAAAATATCTTCAGTACTTTGGCCCATTGAGAGAGATCTATCCACATACCTCTTCCCCATACCTCCTTGTCTCCAATTTTCCAATCATGCTCTTTCCAAGGCCCTGACCATCTAGCCAAACCACTGGCTACAATTGCACATCTTGCCATTTCTCCTTCTAAGCAAAGTGAACAACCAGGTGCACTGCTCTAAGTTCTACCCATTGGGAGGGTTTCCTTCCACCACTGTCCTTCAGGGAGGTCCCAGAAAGGGGCTGTAGTGCTGCTGCTGTCCACTTGCGAGTGGTGTCTGCATATCGCACAGAACCATCTGTAAACCAGGCACAGGTTTTCTCTTCTTCAGTCAACTTATAAGGAACTCCCCATGAGATCATAGGTGCAGACAGGTAGAAATGGGAGGTAATGTGACCCTATCCTGTACTATCCTGACAATCATGGGTATGCTGGAGCCCCAACCTGAGGGGTTCATCTTCCAGTCCTATATCAGACAATGTTCCGCTGTTATTCATAAGGCTTTCACTGGCCAGTTTTTTCTGAAGTAGACTGCCAGGTCCTTCTTCCTGGTCTGTCTTAGTCTGGAAGCTCTGCTGAAACCTGTCCACCATGGGTGACTCTACTGATATTTGAAGTACCAGTGGCATAGCTTCCAGCATCACAGCAACATGCAAGCCACCTCGGTATGACAAACGGACAGATGAGTGGCACGCTGAATTTGGACTTCTAGCCTCCTCAAGTGTGAGAAGATAAAACTCTGTTGTTAAAGTCACCTACTTCTGGCATTTCTGTTACAGCGATACTAGATGACTAAGACACCAACTAAGGAGACAGCATCCTCCCAGTGCTGCCTCCCCCTAAGTGTTTGAAGGTGAAACCCTGGTCAGCAGAAGGGAATGGACAACACTAGTTCTGGGGTGCTCGGAGATCCCCACCCTGAGGCTCATCTTTGACCTTCTTAAACACACCAGGGTAAAAGATTGAGATCTGTACTCAGCCCTTCCCTACTGTACCAAAAAAAATACCTGATACACCCAAACAATTAGACATCTGAGGAGCATAAAGCCAAACCAAACCAGTTGCCATCGAGTCAATTCCAACTCATGGTGACCCTTTGTATGTCAGAGCAGAACTGTGCACCATAAGGTTTTCAGAGGTAGGTCATCAGGTCTTTCTTTCGAGGTGCCTCTGGGTGGACTTGAACCTCCAGCTTTCGACTAGTAGCTGAGCACATTAACTGCTTGCACCACCCAGGGCCCATCTGAGGAGTACCACTCCCTCAAAACAACAGCACGTACTATGTGAAACAGAATTGTTGGCATGGATGGACTGAGAATTTCAAATAAGCATTTTAAAATATGCCTAAGGAGAAAAAAGCGAAGACATGAGCATATAAAATAAGAATTTATCAAAAAAGAAGCAAGAAGAAGTATTTGGTATGAAAAATACTGTAATTGAAATAAAGAATACAATAAACAGAGTAAATAGTACATGGGGTTGGCTGAAAAACAAATTAGTGAGCTGGAAGGTCAGGTTGAGAGAATCTTCCAGAAGGCAGCAGGGAAGGATAGAGAGGACATGTAAAGAAAAACTAAGATACAGAGGACCAATGAAAATTGAAATAAATTTCCTAGAATTTAAAAAAGTACAAAAGGTCTCAGATTGAATGAGTTTAAGAGTACCAAAGAGGAAAGATTAACAAACAAACAAAAAAAAAAAAACAAGACATGTAAGCCATTGTCTTAGGCTGGGTTCTCTAGAGATGCAAAACCAGCGAGAGAGAGAGATTTATCTCAAGGAAATGGCTTAGGTGGTTGTAGAGGCTGGCAAGTCCCAAGTCCATGGGTCAGGCATCAGGCTGGAGGCTTCTCCTGACTCACTTAGCTGCAGGGGCTGACAAACCCATGATTGGTAGGCTCATGGGCTCTGGAGGCTGATGAATCCAGGGTCGGCAGGTTAAATGACAGGCACTGGCTCACAGGCTGCAGAGGCTGATCAATCTCACGATCAGCAGGCAGCACAGCAGGCTGCTGACTCAAGTCCCAAGAACTGGAAGTCAGATGATGATGAGCTGGGTGCAGGATCCAGAGCGAGCAAGCTTTGCCAGAACATCCCTCTCTCTCTCTCTCTATACATATATATGCCATAGCACTTAACCACTACACCACCAGGGTTTTCACACATAGATATGGAAACACTGGTGGTACAGTGGCTAAGTGCTACAGCTGCTAACCAAAAGGTCAGCAGTTTGAATCCACCAGGTGCTCCTTGGAAACTCTACGGGGCAGTTCTATTCAGTCCTATAGGGTTGCTATGAATCAGAATCGACTCTACAGCAAAAGGTTTGGTTTTATATATATCAGATCATAAAATGGGGGATGACTACAGCATTACATAACTACCAAACTACGTCATAACTGCCAAACCATGGAGAATCACGGCCCAGCCAAGTTGATGCACAATGTTAACCATCACACCCATTATAACAAAATATATATATATATATCTAAAAGAATCCAGGAAGAAAAGGCAAATTCCTTACAGTAAAAGGAACAAGAATCAGATGGATATCAGACATCTCGACAGCAACTGTGGATATAAGACAGCAATATTTTTTTAAATACTGAAGGAAACAACTATGAACTTAGAAATTTATATCCAAACAAATTGACCTTCAGATGTGAGGGTGTACTTAAGCTCTAACTAGGCATAGAAAGCCCCACAAGCTTTGCCATGCAAAGATCCCATTGAACATATTTTTGGAAGAAGCATTCAAATAATAAAGACATGTAGGGGATTTCTCAAAATGGTACAGGGAGCAAGGGTGATCAAAGAGCTTAGTTAAGTTTACTACATGTATCTTTTTTGAAAATGAAAGGATGGGAAAAGATATACTGAACACATAAATAGCAAAAAAAAAAAAAAAAGCTTGAAAATATATCAAACAACAACTGATAGAATCTAACCAGACTTGAGGACGTTGTGTAAAGCCATGGTAGTAAACTTGAAAAGTGGCAACAGTTCAAGAACAGCACTGACAGCTTGCAGACAGATCTACACATACAGGAACCTGACACAAGGTAAACATGGCGGAGCAAGTCAGGAGAGAAAAGATAGAAGCTCTCCTTACGGAGAAAAGGGAGCCCCAGGCACACAGCTACTTAACTGTCCTCCCCGCCCCACCTGGAGTGCCTGGCCTATCCCACGCCCGCCCACCTGCCTTCCTCCAGGAAGCGAGGAGGGAAGGGCCAGGCCACTGCTCCGCAACTCTGGTCCCACAGCAGCTGCCCCGGGGGCCTCACCCGGCCGTGTCCCTCTCCTCTCCATCACCAAGCAGCCCCTCTTAGGAGCCACCTCCCTCCTCTGTGCCTGCACAGCTGGGCCCACCGGGACTTGTCCTGGGAGCTCAGGGCTGGGCTGAAGTCCCTCAGCTGCCTGTCCCCCTAAATGGGGGGGGGGGAGCGGTTCCTGGGCCTCTAAAGGGACTGGGGGGTGTGGAGAGGTGGGGCGTGGCTGGTGCAGGTGAAAACCCTTGGGCCAGCAGAGCCCAGTGAGGGAAGGCCCCCCAAAGTCCCCAGCATCCCACCCCACTGCGGGCCACCCCCACCCACCACCTGCCTCCCCAGGGACTCCCAGTGACTGAGAGGGGGCAGGAGCTGATGCTGGGCTGCCTTCTGACTGTCGCCTGATGCCGCCTCCCTTTCTGGGGGCCATATGGTGTTCCCAGAGAACCATACTGAGCCCAGCAACACGTCCGTAGCAGCCGGGGACAGCTGGGCTCACCCACAGCACACAGGATGCTCCCTGCCCTGCAGCAGTGATGGGGGTCACACAGTTGGGGTCCCTGCTCTGCGGCCATGTGGGGGCATCCAGTCGGGGTCCCTACCATACTGGGAGGCCCAGGGCTTGGACCTCAACCTGTCCTCCTCAGCAAGCCCCACCAGGGGTGTATTGGGATGGGTGTCCTCTGAGATTTGGGGGGAGGGGTCTGATTTGTTCTAACAGTCCATAAAGCTAAACTTATTTAAAAGTTTCTAGACTAGTAAATGCTAAGGCTCCATAATTTTGAGTACTGAGACCCCATGCTCTTCCTGCCGAGAGCTGCTTTCCCAGCCAGACCCAGGCATCTAGAGTGATCCGGACTTCCCAGGACCCCGACCTGCACCCGGCTTCCAAGGAACCCCTGGTGTACCCCCCTCCCTCTAGGGGAGGCCCTTGGTGCAGCCCCCCAGCCTGGGCAGGCAGGCAGCAAAGGAAGGTTCTGGAGCCCTGGCTGACGTGAGTGCTGACTGTAGGGCTGGCTTCCGGCTCCGCAAGGCCTTATTTGGAAGTCTTTCCGCTCGCTCTGAGCAGGGTGGGTGACTGGCACACTCAAGAGCTATTTAGACACATGTCCTCCCCTCCCGGTTATTTTTAGGGCCTAAAAAATACTCGGGGAGCCCACCGCTCTCTGCAGCCTCCAGACATTGGAAAGCACTGGAAGGATACGCGCAGAAAGCCCCTGACCTGCCCCCGTGGCACCAGTGGCGAAACCGAGGCCCAAGGTGGGAGGGGCTTGCCCAGGGTCACAGGCAGGCAGCCAAGGCACAGCCAGGGGTGGGGTCAGGGGCTGTGACTGGTGCAGGCCTCCCTCCCCACCCACCAGCAGCTCTCACCCTCCCTTGGACCCCTGCCCAGGCCGAATGGGGGCTATGGGTGCCTGCAGCAGACCCAGCCAGAGGCACAATAAGCCCCAGTGGACGGGGGTCACCATGCAGGGACACCCTGGGAAGGGACCTGCAGGGGGCCAGGAGCACCATCCCCACAGGTCTGTAGGGAAGGGACTGTGGGGACTCCCATCCTGCAGGGGGGGTCCCAGCCACTGGAAGTGGATGGCAGAGCAGGCCGTGGTGGGGCTGTGTGACCCCCATCTGTCACCTGCACTTCAGGTCTGAGGGGCAGCTGGAGGGGTCCTTGGCACCCCACCAGGAGCTGGAGTACAGGCTCCTCATGACAGTGACTTGGAGCCCAGAAGCTTCCGAGGGACGGCAGGCCTGGGCCAGAGGTTTCACATCTGTGGGAGGGGGCAGTGGGAAGGCCAGCAGAGGGGTCAGAGAGGTGGGGCAGGCCTGGTGGGCGTTCTTGGGCTCTTTGAGTTGGACACCAGCAGCCCTGTCACCCACGCGCGGGAAGCCCCAGGTAGAGGCCTCAGGAGGTGGCCGCCCTCCAGGTCCCAAGTGCCCCAGCCCAGCTCAGGAGGAGAGGACAGTGAATTGGAGGTGGGTGGAGCTGGGCTGGGAGGGGCAGTCCTGGCCAGCAGAAGGTTCTGGAACAAGCATAAAGCACACGGTGGTCTGCTTCTCTCCGAAGAAAAGCCATTGTGGGAAGCAGGGCCTGGGGGAAAGGAACGTCACCTCGAGGGAAACTAGAAGGATCCAGTAGGTCCTCGGGAGGGAGCAGAAGCCTCCCTTCCTGCAGCGCAAGGCTTTGGGTGAGACTCCAGGAAGGACTTCCCGATGGTAAGTTCATTTGAGCTGGATTGGGGCAGGGAGGGAGAGAGCTGGCTGTGAAGGGGCCTGTAGCCGGCCCAGAGGCATGGCCGATCCCAGCAGGAGGTGGGGCCCTTCTAGGCCTCCCTCCCCTTGGGCACTGTTGGAGTCCTGACAAAAGGGCAACGAGCAAATGGAAGTCAAATTAGGAGCAGCTTTCTCAGTATTCCAGGTGCGGTGCCCAGGAGATGCACCTGGGCGGCCGCCACTCAGGCCCGCTCCAGCCCCGGTGACTCAGATGCTAGTCTATGTCCTTGTCTCTTGTCTGTCCTCCCTCCCTCCTTCCCGCCCTTCCTTCCTTCCTCCCTTCCTTCCCTCCCTTCCTTCCTCCCTTCCCTCTCTCCCTCCCTCCTTCCTTCCTTCCATCCTTCCTTCCTTTCCTCCCTTTCCTCCTTCCTTCCTTTCCTCCCTCCCTCCTTCCTTCTTTCCTCCCTCCCTCCTTCCTTCTTTCCTCCCTCCCTCCCTTCCCCCCTCCCTTCCCTCCTTCCTCCCTCCCTTCCTCCTTCCCTCCCTCCCTCCCTCCCTCCCTCCCTCCCTCCCTCCCTTCCCTCCTTCCTCCCTCCCTTCCTCCTTCCCTCCCTCCCTCCCTCCCTCCCTCCCTCCCTCCCTCCTTCCTTCCTTCCTTCCTTCCTTCCTTCCTTCCTTCCTTCCTTCCTTCCTTCCTTCCTTCCTTTCCTTCCTTCCTTCCTTTCCTTCCTTCCTTCCTTCCTTCCATCCACCCTTCAGATACTTCCATTCTGTGGAAGCAGTGAAACAGGATGAGCTGGTAATATCCTCCTTTCCAACCCCACAACTACCATCACCAGGAACGCAGGTCATGGTGGCTGTCATCTTAAACACCAAAATCATTGTCCCCACCACCATTACTGTCATCATCACCACCACCAAGATCTCCACCTCCACCCACGAAACCATTGTCACTGTCTTTGGCGTTCCTGCCCATCACAGTGACCCCACCTTCCTCAGCCCCACACCTCCCCGGGGTGGTGCTGACGAAGGCAAGCAGAGGTGGTCTTGGCCTCACTGGAGACAGGTTGTCTAAGAGGGTGGTGCTTGTACAAGGATGCCAGGACAACTGAGGGGAACACAGGCCTGGGAGGACCTTCCTGGTGGCTGGGCCAACTCTGGGCTCCACAGTGCAGGGTGGCCTCTGGTGGAGGCAGGAGCAGATGGAGGTACTGCTGCTGACCTTGGGAGACCTACCCAATGTGGGGTGGTTCCCTGAATTTGGAACCGGGAAAGCTGGGCTCCAGGGGAAACTGCACACGGCATCACTTAGCCATGCTGAGTCTCGGTCTGCTCATCTGTTGACAAGGACCCTGATCCCTGCCTTGTCCAGCGTCCGCAGTGCATCACTCTGAACAGCTGGGAAACACAGGGATCTGTGGAGCCCTGGGGAGAGGACTTGTGCTAGTTTTGTGTGTGCCATGGCCCCCGTCCCCAGCACTGCCCAGCACAGGGCTTACTGCAAGAAGGTGAGTGCATTGGCTGAGGGCAAGCCTTGGGAGGCCCAAGGGTTCTGATGAATATTGTGGGGCCACCTTTGGGGGACTTTCTGTACTGACAGCCAGAGAGCAGACAGGACTTCTGTGATGAGTCATAGTACCAGGCCTTCACAGAGTAGGGAACAGCTGTGAGCATGGGATCTGAGGCAGGAAGTGGGAGATGTGGGCTCCTCCAGTAAAAACACTGCCTTCTCAGAGGGAGGTTGGGATGGAGGAGAAACTGGATTCTGGACACACACTGCACCCTGACCCTGGTCACACACTGAGTCCTGATCCCAGCCACATCCTGTGTTCTGACCTGGTCACATGCTGAGTTGAGCCCTGATCCTGGTCACAGGCTGAGCCCTGACTATGGTCACACACTGATCCCAGATCCCAGTCACATGCTGTGCCCTGACCCTGGTCTCATGCTGAGTCCTGATCCTGATCACAGGCTGAGTTCTGACCCTTGGCACACACTGACCCTGACACTGGTCACACACTGAGCCCTGATCCGGTCACAGGCTGAGCCCTGACCCTTAGCGCTCTGACCCTGATCACACACTGTCTTAGGCTGGATTCTCTGGAGAAGAAAAACCAGTGAAGTGTATCTATAGAGATTTATTTCAAGGAAATGGCTTACATGGGGGTGGAAGCTGGCAAGTCCCCAATCTGTGGATCAGGCCTCAGGCTTGGGACTTCTCCTAGCTCGTGTGGCTGCAGGGCTAACGAACCCAGGTCAGACGGTAGGCTGTTGGCTCAGGGGGCGAGGAAGCTGGTGAATCCCAAAATCTGTAGGTCAGACGACAAGCTCAAGATCCAAGAACTGGAGGTCAGATGGTGATGAGCTGGATGAAGGGCCCAGAGCAAAGGAGAGCCTTGCCAGGGCATCCGTATGTACACTGGATACAAGTCACATCCCCAAAGAAACGCCAGTAAGGGTGTGACTCAAGATATACTCCACACTAAACCTGTCTCAGTAACATATTAAAAACCCATTGCCTTTGAGTCAATTCCTACTCATAGAGACCTTATAGGACAGAGTAGAACTGCCCCTTTGGTTTTCCAAGGGACAGCTGGTGGATTCAAATTTATGACCTTTTAGTTAGCAGAAGAGCTCTTAACCACTGCACCACCAAGGCTCCCATTAACATATAGAGATTAGGATTACAACACATATACATAAAATAGAGGACAATTACGTAATAACACAAAATGGAGGAAAATTACAACAGATCACAAAGTGGAGGACAACAACACAACACAGGGAATCATGGCATAGCCAAGTTAACACGTAATGCTAACTATCACACACCCTGAGCCCCGACCCTGGTCACACCCCGAGCCCCGACCCTGGTCACACCCCGAGCCCCGACCCTGGTCACACCCCGAGCCCCGACCCTGGTCACACCCCGAGCCCCGACCCTGGTCACACCCTGAGCCCCGACCCTGGTCACACCCTGAGCCCCGACCCTGGTCACACCCTCAGTCCCGACCCTGGTCACACCTATTTACACTGTTCTGAGTTGTTCCCCTTGCACTTCTTGAGTGTGTAGCTTGAGTCCATCAAGATTTTTTTTCCTTTCAGTTCCTTCTGCCACAAGTGGTGCTGAGTGGGAGAGAACGGAGGTGGGGGAGCTGGGCTAGAACTTGCTCCAGGGCATTCCCTAAGAACAGTGGAGAGCCCTCAGGGTTAGCCCAGCTCTGCGGATCCTGCCCCCTGCCTTGTGCTGCTTCACTAAGAGAGGAGCGGGGCCTCATGTTTTTCTCCACCTTGACCACCTGTTCCCAGGTGCCCTCCCAGGTCCCTTCAGTAACAGCCCAGATGTTGGGGATGGGGCCACGGCCCACAGACCCTGTCTGTAGCCCTTGGGGCCAGATGGGTTTGGAATTCAGAATCTCCCTGATTTCCGTACCGTGCATATGTGATATCTCCTCTAACATCCCAGAGGGGCCGTAATAAAATGCACTCATAGCCACAGGTGAGATCTCCCTTCCACCCTTACAACCACCATCACCAGCAGCAAAATCACCGTCCCCACCACCATCGCTGTCGTTGTCGTCACCACCACTGATGAACTTGTACATGAAGTGGATCAAATAGACTATAACAAGCCTCATTTTTGGTCTGTTTTGCTGTGAAATCTCACAAACTTTTTTTTTGGCTTTTCGAAGAGTTGAGAATTGTGGCTCAGGGGCAGCACCCTGTCACCACGTGCTGGTTGCTGAGCTCCTGTTGCGTGCTGAGAACCAGGGAGGGCTTTGCATGGTCTTCTTGGTGGCTGCAGTGGACACGCTCTCCTCCCTTTTTGTTGTCCACTCACCCACCATCCACCCACTTAGCGTGGTCACTCACAATCATGGCCAATCAGAGTCACCTGTGGTCACTGGTGTTCTCTCATGACTTGTGGTCACTTGCAGGCAGCCACAGTCACTTGTGTGTTCCCATGGTCACTGGTGGTCACTTGGAGTCACTCATGGTCCCTCACACTCACTGGCGTCACTGTGGCCATCTGTAGTTACTCAAGGTCACTTGTGGTCACTCACACAGGAGGCAGCATCCAAGCATCTTCATCATCCTCACCTGCTGCTAGGACCATCTGGGCACTACAGCCACCCACAGGAGCTGAACCAGTACAGTGACAGGACAGACACTCCACTGTGGCCACCTGGGCCAGGCAGACTTCCTCCTTTACGGCTTGGCAGGACATTGTTTTCAGTTTGAATCTCGGGGGTGGGGGGCATGATCTCAGGGTGCTTGGAGCCCCAGTGCCCAGCCCTGCACACCTCCTCTCTTGAGGCTGATGGCCTCTGTGCACAGCATCCCTGGCCCACCTCTCACTGGGGTTTGTGGTTTAAGGAGGGGCCCAGCATGGGTCCACCCAGATGCTCAGCCCATCACTGCTCAGGGATGTCCACGCTGTTCAGTGTTACCTCCTGGTTCTGGGATTGCCACAGGGTGGGGAGCTCAGTCTGAGGCAGAGGACTCAGCTAACCTGTCCCCTCCACCCTGCCCAGCCTCGCAGCTGTATGGTCAGACTCCCTTTGGAGGCTCAGACTGCCCCCTGCTGGACACACGGGGAAGAGACGGGAGCCGGCGCCTGCTGCAGGATGTGCGGTCTTCACAGCGGGGCTCAGAAACGGGCAGAGGCCGAGAGGGTCGAGAGGTGGATGGGGATGGGGTGTGCACACAGAAGGGCAGGGCCTGGCATCTCTCCACTACCCACTGGACACAGAAGGGGTGGCTGTGGGGCCTTTACACCTGTTCCATGGGTGGTCTCTCCAGCACCCTCCACGCCTGTGGCCAGAAGTAATCACCGAGGCCCAGGGTCAGAAAGCACCCTAGTGGTGGACAGGGGGTGTCCTGGGACCCAGGACTACAGGCCTCTAAGCCCGCCTGCCTCATTATCTTCCCTGCCCAGGATTGGGGTGGTGGGGGTGGGGTGGTGGCAGTAGGGGTGGGGGAATGGAAGTGGTGGTTGGGTGAGGGCTGTGCGTAGTGGTGCTGAAAGCCATGACAGGAGGGTGGGGCAGGGCCCCGGAAGAAGACAGCTAGGCTGCATCTTCCCAGATCCAGGCTGGAGGTGGGAGCCCCCAGGCCCGGGATGTCTGCCCTGGCCCTCCCTCTGTATCCTTTTTAATGTTTTGGATTTTTAGAAAAACACCATTTGTTGACTTTGTCCCCTCCTGCACGTGACTCAGCCACCACCTCAACGGAAGTCAAGTGCGCTTCCTCTAATGGTCTGGGAAAGGGGCGCAGGGGGCGGCCAGCACTGGAGCCTTCCAGAATGTTCCCCAGCATCATCGCGAACTGCTGACATGCCCACCGGGCCTCCCCACTCTCTCACACTCTCAGGGCGGGAGGCCAGAGGGTGGTCTGCAGGGCTCAGGCCAGCAGCTGGGTGGGCTGAGGCCCGGGTTTGCACGGAGAAAGGCCACACCAAGAGAGGACCTGAGTTTTTAATTCTTTTTATTGAAGAAAAGAAAAGGAGAGAAAAATAGATGCCCCACCCCGGCTCCTCCTGGAGTGGGCTTTGAGTCCTGCCCCTGGGGCCGTACGGGTGACAGGGCTGTGCTCTCGGCCTGGGTCTGGGGGGGCCCAGGGCCCTGGAAGGGTGTGGGGGCTGGCTGCTTCCCGCGGGGGGGGGGGTGTCTAAAAAACGGAGCCAGGCTGGCCAGGCCAAGCAGACTGGTCCTCTGAAGCGGCAGCTCGGCGGGCACCTGGGGACGCTGGCCACACCAGGCCTGTCCACTGTCCGCACCGCCGCCCACCCCCGGGGCTCGCCCGAGGGGGATAGAGTCTGAGGCACCTCCGGCCTCTGGAGCCCCGTGCCACCGCCGCCGGGCCGCCTCCTGTCCTCGCCCGGCTCTGGTCCCTGCACCTGGCCGGAGCCTGGCTGGCGTCCGAGCGCCCCGGGCCCTGTGGGCCGGGCCCGCCGAGCGTGTCTGTGCCCGTCCTCAGAGCGGGCAGAGCAGCATCCCTCCGGTGGCCGGTGCTGGCCGCCCTCAGACCTCGGTCTGCAGGTCGATGATGTCCTGACCCACCAGTGGGATGGTGGCCCCCGTCTTCTCCCACTCCACGCTGCGTAGCTCCAGCGGCGAAGGCGGCAGCGGCTCCAGCTCCTTCTTCACCCAGGCTGGCGTCCCGTGCGCCTTCCGAAGGCTCTCCCAGGGCCTCTTGTTAGGGGTCTGCTGCTTCTCCGGCTGCTTGCAAGTGGAGGGGCATTCGGGAGAAGTGGGGGCACGGGGAGAGGAGGGGGGAGGAGAAGAGGGGATGGGGATGGAGGAGAGGGGCGGGGAGACATGAAGAGGAGGCAGGGAGGGGGAGAAGGAGAGGGGGCAGGGAGGGGGCACGGAGGGGGACGAGGAGGGAGCAGAGAAAGAAGTGGGAGCAGAGAGGGGGCGAGAGCCAGGGGCGGGGGGAGAGGTGAACGAAAGCAGACAGTAGGGGGCAGGAGGGAGGGAGAGGAGCAGGAGGAAGATAGCAAGGGCCAGGGAGAGACCCCAACACAGAGGGGAGGAGGAAGAACAGGTGAGCAGTCAGGTCCGGGCAGGGACTGCGCAGCCCCGGACCAGCTCAGCGGTCCCCTTCTGGCTGCAGCCCCGACCTGGCTCCGCAGCCCCGGCGCCCCACCGCGGCCGTGGGCATTTACGTGGCCGCCCGCCCTTCCAGAGAGGGCCTGGGACAGACACCTCCGCGTGTCCCTAGCATCAGCTGGGCCGGGGCAGAGTGAAATAGTGGAGGCAGGGGGAGGTGGGGCCGAAGGAAGAACGGGGAAGGTGACTGGGCCGAAGGCTCGCCCCCTCCTTCCCGCCCGCAGCCCAGGCCCGCCCCGCCACCTCCTTGCCCCGCCCACCCCGGCTACCCGCCCACCTCCGTCCCCGCCCACCCTGGCGACCCGCCCCGCCCACCTCGCTTACCGCCCCGCCACCTTCTTGTGCCACCCACCTCCTTGCCCCGCCCCCGCCCACCTTGCTGTCTGGGCCCAACACCTCCTTGTCCTTCTCTGCGTGCTGCAATTTCCGGTTCAGGTCCTGGAACATGTCCTGATGCCGCTTCCGGGTGTGCATGATTTTCTGCAGGGAGGAGGGACAGCGACTGCTGGGGGAGGGGCCGGGGGCCCCGCCCGCCCCGTCTGCCGCCCCTGGGACGCGGGCGTCACCCAGCCCCCAGCCCCCAGCCCCCAGCGCTGAGTCTGCCGCCCGAGACGGGCTCCCAGGGAGCCGAGCGGCCCGCCTCTGCCCCCCTGCCCAAGGGGCGCTGCGCGCACGGGCCCCAGGACACACCTCAAAGTCCAGTTCTGCGTACCGCGATTTCCGCCGCTGTGGAGAAGGGGGCGCGCGTTTGCCATCCACTCCCCAGAGCCCCAAGACCACACGCCCTCGCCCGCCTTCAGGGTACCAGCACAGGACCCAGGGGACCCAGCTGCCCAGGGGCTCGCTTCCAAATGTGGTCCTCAGTGCCCCCCAGGAGGCCCTGGAACCAGCTGTGGGGCTCTGGGATGGATAAGAGGTGGGGCCGTGGGGGCTGAAGAACAGAGGCCCCAGATGACAGTGACTGCTGGCGGTGGGCTTGAGCTGCAGGGCCATGCCCCTGGGGGGGCTCTCTTCTCCCTGGCTGAGGAAGCCCCCTCCCAGCTCAGGCCCATGCCTAGGGCCACCCCTTACCTGGAGCAACACCTGCGTATCACTGGGTGTCAGCCCTCTGTCCCCGCTGCCCACCCTGGAACCCCTGTCCTCCAGCCTGGGCAGGCCAGGGACACCTGAACTCAAGGCCTGGCCTGGGCCCTGCTACATGGAGCCAGAGGGTGGGAGCAGGCCCCAGGAAGGGACAGGCCCCACAAGAACACTGCCTGTGCTACCCCTGAGCCCCTCCGCCCTACCGGCTGAGCCAAGCGAGGGTCAACTCCAGGCTTCAGGCCCCCCACCCCAGAACAGCAGGTAGTCTGTTCTGCTGGTCCAGGCTGGGGCCCCTCAGCCCCTTTGAAATGCGAGGATGGCCCAGGTTACACCGGGGGGGGGGGGGCACCAAGTGAGCTTCCCGTCAAGAGAGGGGCCAGCAAGGCCTGGGGGAGCAAATTGGGGACTGATGCTACTGGGGCAGAACTTGGGCTGTGCAGCAGCCATCGGGTCCCGACAGGCCCCGCAGGCTCAGTCTCCCTCTTGCACCAGAGCCTCACCAGCTGGAGGAAGCCAGGTGGCCCCAGGTGGGGTGGATGGCCTGGACAAGTGGACAAGGGCCAAGCGTCCTGGGCTCAGGTCTCCCTGCCCCTGGCTGGTAGCTCACCTGGCACTGCCCACCCCCGGCCCACCAAGTGGAGGCACCTGCATGGCTGTCCCTGCCTGCTGGCACCCTCACCTCCAGGGAGCTCACAGACAAGGTGGAGATATTCTCATTCTTGGTCATGGTGCCTGTGCTGGGTCCTGGGTGGGCCGCTGGCTCTGCTGGCTCTCCCAGGCTGGGGGGCACGGGCTCCAGGGTGGGCGGCGGGGGCAGAGGCTGCTGGGGTGGTGGGGGTGGCGGGGGTGGGGGTGGTGGGGGCTGGGCAGGGGGCGCCTCTGGTGGCTCGCGGGTGGGTGGGCTGCGGGAGGAGAAGCCGGCATCGGGTGCCATGTTGAGGTGGATGAGCCGGGTCTGGGGCATCTGGTCAATGTTGATGCTATACTTGGGCTCCTCCTTGGCCTTGGGCCGCAGCGTGGCTGTGGCCGTGGGCAGGATCACGTAGCTCGTATCCAGAGCCTTCTCCTGGGCCCGGCTCAGCTCCGAGTCCAGCTTCTTGAAGATGTCCCCATCACCAATGAAGGAGGCCTTTGCAGCCTTGTCCTTCTTGAGGGTCAGTGAGTGGTTGGGGAAGTCGGGCAGAGGCCCCCCACCGCCAGGGTAGCGCGGCGAGCCGTGCAGGTGCAGCTTGGACACGTTGGCCGGGAGGCTGTTGAAGTTGGAGGGTGGTGCCTGCACGTGGACTAGCTTCAGCTTCTCCTCCTCAGCAGGCGCGGATGGCCGCTTGAGTGTGCCGGTGATGGTGGCTGTGCGGCAGGCTGCGATGTCCTTGTTCAGCACTGTGAAGGGACATGGGCAGGGTCAGCCTCCGGCCAGAGATGGTCCCTGATGCATCAGTCCCATCCTGGCCCTGTGCTGCCACCTCCTCGGGACCCCCAAGTCCTGCTTGGTGCCACTACTGGTGGTCTGGCAGCTGGGTGCCTGTCTCCCCAAACAAAGCTGCGACGGGGGGTGCCTCTCACTGGGCGGGGGGGGGGCTCTTTTTTTATTGGGCATCTAATTCCCTTTTTGCACTTGCTACCAGGAGGCTCAGCATCAGCCGGGGGCTCAGTGGTGGGTCCTCCTGCTCCCACTGACATCCCCCCAGTCTGAAAGCCCAGTCCCCCCACCCTGTGATCGCTGGGAATGAGATGAAGAAATGGAGACAATACAACGCCTGGGCCTTGAGCAGAGCAGGCAGGGTCGGGGTGGGGTGGACTGGAAGTATCCCTGGGCACTTCCCAGGGCTGGGGCACCATGCTCCTCAAGGGGGCACGGTGGAGGACGGGAAGGTGGGACTGGGGCAGGGAGTTCTAAGAACGCCACATAAGCCGGGATGCCCTGCACCTGTCCAGCCTGAGCTCAGGACAGTGTTCCAGAGGCTTCGTCTGCTCACGCCCTCGGACCCAGCCTGTGGGGGGACGGCGGTGAAGGCCCAGGCCCCAGGGGAGGCGTGGGTGCCAAGGCTGCCTTGTATCTGCCCCTCAGACCGGGGCTCCCAGGCAGAGTCCCCTCGGTCCAGGTGGATGTGGGACACGGGGTGGGATGAGGACAGACGGATGGACAGACACAGAGAAAAGACAAGCAGGTAGGCCCAGTGAGAGCCACCTGTCACTCTCACCTGTCAGGCGCTCACCTGATCTACAGGCCAGATCCACGTCCTTCTCGAAGTCAGTCTGCAAGATAGAGAAGGGCAGTGAGGTGGGGGGTGCTGTAGCTGGAGGCCCCCCACTTGGAGGGGTGTGTGCGGATGCACACTCGTGAGTGTAAGGGGCTACACGTGTGTGAGTGCCGGGGTGTTCACTTGGGCAGCTGTGCCTGTGTGCTCCTGTGTGTCTGGGCGGGACCTGGGCTCCATGCATACGTCCCGTGCCTCGTGCCCAAGTGTGCATGTACGTGTGCCTGTGTGTGTGGATGTGCATGTGTGTGCATGTGTGTGTGCTGCCTCCAAGCGGCTTGTGGGTTGGTTGGAAAGTAGAGGTGTCCCAGGCCTGGCAGTGCTCCAGCTTTGAGCCCTGGCCCCCTGGCCTCAAGTACAAAGACTCTGCCCCACCTCCAGGTCCCTCCCATGCAGCAGGGCAGACAGCGGGCACCACGCCAGGGCCACCTGCCACCAAGCCACCAACCGGCAATATGTGAGTCTGGAGGGCCTGCCATATGCCACCATCACCACATCCCTGGGGTCACCGTGACCCCATTCTCCAGGGAATGTGGAGGTACCAGGGAGAAGCAGGCAGGCTTGGACGCAGACCCCAGTGCCTGGGCCGGCCCAGCTGCTCCTCCAAGACAGGCTCAGCCTGCTGTCGGGGAGCTCTGCCTGGCTGGGCTGGGGGCTCCAGGGAACAGCCAGGTCCTTCATCTCAGATCCGGAAGCTGCTTCCCCGTAAGCACAGGGTCTTTGGAAAGGGAATCTGCCTGGAGGTCAGAAGTCAGGCCTAGGAGAGCCTCGGGTGCAAAACCTCTCTGCTGAGGCCTGTGGAACCTCCTCCATTTCAGAGGGAGAAACCGAGGCCCAGAGGGGTTACAGGCCTGGCTGGACGCTGTGTGGTAAGCCAGAACCCAGCCTCCACTCACCACTGGGCCCTGCCCTCACCCCAAAGTGGACACTGGCATCCGGTGAGCCCCTGCCTGTGACCACAGCGGCCGAGGTGGGGCCAAGCACCACGTCAAACAGACGTTCTGGAGCCCAGACAGTTGTCAGGGACAGCAGACAATGTGGACTGAGATAAAGAACCACATGGAGCCACCTGGGGCTGCCAGGGCCTGAATGGGCGGCCCCACTGGGCAGGAGTCAGGGAGAGCTCCCTGGAGGCAGTGATGTTGCAGCAACACCTTCATGGTGGGCTGGGAAGGTAGACTGTGTACGTGGTGTTAGGGGGACGAGGAGTTGGCCCAGTGTGGCTCAGGCACAGAACACCGAGGGAGCTGGCTCCAGACAAGGCCAGTGGAGGTCTGGCCACCCCCCATGGCCTGGGAGTGGGGCCAGTGAGGGAGGGGGCTGCTGCCACTGGGGTGGGGACCCTTGGGGCCCAGGCTAGGGGTGGACGTGGTGACTGGTGGGGTGGAGGAGGTAGGGGGGAGCTGGTGCCTGGGGAGCCTAAGCGGGGGTGAGCCCACTTTAGGGAGAGTGGGTAGAGCAAGAAGGGGAGCAGGCTCAGGCTGCAGGGGGCAGAGACGCAGAAAGGACACCGAATAGGTCAGAAGAGGGGGTTACTGAGAGGGGTGGTCGCCAGAGGGGCCAGGTGAGGAGTCAGCGGGAAGGGAGCAGACCCTGAGTGAGGGCCAAGCACCAGGGGCATCCATTTGGTGTGTGGGGTGCACAACTGAGGGCTGGCCCACCTGGGTAGGAGGCTGTGGAGGCCAGTTCTTTCCTTGAGTGAGATGGAGGGGCTGTGGGGAGCTGGGATGCCAGAGGGCTGCTGTGTGGCCGGGGGCACTGCCAGGTGCCAGCACCTGCCCACACTTGCCAACTTGGCCCCTTCCCAGCCTGAAACTCTGGATGAGGAATTTCACCCTGTTGAGCCTCAGTTTCCCCAACTCCAAACTGGGCCCAGGGCTCCTCTATCAGGGCTCTTTGGGCCTCGGGCAGCTCTGAGTGCAGTGAGGACCTGAAAGCCCCTGGTGAGGGGCAGCACTGGGTTGGGGGACCTGCTCCCTGGGCCCGGGTCCTACCATGAGTTGGGCATGGCCGTTCTGGAAGGAGCCTCCCGAGTCCCCATGGCCCTCCTCCTGGCGGTCCACCACTCGGCATTTCACGGCATCCTGGACCTGGAGGGGAAGCACGGTGGTCAGTGTCTCTCCTGAATGTCCTCTCTGGCGCCCTGTGTGGCCCTGCAGTGCTACAGGCCTTTCCCAAGAGCCGGGCCGGTGACATGGCCGCAGAGCCCGGCCTGCAGCCGAGGCCTGGACCCTGTTAGCTGAGGACAGCCCCGCCTCCCAGCATCCACGGGGCCATGTGGGATGCGTGTCCACTGGGAGGGCACCGCACTGGGGGCGGGGGCGCGAGCTCCTCACACCATGGTGGCAGGCAGCGCACTCACGGATGGGGTCTGTGCGGCTGAGAGCGGCGGAAACACCTGACTACAAATGGGCTTGAAACAGAAACCTATCCTCTGAAAGTTCTGGATGACAGAAGTCTGAATTCCAGATGTGGGCAGGGCTGGTTCCTTCTGCGGCTCTGAGGGAGTCTGTCCGGCCTCTGCAGCTCTGAGGGAGTCTGTCCGGCCTCTGCCGGCTCCTGCAGCTTGCCGGCAGTCCTGGGCAGTTGGCCCGTCTTCACGTGGCCTCTGTCTCTCTGGAATCTGCCTTTCTCTGACAAGGACGCCTGTGATTTGGTTGTTGATTTCTTTGTGCCGAATGTGTTGCTGTGAGTGGCCACTGAGTGGATTCCGGCTCCCGGCGACCCCACATGTCAGAGGAAAACTGGAAGCAGATCGCCGGGCCTGTCCCCCAAGGTGCCTCCGGCTGGGCTGGAAGCGCCACCGTTCACCAGCCTAGTAGTCAAGAACTTACCTATCTGTGCTGCCCAGGGAGCCCCAGGCCATCTGTGATTTCGACCTCATCTCCAGACCCTTCGTTTAATCACATCTGCAAAGACCCTTTTTCCAAACAAGGCCACATTCACAAGCTCTGGGGGTTATGATGTATCTTTTGTGGGACACAATTCGACCCACTCTAGGATCGACCACTCTAGGACCTGCTGTCTCAGCACGCTCGTCAGCCATGAAGGAGGTGGAGAAAAGTATCCGGAGGACACTGTTCAGTGGGTCTGAGGTCAGACCTGAGAGGCCAGCGGCCGGCCCTCCATCCACCCACCACAGACATCAAGGGTGAGGCTGCCGCAGACCCCGGGGGAGGGCCGGCCTCACGAGTTGACCCTCTGGGGGCAGCAATGGGCAGAGCCAAGACACAAAGGTCGGGGGCTGTGAATGTACAGGGTGGGGGCTTCCTGGAGGTGGGGGAGGTGGGAAGAGACGTGCGGGGTCCCAGGCACACACTGCCTGGACTTTCACAGGCCCACACCCCAACCCACTCTCTCCAGTCGCGGCGCTTTAGACCCTGCTGGGGTTCGGCTGCCGTCTGTCCATCTCATGCAGATGGGAACATTGGGCCCAGAGAGAGCAAGAGACCTGCCTGAGGCCACACAGCCAGAAGAGCAGGGCCAGGGCTTGAAGCCAGGGCCTTTTGGCCTCAGAACTACGGCCCAGCCAAGTCCTTGGGCCTCCCTCCCATCCTCTTGCTCACTGGTCACCTGGCCCACATTTATTAAGCACCTACTGTGTGCCCATTTGAAGGCAGGCAAGGATCCCAGGAGATGCAGATGGGAGAGCACTTTCTCTGCTGCCATCAAGAAGAGCTGGGGCCCCCAAGGCCCCCATCCCCTCCCAGGCCCTCTCCACCCGGGCAAGCCTCACCCCATTCTGCTCCCCCTCGAGACCCAAGCTTTGTTGGCATCCACCAGCAGAAACATCCAGCCTCTGCCTGTCCCCACCATCTGTCTTCCCAGCACGTCCCCCCTGCAGCCCCCGCTGCCAAGCATGGAGGACCTGGACAGGCTTGCAGCCTCCCCCCGCCCAGGCGGCAAGCTCCTTTCCCCCGACCCACTGTGACATCTCCTGCAGCAGGACACCCACACGAGGGGCTCCAAGGGCGCTCGGCCAGAACGTGGGGGCGCACAGGTTTTCTCTGTGTCCCCACTCGTGTCCTGGGGTCTCCCGACAATGTGCCTTTGTGGGGGTCTCCACTTTGAGTGCACACACTCCCACCCTCCGCCTGGGCCCTGCCCTGCTTCGTTTTTCCAAGTTCTCCCTTCCTGCTGCCTTCTGCACCTCCGCCTATCAGTCAGTTGGGCCTTCTGAATTCACCTTGTAACTGTTTTAAAAAGACCTTTCCTTCTCTCCAACTTTCCGTATTTTCTCTCCTGTGAGAGACAGCCTCTACTTTACCCTTATACTGGGCTTTCCATTTTCTGCTTGCATGTTTAAAATTTCTAAATACTCTCTTTTTGTCCTGCCAGTCTCATTTCACACAGAAGCCAGGCGGCGGTGGTTACGAGCATGGCCCCAGGGGTGAGATCCTGTGCGGTGGCCAAGGGGTGCTGGGCTGGAGTTCCTGTCCATAGAATGGGGCAGGACCGGGCCTACTTTATGGGGCACATGTGTGCCCGTCAGGGGCGTGAGCATCTTCTCACAGGGGCTGATGAGACTGTTCTTTTTCCTGGGTGGTCTCTGCTCTCCCAAGTTCTATCTTCCACGTCGGAGGCTCTCCTCAAGCCTCAGCACTGGTCGTGGGCCCTAGTGAGTGGCTGGACGTTTGCAGGCGGTGCGGCTGCGGGTGCGAGGCTTCTGGGTGGGGCTGCTTCCCCATATCATCTCTCCACGGGGCCCCAGGAAGAGGCGGAGGGAAACGCAGGTGTTCAAACCACCGTCTGCTCCGCTCCCAGACTTCTGATCCCTCAACATGGTGTCCTGTGCCCCTGCTGGGGACCCCGTGCTGCCCCTTCACTGCTTGTGATGGTTACCGTTACATATCACACGTCTAGGCTGTGACTCTCAGTGGTTTGGCAGACACCAGAGTGGGTGATCTTCCATAATATAATACAATGTAATCACCTTCCATGTTGTGACCTGATGTGATCAGCCAATCAGTTGAAGGAGGAGTTTCTTTGGGGCTGTGGCCTGCCTCCAGCATATAAATGGATGTTTCAGCAAGGCTTGCTCTCTCCACCCTGCGCGCTTCTTGTCACCTGACCTCTGGTTCCTGGGACATCAGCTTGCCGCCTGACCCACAGATTTGGGACTTAGCAGTCTCCACAATTGCATGAACCCATTCCTCAGGTAAATCTCTACGTTTATAAGTAAGTCTCACTAGTTTTGCACCCCTAGAGAACCCAGATTAAGACACTGCTCCACACGGTTTTGCAGGAGAGAGCCCATTCCACTGACATCAGGATGCAGCTAGCTCACATCTCCCCCCTAAGATTGGGACGCATCCCCTCAATAACCTCAATAACCGCTACTAGCCAGCAGGTCGTTGGGGCGTTGTTTGGTGAAAACCCGCTCTGGACACCCCTGGAGAGGTCCAGAAAATGCCAGAAGCAGAGTCTCAGCTGCTGTGAGGAATCTGCCCAGGTTCACACCTGCTGGCGGCTCTCATCTCCCTGGTCCCAAGGAGGGCAGAAGCCAGGCCTGTCTAGACAGCCGCTTAGCCCCAGGCCACCTTGGGAGAAGCGTCCTATTGAGGAACGAGGAGCACGTGGAGAGGAGTCATGGTGGTGCAAACAGTCTGCTAACCAAAAGGTTGGAGGTTTGAGTCCACCCAGAGGCGCCTGGAAAGAAAGGCCTGGCAACCTACTCCCAAGAACTTAGCCACTGGAAACCCTCTGGAGTTCTGCTGACACACGTGGGGCTGCTGTGAGTCAGGCTTTTGGCACCTGACATGCTGGGCGTGGCCTTGAATGTGAGTCCAAGCAGACTTGCTCCAGCCTTCCAGGGTTGTGATGCTGGATGGATGCCTACTGAATGAACGCGTGCGTGCTGGCCCCCAGGTGTCCCGCTGCCTCCCAGGTGTCCTGAAGGCCCAGCCCCCCCAGGTGTCCCGCTGCCACTCCAGGTATCTGGCTGCCCCAGGTGTCCCACTGCCCCCCAGATGTCCCGCTGCCCCCTCAGGTGTCCTGCAGGCCCATCCCCCCAGGCGTCCTGCTGCCCCTCCAGGTATCCCGCTGCCCCCCAGGCGTCCCACTGCCCCCTCAGGTGTCCTGCAGGCCCAGTTCCCCGGGCATCCCACTGCCCCCCAGGCATCCCGCTGCCCTCCAGGTGCCCCATTGCCTCCCCAGGCGTCCTGCAGGCCTGGCCCCCCAGGCATCCTGGTGTCCCCCCAGGTGCCCTGCTGCTCCCCCCAGGCATCCTGTAGGCCTGGCCCCCAAGGCATCCCACTGCCCCCCAGGTGTACTGCAGGCCCGGCTCCCTGGGTGCCCCGCTGCCCCCCAGGCGGCCCGTTGCCCCCTAGGTGTCTTGTAGGCCTGGTCCCCAAGGCGTCCCACTGCTCCCCCAGGCGTCCCGCTGCCCGGCCAGGCATCCCACTGACCCCCCAGGCGTACTGCAGGCCCAGCCCCCCAGGCGCCCCGCTGCCCCCCAGGCGCCCCACAGGCCCACCTCTCTGCGCAGGATGCAGTGCACCATGACAATGACAAAGCCCTCCAGCGAGTCAAAGACGGCGAAGAGGATCTGGAAGAGGGCGGAGCGGCGGTCTGTGACAGCGAGGACGGCTGACATCCAGGTCAGCGCCAGCAGCGGCAGCACCACGCAGGAGCTCCAGAGCGAGGCCCTGTGGACGGATGGGCGAGCAGTGGCGGGCATCAAGACCAGCCTGCCATCCCCACCGAGAAAGGACACCACCTGGACCCACTGCCCAGGGCCTCCATGGAGGATGGGAGTCAGCCCATGTGCTGGACCCAGGTCATCTCTCTTGGGTTCCCCACGGGGTCCTCTGCTCCGGATCTGAGCCTCTCTGTACCTGTCTTTAATGCTTCCCTGATGGCTCCGCTCCCCAGCTCTCTCCAGCTGCCCTCCCCTGTCCTCCATCCACGGGGTCTGGACCCTCTCTCTGGACTCCTCACCCACACTCGCCCCGCTCTCGGTCCTGACCTTACCCCTCGCTGTCTCTCCTGAGCCCCCCTCATTTCCAGTCTTGCTGCCTCCTCTCCTGGGGAGGGGTCCTCTGTGCATCCCTGCCAGCTCAAGGGCTCGGAATGGGGGGTCCTGGACAGGGAGGCCCTGGGGGGACACCCCATTTCCTGACTGTCCAGGAGGAACAGGGAAGGAGAGGAGGCACAGGTGGTCCCAGATCAGACTCCCCTCAGACCCCCAAGCAAGGGGTCCAGGCCCAAGCTGCGGTCCAAGGTGGCCTCAGGAAGGGTGCAGGGCCAGGCCTCTGAGCACTGGCTCTTGAAGAAGAGAGAAAGATAGGCAGAGCCCAAGAAAGACAACAGATAGCCAGACAAGGGTAGGCAGGGAGGGGGCCAAGCACGGAGACACGGAAACACAGAAAAGGTGAGAGGACAGGTTCCCTCCTCATCGCGGGCCCTGTTCTGCCCAGTCCCTCCCAAGCCCCCTGCCTTGTGGCACCCAGGGCTGCGGGAGAAGGAGGGGCTGCCTCCACCCCTCAACCTGCCCCCCTCCTCCAAGGAGCCCTCAGGGGTGCCCTGTGGCAGGTTCACCCTATGCAGCCCGCCCCTCCCAGCACCAGCACGATGACCCTGCCCACACAGCAGGGCTTGTGCCACCCCTGGCAGTCAGCAAACAGCCCTGACCCTGGTCCCCACCACTCCGTGGCCTGGGGACCCTGGGCCATGGTGGTGGGGTGACTATCTGCAGGAGCCCCAAGGGGCTGCTGGAGTCACTGTTACAGCTGGGGTGGGTGTTGGCACCAGGATCTCCTGTCCCCCTCCACCCACCCCAAAGGATGAGGCTGGCAGGGGTAGAGGGAAGAGGATGGGAGCCTGGGTTGGGGGACAGGGCCAGAGGCACCAAGGAGGAGCTGGACACAAGGGTTAGGAGGACCTAGGGTCTGGCCAGGACAGGCTCCCAAGGCTGGAGGGCACATTCAGCTCCTCTGACCGCCTGCCCGGTGTGTGGGACCCCAAGGGCCCACCCCGGGGGACACCTCAGTCCTGTCTGACCTCTTGGCCAGGCACAGCTGGCCACCCCGCCTCCTGAGCAGTTCCTCCTCCCCCTTCATCTCCAACTACAGGCTCCCCCCAGTCCCAGACCCCTCCTCTTACAGCTATGTACTCCTGGAGTAGCTCCACACCTCCAGCCCAGGACCCAGGACCAGGCAGTCTGTGACGCCAGCCCAGGACCAGGCAGGCTGTGCCCCCAGTCCAGGACCCAGGATCAGGCAGGCTGTGCTCCCAACCCAGGACCAGGCAGGCTGTGCCCCCAGGCCAGGACCCAGGATCAGGCAGGCTGTGCTCCCAACCCAGGACCAGGCAGGCTGTGCCCCCAGGCCAGGACCAGGGATCAGGCAGGCTCCGCGTCAGGCAGTGTCAACCCCAGCTCCATAGGCCTGTGGTGAAGTGCGTTCCTGTATGTGGCCTTTTGCCTGGGTTCTTTGGAAAATCCTCTTGAGAGATTTTTCCCCCTAAGCCCTGAGAAGTTACCTCTGCCCTAGTTTTCTACCCCACGGGTTTGGTTACTTTTGTCCAGGTGGATTGACATTTCCTGGGTAAACTGTAAACAGCTTGGTTTGACATTTTGGTCTGATCTTGGGCTGCAGTGTGCCCTGTGGTTGGGACGCACCTTGCGGGGACTGGTCAGTGGACTACGCAGATGAAGTGACTAGAGCCTCCTCTGCAAAGGAAGCCTCTGTGGCCTACGGAGAGGGGGTTAGAGGACTGGTCAGCTGTGGCCCTGGTGGGATGGCCATGCCTTGAAAGGGACGTAGAGTCTGTGTATAAATGCAGCCAACCCGCTGAGGTTTGTCAGACAAAAAGCAGGAAGAAACGATGCAGCAGCAGAAGCAGAGAGAGAAAGAGAGGGGGCAAGGCACGTCGTAAAGGAGCTCCAACACTGGCCCCGGACTCTAACCCTGGAGACAGTGAGAGGTCTGGGAGGGGCCCCGCGGCAGAGCTGGTAGAGACAGGTGGTAGGGCTGAGGAGCCCACCCCCAGGGGACCTAGAGGAGGCCTGCGCAGCCGAAAGAAGCTAATAAGGGAGCTGTCCTGCTCTGGAGAAGGGACAGTTGGTCTGTGTGCTTCCTGATCCCGGTCCTGAGTTGTAGCCTGTTACTTTCACACTTAACCGGAAGGATCGCCTGCGAGTTCTGTGCGGCCACTGCAATGGGTTACGGAACCCAGGAGAGAAGTAGAGAGCCGCGGGAGGGATGGCTTGTGTCAGAACTGGTAAGAGGTATGTCTGACCTTTGCCTCATAGTCACCATCAGTTCTGTGCTGACAGTGATTCTCATTATTATCTCCCCTGAAGTCAGACAGGTACCTGCTACTACCCATAACCCATTGCCGTACAGTTGGTTCCAACTCATGGCGGCCTGAGAGGGCAGAGGAGAACTGCCCCACAGGGCTTACAAGGAGCGGCTGGTGGATCTGAACTGGCCACCTTTTGGTTAAAAGCCAAGCTCCTAACCACTGCACCACCAGGGCTCCCTCACTACTACTGCTCCCACCGTTTTAGAGTGCCCCAAGGGGGATCTCCAGGGCCTGCCCCCCATGGCTCCCCCAGGGGCCCAAGTTGCCCTAAAGTTCCCACCCCTCCCCTGGGCACTGCCTGCCTCTCCTCACCCCCTCCCCATTGCCTCCTGGAGTGGAAGCACTGCCGGTAGCCCAGAGTCGAAGCCCCTCCAGGCCCCCAGGCCTCTGCTGCCCACCCAGGGCCACCACAGTGTTCAGGGTGGGAGAGGAAGGGTGGGTATAGGCTGGGGCACCCTGGGAAAGCTCTGCCTTGCTCCGCGGGGCAGGCAGCTTGTCCTCACCCTGCAAAGTGGTGGGGGACTGGCATGACTCCCTGTGAATATTCATACACCAAGGGGTTGATCACGGTGTTCTGAACCAGTGCCTTCCTGCTCTGGGCCTCAGTTTCTCCACCATGCGAACGGGGCAGGTGAGCCCTCATCCCTCCCAAAGAGGGCACTCTGCAATGGAACCAGCGCTGTCCTCCCGCTGGGCCCCCTGACCCCACCAGTGCTCCCACCTTCCTCATCACGTCTCCTCCCACCGACAGTCATCTTCTGCCCCTTCCCCCCTCGATGTCTGAGCCCAACTGCTCCTGCTGCCGGCAGACACCTGGGTCTGGGGCCATAGGTGACTCAGATCCCTTCGGTGGACCCGAAGCTCCTGAAGCAGTTCAGCAGGAGCTGCATGGAGGGACGCCAAGGCTCGGGTGTCCTGACCGGAAGGCGCCTGGCCAGCAAGGCTCAGGACACCCCAGAGACCTTCCCCGGTCCCCCATCCACACCCGCAGAGACCTGCCCCGGTCCCCCATCCACACCTGCAGAGACCTGCCCCAGTCCCCCATCCACACCTGCAGAGACCTGCCCCAGTCCCCCATCCACATCCCACGGACACCTGCCCTGGTCCCCCATCCACATCCCACGGACACCTGCCCTGGTCCCCCATCCACACCTGCAGAGGCCTGCCCTGGTCCCCCAACCACACCCCATGGAGACCTGCCCTGGTCCCCCATCCACACCCCATGGAGACCTGCCCTGGTCCCCCATCCACACTCCATGGAGACCTGCCCTGGTCCCCCATCCACCTGCCCTGGTCCCACACTCCATGGAGGCCTGCCCTGGTCCCCTATTCACACCCCATGGAGACCTGTCCTCAAAGGATCCTGGAGCCCCAGGTGTGGGAGAAGAGGGCCTGAGCACAGCCACAGGACTCATGGCCTGATGCCATGTGCCCTGAGTGGGTCGATGTCCCCCCAGGACAGATGGCAAGACCAAGCACTGCATCCCGAGCTCAGGGCAATAGGTGCCCCAACCCCCAGGACTGGCAGGGGAAAAAAGGAGGGCCATCTGAACTGCAATGACCTGGGCTGAGGTGGAACCAGGTGGTTGCTGGCCTGTTGGGACCCTGGCACAGAGGCACAGACCCCGCTCTTGGATGGGCACTCAAGGACTCTCACTGGCCCTGGCTGACTCCTCCAGCCTGCTCCCCCACCAAGGTGTCCAGCTAACCAACCGGGCTGACCCCTGTGCCTGAAAGGTGCCTTATCTCCACCCAGGAACACTGCCTCTTTGTGGCTCAGGGCACCGGCCACAGTGACGCCTTGGGGAGTGGACCCAGGAGAGTCTAGGCATAGCCATGGGCTTGGGCTGAGGTGGGGGCTGGGCATGGTACAAGGTGTCCCCAGGGCTGGGAAGCCCAGACACTCCCACTGGCCCCTACCCCACCTTAGCCACGCCCCTCCAGACCAAGCCTTACACCTCACCTGCCTGCGCCCAGCATGTTAGCCAGGTGGGGGCTGACTGCCACTGGCTCTGCATCCTGGGGCGCGACTTCCCCCACTCACTCACTCCCCCAACACACTTCACAAGCTCAGACTTCACTCACCCCCACACATAACACACTTGCACACTCACACTCACTCCCAGACGTTCACTAACACCCCCCCACACAACACACTTGCACACTCACATACTTATACACATTTGCACACACAACACACTTGCACCCCATACTTATACACATTCGCACACAAACGTAACACACTTGCACACATGCTCACGCACACTCATCCACTCACCCATGCCTGGGCCCCTCCCACTCCTGTGCCTGGCTTCACCCCACATGGAGGTGGCCTTGGTAGAGGGTCTCACAGGAGCAGCCCCGCCAGGCATCTCCCCACCTGAGGGTCTGCAGAGGCGAACACACTGACTTCCCGGCACGAGGGTGGAGAGGCCACACACGGGGCTGGTGGTGGGAGAACCACTCTGCAGCCACAAACCGCAACACGGCTGAGCCCCCACGGAGTGCACACGGAGCTGACCCTGACCCCACCCCATGTGATCACTCCCACACGCCGGCCATGGCCCAGCCCGACCTCAGTCACGGATACCACAGGCATAGCTGACAGTGTCCTCAGGCTGACCACTGCACCAGGCCAGCCGCTGCCCTGAGCTGGCCGACTCCCTTCCCGCCCCTGTGTCCTGTGCGTGAGGCCCTGGGGGAGGAAGGAGAGAAGTCTGTGGGGCGTAGGGGTGGAGGGGAGAGGCTGGGAGGCCAGGGAGAGGCTAGGAGGCTGGGCAGGGGTTGGGCGGCCGGGCAGGGGTTGGGAGGCTGGGCAGGGGCTGCCCGGGAGGCCCAGAGTGGATGAGAGGAACGGAAGAAACGAGAGAAAAAGTTCACAGCAAACGAGCAGACTCTAACTGAGGAAGAGGCAGGAGCTGGGCGGCAGGGGGTGAGGTGCGGAGGCACTAACATGGCGTTACTGGTGGCGTCGGCGCTGGCGTCGGTGGCAGAGATAATTCCACACCTGGCACATTTGAGGGTGCGCCCAAGGGGGGGCTCGGGCAGCGGACTGCAAGTGAAATTAAAAGGCTGAAACAAAAGCAAACACTGTTCTCGTGGAAACTGGGGGACGTCAAGACAAAAGAGCAAAACCAACCACACGGAGTCCAGCCCAGGGCCCAGGGGCAGCTTCCTTCTGAGCGCCGTCAGCCCTCACCCAGCGGGGGCCGGGTGGGGACCCTGAGGCTCTGTATGCACCTGATGAGCACAGAGGGCTGGGGGCTGTCTGCGCTGGAGCCGAGCGTGCCCGCCGGACGTGGGGCACGAGCGCCGTGTGTCTGCCCAGAGTGGTGGAACGCTGTCTGTGGTCTGCGGGAGGCTCGTCTGTGCAAATCCCCGGAGCCAGGCCACCTGCTCCGGCCCCGTGCTGCCCTTGTGCTCGAGGGTTCAGGTGGCCAGGCCCCCGCGGGGGGGCGGCGGGGAGGTGGGTCCTGTAAGCTCTTGTCTGTGAGCTGGCCTGGGCAGTGGCCCCTGCACATCTGTGTGGGTGTGCACGTGTGTACTTGTGTTTGTGTCAGCATGTGTGCCCATGTGCACACACGTGGGTGTGCATGTGTGTCTCTGTGCTAACGTACATGTGTACAAATGTCTACGTGTATAAATGTGTATATGGAATGTGCATGTGTGTGCTTGTGAGCATACACAGACCCATGTGTTCTGTGCTTCCTTTTCTGTGTGGGGGGAGTTGGGGTCCAGCCCAGAGGCAAGTCTGGGTGTGTCTGGCAGCATCCACCAGGCTGAGCCCTTGGCCACTGCACACACCCTGGTAAGGGGCCACCCAGCGACAGCAAGCAGGACCCAGAAGTACATGAGGGGGTTCTAGAGCCTGCCTGGCCCAAGCTCGGATACCCCTGCCACCAGCAACCCACCCTCTCTAAACTGCCTGCTGGGCTTTAAAGTGGGGGATGCTGACAGCCTGCTCGGAGGGCCACTGCAGGGGCAAACCAAGCAAAGGATAGGGTCAGGGCCCACTTACGGCCCCCGCCAGTCACTGCGTACCTACAACGGGGAGGCACACACCGTGTGCAGTGTGGGTGGGTCACAGTGTGTCCTGGGGGCCCTGGTGGTGTGGGGCAGAGCTAGGCTGTCAAGTGGACAGGCCTTATAGGCACCTGCCCATGCCCACTTCCCAGACCAGGAGCCTCAGACCGGGGACTCAGATCTAGGCCAGCGTGGGGTCCTTCAGGGCCGCGCCACGCCCCCCAGGCCAGCTTGGCTGGAACCTACCAGGGATCCAAGGGGAAGGTTTCCTGAAGCTTTGGTTCATGGGGAGAAGGGGAGAGGTCAGAGAAAGAGAGAGAGAGAGAGAGAGACCACAAGAACGACAGGCACAGAGGGGTGGGGGTGGGGTGGAGACCCCAGCGAGGACACCAGCCAGGCCTGATGGACAAAGGCACAAAGCCAGAGCAACAGCAGGAGAGGTGGAGGAGGGCCCTGATGGGCAGGGCAGGACAGAGAGGGGCCCACCCTGCAGCCTCCCCTTCCTGCCTGAGTGGCCTTGGGCTGTCCCCTGGGGGTGGACTCAAGAGGCAGCCAGCCCCAAGCACGCCCCACCCGGTTCTCTGGTGCCCCACAGCCCTATGTGACTTTCCCAGGGCACCGCCCTCTCTCAGCACATGTCCCCATGTGGCGGAGGCACTGAGCCCATCTGGCCCTGCCCTCTCTGCCCCAGGGTGAAGGCCCCACAGGACAGCCTAAGTCCATCACCAAGATAGGGGGTGGCCTTGCCCCGGGTGACACAGTACAAGGACTCCACAGTCACGGCCCCACGGGGCCGATGGGGTTCTTTCTTGCCCGGGATACCGCCGCTGATGGCAAACCTCGCAGTGGAGGAAGGCACACCAGGAAACCCAGCTCCAGCCTCGGGTCAGGCGACTCCCGCCCCATGGCCCCTGGCAAGGGCAGAGCCTCCGGGAGCAGGCAAGCCATCTCTGAGGATCTGTCACGGGTCATGTGGGGAAACTGAGGCCCAGAGAGAGGCAAGGGCTGGCTGTGAGCCTCGACGCTCGCTGTGCTTTGTGCCTCAGGTTCCCCACCCTACGGCACAGAGGTAGGCCTGGGTTCGTTTCCACTTGGGGTAGCATGGCTGCCTGCCCTACCCTGCCCGCTCCTTCAGCTTCTTGTCGGTGATGCCATCCTTGGACACAAGCCTGTTGAACACCAGGATCCCGATGACCATGTTCACCTGCCAGGCACAGGGGCAGCTGTCACCCACAGTGTCCCTCCCTGCCGAGCCCCTCCCCCCCCGGCCCTGGGCCCCAAGGACTGTCCATGGGGTTCTTCGTGACCCAAATGGGCTGAGCAGTGACAGGAGGTCCTGACACCCACGTGGAGGTTTGCCGGCCTGCCTGGGGGCAGGGCGTCTGTCCTGGGCTGCGGGCCACCCTGACTCAGGCCTGCACGTCCCCCTTTGAGGGAAGGTCCAGCCAGGTGGGACCAGCCCCCACCCTCCCGATGCACCACGCATCCACCGTCCACTGGGCAGCACCTGCCCTCACAACGGCACCGACGCTGGGGGAGGTGGACATTAGCATGCGCTGCATGGGCCTCTCCAGCTGAGGCGCCTTCGAGGAATAAAGGCGCAGGCCCCCGAGGCTGGGTGCTGGCCAGGGAGGGAGGCCGGGCACCAGATGCTGTCCCACCAGCAGGGTCACCTCCTCTGTGCTGGGCTGAGCACAGGGCGCCCCTCGAGGCAGTGGCCCTGCTTGGAGAAGCCTCTTGCAGCACAGGAATTCACAACTGGGCAGTAGATGAGTGTCCCGGGAGTAGGGGCAGGGAGAGAGGTCTAGGATCTCCGGTCCCTCTGCCCTGTCCTCAGTGGCTCCCCCGCCCATCTGCACTGGGGACAAGAACCCGGTCAGGGCCCCACGGGGCTGTCTGCCTTCCCCACCAAACAAATGGGTGGGAAACCAAGCCAAAAAAAAACAAAGCCATTGCTGTTGAATCTATTCGACTAGAGGACAGAGTAAAACTGCCCCACAGAGTTTGCAAGGAGCACCTGGTGGATTCGAACTGCTGACCTTTTGGTTACCAGGTGTAGCACTTAACCACTATGCCACGAGGGTTGGGTGGGAAAAAGCAGAGGGAAAACCCACAGAGCAAGTAGGGGAGGTAATGGTGGCCACCCTGCCCACCCAGCACCCTCCCAGAGACAAGAAGCCCTGGCTCTGATGGGCTTGGGGCAGGGACAAGAAGCCCTGGCTCTGATGGGCTTGGGGGGGACACGCCTCCCCCGGGTCTAGCCTGCGAGCTCCCTGCTGCTTCACTCACCTATTGGTCCATCTGTCCATCATTCACCCACCCATCCACCCACCAGGGCTCCTGGCAGGGTGGCTGTACACAGCAGGTGCCCAGTACTCAGGTGGGCTGTGCTCCTCGGAATAGGAGGCCTCGAGACCCCAGGGCAGGTCAGAAGTAGGTGCTGCAATTAGGGTCACCCCAGGTCCCCAGCCCGAGAGGCTCCAAGAGGCTAGGGGTCCAGTGGGGGCTCAAGGGGCAAGTCCTACCAGGACTACAGCAGCCGCAGGTCCCACGAAGGCATACAGCAGTCCCCCTTCCAGGGAGAGCCAGCAGCTGGGGAGCAATTGGCTGGTTAGAGCCCAGTGTGGGAGCCCCCATCCCACAGGTAGATGCTGGATTGCTGGGCTTCTCAAGGGAAAAGGGGGAGCTGGAGGGGCAGAGGAAGATGAAGGGCCCTGACCCTTGCCCCTCCCCCAGTAACCCTTCCTGGGTGGCCCCCTCCTCCAGACTCCCTCTCCAGCTGGCCTCCTCCTCCAGACCCCCTCCCCGGCTGCCCCTCCTAGTTCCTCTGCAGGTCTCTCAGACCCTCCCAGGCTTGTCCGTAGCCTTGCCCACGTGATCCCAAATGCCATGTTCTGCCTGCCCACTCAACCCAGGCCAGCGGCCTCAGCACATGGCCTCCACCAGGCCTGGCCCCTCTTGCCCCATGCTCCCCATCCATGGTGGCCTGCAGGACCCCCGAGCCCAGGGAGGACCCCTCTGCCTGCTGCACTTGCTGCTCTCTCTGCCCCACGCTGCCTAACAAACTCCTCTCCACCCTTCAGAACCCCGCTTCAACACACCCCCAGACATCCCCTCAGACCCCCTCAGCTCCAGCAGGCCGGGCATCCCTCCTCCCGTCTCTGGGGACTGTGGCTCTGCTCCCCCCCAGCACTCACCCCACTGGGGCTTCATGTAACTGTCCTCACCCACATCCCACCCTCCTCCCACTCGGCCTCCTATAGTCCCTGCCCCTGCTTTTTGCTCCCTCTCTTCCCCACCCCCAGGCCTCAGTCCTCTCCTTCCCTGGCTCCTCTGCCCATCCCGGCTCCTCGCATCCTCACCACCCCCCACCCTACTTCAGAAGCACATGCTACCTTTAGGATAAGTCCCTTGGCTTGGCCATCAAGGCCCTAGGACTTGGACCTGGCTGACCCTCAGGGCCTCAGTGATGTCATCGGAAAACGGGCACCCGCCACCCACCCTCCCACCACCAGGGGTTGAGCCACGGATGGGGCACACCTGCTGCTCCCAGTCTGCTATCTCACCAGCACCTGCATGGTGGGAAACTGAGGCTCAGAGAGGCTCACTGATCCATCCATGGCCACCTGGCCAAGAGGCCAGAACTCTGATGGCTCCAAAGCCCCTTTTTTCTGAATCCTGGGGCCCGTTCCAGGGAGCAGTCTCCTGGAGGCTGTGGTTTAGCCTCCAGTGAGGGCACCCCCACCCCGCTGAGCCTTGGTTTACCATCTGCGAAATGGGGTGGCTGGCAAATGGAGTGGAAGCCTCAGCCCCAGGCCACATCCGGAGGGGGCAGTGTAGGGTGGGGACTCACTAGTTCATGGTGCTGTACCCTCTGGCCTTGGTGAACCCCACAGAGATGGCCACGACCAGCGCAGGGAGCCCTGGAGAAGGGTCGGAAAGAAAGGCGTTAGTCCCCCATCACTGGAGCCCCTGGTCCACCCCTGCCTCCTCCCAGCCCCCGCAACAGGAGGTGACACCGAGTGTGAGAGAGAGGGACCAGGGTGGGTGAGATGAGGACACGCAGAACCAGAGGGGTAGTGTGCTCATTTGGCAAGTGAAAACAGTGGCCGCCAGCCAGATGTGAACCTCAGGTGATAAGGACTCATTCTTTAGTGGAAGCTTGTCCCAGGTATTGCATGGGGCGTGTTGTTAGCTGCCGCTGAGTCGGCTCTGACTCGTGGGGACCTTATGCACGACAGAACAAAATGCCGCTTGGCCCTGCACCGTCTCCACGATCGCCGACACGCTCAAGTCCACTGTTGGGGCCACTGTGTACTCTGGGCGCCGTCCAACCGAGCGGGCTCGTCCTCCAGCACTACATTGGACGGTACTCTGATACGATCCATCAAGCTTTCATTGGCTGATTTTCAGAAGTAGATCACCACGCCTTTCCTTCCGGTCTGTCCGAGTCTGGAAGCTCTGCTGAGACCTGTCCGCCACAGGTGATGCTGCTGGTATTTGAAATGCCGGTGGCAGCGCTTCCAGCATCCCAGCGACACGTGAGCAACCACAGCGTGACAGACTGACATACTTACACTAACAAGAGTCCTTGATCACCTGCCATTCCCATGTGACAAGCGTCCTGTGCTTTATCTGGAGACCCGCCGTGCGGAGGGGAGAGGCCACGGGGATAAGCTATGGAGGCTGGGGGTGGGGGTGAGGACAGGGAGGGAAGGGGCTGCGAGGGGCTGGGGACAAGTTGCCGGCACAGACAGCCGGCTCGGGTGAGGCGGCCCACCCCGCCCGCCGCAGCCGCTCACCCCAGCCCAGGCACAGGAAGCGCTTGCGGACGAGGCGGTTCCGGAGGCGGCCCGTCACGGCCATGTAGGACTGCCAGGCCTCCGTGAGCACCCAGCAGAAGGAGGAGAGGAAGAAGAAGTGCAGGAAGGCGGCCACCAGCGTGCACACCACCTGGGCGGGCGGCGGGCAAGGGCTGGGCGGGTGCTTCCGGCCCCACGCCCACCCACAGTGCTAGAGGCGGTGGAACCCGGCCGAATCCCAGTAGGAAGCCACCAGGGCCCCACCAGCCCAGAGATCGGCTGGCAAGTGTCCAGGCCCCCTGGGGTGGTCTGGGCCCCCATGGATGGGTGGTCTCACAACACAGCCCAGAAACTGTCAGGGAATAACACCCTCCCCGACTTCCCCAGCCACCCCAGCACCAGGCTTAGGCACCCACTTAGAAGACACAGTTCAAACCCATCCGTTTAGTAAATGGGGCACTGGGGCCCAGAGAGAGAGAGTCACACCCCAAGGCCACACAGCAAGTGACAGGCAAGCTCAGACACAGCCCGGCCCCCCCAACCACGACCTGCCCCCCCACCCCCGCACACGCAGGGACCAAGTCCCCATGGCCAGGCCTTCCCACCATCCAACTGCCAACCCTCCCATCGCCTTCAGCCCTGTGGCCTGGAGGGTCAGGTGGGAGCCCTGGAGAAGCAGTGGCCCTTCCGTGGAGAGCTGGATGGGAAGGGGGTGACCAGGATGGGGTTGGGGGCCACAATAGGGGGCATGGGTGGGGGCACTTTGGGGAGGGCTGGCTGAGGGGCCATGTCATGTCCTGCTTCATTCAAAGGCTGATGGGGGTGAACAGGGGAGAGATGGACACAGGGGCCTGGGGTAACAGTGCCAGAGCAGGCAGCTGGCCACCAGGGGCTCAGGAGAAAGGCCCCGCAAAGCATCAGTCAGTCCCAAGGACATGTACTTGTCCCGAGGGGAGCAGTGGAGGCCAGTCCTCCGGGACTCACGTCCCCATGGCCCTGCTTGGTCAGGGGCCTGTGCCAGCCCAGGGGGATGGGGGCCTGCTTCAGTCGTGCTGGAGGCCACGCCGGTGGCTCTCGCAGCCTCCTCCTGGTCCGAGCTTCCCACTAATCCCAGGTCCAGCCCCTGCTGGGTGTCCGCCCCAGCCCACCGGGGACGCTGGGGTGCCCACGGCAGAGGGCCGCCTACCTTGTTTCGGGTCTGGGTCTGCCCGATGAGGATGAGGGCGTTGGAGGAGACGATGGACAGGCAGAAGTTGATGAGGATGACCGACCGCTCTGAGCGGATGTACCTGTGCAAGGGCGGTGGCCTGTGGTCAGTGCCCCGCAGGCCTCGTCTTCGTGGGAACTGGGGGCCTGTGGCCAGCACCAAGACCAGGGCCCCAGCCCCTCCCTGCAGTCACTGCCACCACCGCCATCGCCTCTACCGTTGTCACCGTCATCATCCCCGCCGTCACCACCTCCCACATCCATCACCACCACCGGCATCATCCCAACTACCACATCCCTACCCTCATTACACCACGGCCACCCTCACCTCCGTTACAATCATCACCAACGTCATTATCATCATCAGTGTCGTCGCCCCCATCACCACCATCATCACAACCACCACCATCACCCCCATCACCACCATCATCACAACTACCACCATCATCCTCACTACCACCATCATCACCCCCCTCACCACCATCATCACTGTCATCATCCCCGCCAACACACGTCTATCGCCACCATCACCACCACCACCACCCTTGTCACCATCATCACCTCCACTCCACCACACACCAAATCACGGCACACAGTCAGGTACCAAGGAGGGCGCAGCTGTCCCCTCCGGCTGGGACGGCTCACCCTTAGAAAGGCCCCCCTTTGCGTTAAAGTCTTCTCCCTCCCACTCCACCCTTTGGACACAGCTTGTTCCTGCGTTTCACTGTCTGCCTGCTCCTGGCTTTCACCCAGCTGTACCCTTGCCCCGGCTCCAGAGCTCCAGTGGCTGGGGCCCTGATGCTGCCATTTCGGGGCCAGGTTGGCTGACCCTCAGGGAGGACAGGAGGGTGAGTAGCGCCTGCTGCTCATGGCCATTGGCACCCGCAAAACCTCCCCTCCCCTTGCTGGGCACATCGACCTCTTGCCCGACCTCGGGGAGCTGCCAGCCGTCAATTCTGATGACCGGCTGACATTGTGCTGCCTGAGAGCTGGGCAGCCAGGCGTGGTGGCAACACGTCCATCCAGGCACAAGGGGAGTCTCGGCTTGGCCCGGGTGGGTGGGGGCCCTGGCAGGGTGGCCTTGGACTCACCTCCCTGACCCACATTGTGTCCCGTGGGGAAACGGGGCAGGGAGATGGGATGCCCGCCAGCACATGTGCGCACCTGCTCCTAGTCAGGGACGTGCCCTCACACACTGATACCGTGCTGCTGGGCACTCAGACACACGCTAGCGTGCCCGTCACCCCCGCCCCGCCAGCTCCTCACTGGCTTAGACATGAGTCCTCTTGCCTGCTTCCTCACATCTGCTGGGTGCAGCCTCACCTAGCAGGTCGCCTCCTGGAGACCCTGGCGGGTGGACAGGGAGCCCTGGGGAAAGGCACGTGGGGCAGAGACCCCGGGCCCTGACAAGTGACCCTAGGCCCAGAAAGTCAGACAGGGCAACTGTGTCCCACTCCCCCACAGCGTATGCTTGTGTAGGTGCTGGTGGGCACACCAACATGGGCTCAGCTTGCTGGGCAGTAGGCATGGGCTGGCACCCACCAGGCAACACACTTAGTTGGTGGGGGAGAATGCATGGCCTATGTCCACCTGCCCCTGCATCTGTCTGCCCCCACCTTGTCAGTGTCACTCAGCACCACCAGGAGCCCTGGACAGGTGTGGGTGGGGGCTTGGTCGGGGGGCACGGCTGAGAGACCGGGAGGATAGCAAGGACACTGGGGAAGAGGTGGTCACAGAAGGGCTGGGGGATGGTGGCGGGCAGGTGGCACCATCTGTGACAGTGGGGGCAGCAATGACGACGGAGGGGAAGCCTACGGGGGAGTGGGCCAATCCCGAGCCACCGCCCTTTGCTGGGACCCCGCAGGCCGGCACCCACCTCCACACGGAGACATAGATGATGACGAGCATGAGCAGGGTGAGCGAAGACACGCCGCAGCCCACGATGAGCGCCACTGACGGCACGGCTGCCTTCTCCATGTTCTGCAGGTCCAGCCGCCATGGGCACGGGAGACCACAAGTGAGGGCAGGGACCCCTGGGCCGGCTGGGGGCCCCTGCCCAACCAGCCCCTCTCCCTTCGGCCCCCATGCCCAGCAGCCCTCCTGGTCCCTTCCGTGTCCCCCTCCCTGAGCCAGTGCTCAGCCTCCCCCTCAATGACCCCCAGCCATTCCAGGGAAGGGTCACCCCCATGTCACAGATAGGTCCCCCATGCGAGGTCCCCCCATGGGATGGTGGCAGAGCTGGCCCTCTCTGTCTTCCTGGCCCCACCCTCTGTGGAGGCTCTGCTGTCCCCCTCAAGACTCTGCCCCCCAGCTCCAGCTCATCTAACCAGCATCTCAAACTCCACTCCCCCTTTACACCTTGGATTACCCCCACCTGCTCCTTCCACAGCCCCTCACTTGGTACCCTAACCCAGTGCTTGCCAGTTCTGCACTGTACCCCTGCTCCAGCAGGTCTCCCCTGCACACACCCTCCGCCCTCCAGCCGCCGCCAGTGCCCCCCACCCTGGCCTCTTGTCTGACATGGAAGCACCTCCCTCTCCCGCTCAAAGTCAGCCTTGGCCCCCCTGCCCTGAGCCAGCCCCCTACAAGGCTGCCCCCACCTCCCGCCCCACCTCGGGGCCTTTACACAGCTGCTCCCAGGCCTGGGCTCTCCGTCTCTCTGCTGTGCCCACAGTACCCTGCGCCCACACTGCGCTGTGCTTCCATCCACACACATGCTGTTCCTGCCACCACCTCCTCCAGGAAACCCTCACTGACTCCCAGGCCCCCCTGGGTGTCACCCTGTCCCAGCCTGGGTCCCACTGATGGGGGTGACTGGCCCTGCAGTTGATAAGCTCTGTGCCTTGTGACCTTGCCAGGCATGGCCAGCGCAGGCACACACTCAATGGTACTGGCCAGAGGAGCACGCGTGGGCACCAGGGTCCAGTTCAAACAGGCGTGGCTGGGGTGAGGGGTGCGGAGCTGATTCTTGATCTGATGACTAGCTTAACTCTAAATTTGAGGGGTGGCCTCAGGCAGTGACTCCCCTGTCCTGGGCCTCGGTTCCCCAGATATAAAATGAGGTCCTGGGGGCCGCCCTACTCCCTGACCCCCGGCAGACGCACTGGGGGTCAGCCGACCTCTAGTTTTCTTGGGAGGAGGCCTCCCCATGGGTCCGATCGCCTGCTGACCCACTACACCTCTGCTCCCAGGCCACAGTGTGACCACTGAGCGCCCACCAGCAGGGGATCACTGCTACGTGAGGACCTCCCATGGCCTGCCCACCGTCTCCCACACACCCACCATGCCCCTGGCTCTCCTCCTCTGCCCCTGCTGCCTAATCCCCCTCCAGGTCAAGATGAGATCGGTGGTCGTGGGCTTGCACCCCAACCCACCCTCTTGCCCCAGTGCCAAGCTGGCTCCTCGAGCCTACCAAGCCCAGTGTATCTGCTCAGGCAGAATGCCCTGGATGCCAGCTACTCAGCTCCTCTTCATCCATGGAAGCCCTGCAACCTGCCACCATGCTTTGCTCTAAAAGCCGCCTCCTCCAGGCAGGTCCTCTGGATTACCCCAGGCCACTGGGTTTCGTGGGAGAGAGAGCAGCCTTGCCCACAAACACCACCTCAGTTGGCTACAACACGCTTGTGAGCCCTGGTAATGCATGCCAAGTGGGGGCACACTGCCACATGCTCGGGCACTCAGCTCTGGGCAGTACCTCAGCAGGCGAGGTCCGGCAGGATCTGGAGTGCTGAGCCCCAGAACCCATCACTGCGCAGTTTTACCAGTGGAGAAACTGAGGTCCAGGGCTGGCAGAGGTCAGGATGACCCCAGCAACCATCTCAAGGACACTGGGCTCAACCCACAGCCAGCCATGCACGCAGGTCACGGGCGGCTGGGTAAGTGGTTCATGCCCGCTCCGGGCCAGCTCCTGCCCTGACCTGTGTGCCATCTGCCTCCGTCTGTCTTCGTTAGGCCTGGCAGCCTGCGACTGCCAGCTCACCTACCTACCTGCCTGCCTGCTCCCTCCTCCTTCTCATCCCTCACTCCTGACTGCCCCAGTGGGCAGATTTTGGGTGATGTGGACAGAAGACAGGCTGTGTGAGAGGGCAGGATGCCAGGGACTCCAGGCACTGCTAAGAGGGCTGGACTAGAGACCTGCAGGGCAAGGCCGGCCCCTCATCAGGCCAAGCACGTCACACCAGGCCAGCCTCCCACAGAAGGCCAGCTCCCTGCTGAGCTCAGAGCCACCCCAGGACCTTTGCACACGCCGGTCGCTCTGCTCAGTGCTCTTCCCTGACCTTCACACTGCAGGCTCTCCTCACAGCTTAGATGCCCCAACCAGCCCTTCATCTCTCTGCCCCTCACCTCCCTGATCCTCTCCAGAGACTCATCCCCACCTCATGGCTACTGCTGTTTATTGTTTACATGGCTGTTGTCAGTTTCTATCGCATGAGCCCCCACTCTGTCTTCTCCTGAACCCTCTAAACACCCTATGCTCCCCAAAGCCTAATTTCCTTCCTAAAATGCCAGCTTTGTCCTGTCACGGAGTCAATATCATCCCTGCTCCCAGATGCCCACAAGACGGAGCCCTGATCCCAGCCAAAGGCTGAGCCCTGACCCAGGTCAAAGACTTATGTCTGATCCCAACCACACTCTGAGTCTTGATCCTGGTCATAGGCCAAGCCCTCATTCTGATCTGAGCCCTGACTGTGGTCACACGCTAAGCCCTGACCCTGGTCAAACAGTCATCTCTGATCCCAGTCACACTCTGAGTCTTGATCTTGGTCACTGGTTGAGCCCTCAACCTCCTACATGCTGAGCCTGATTCCTACCTCACCCTGGCCCCTGATCCTGACCACACATGAGCCCTGACCCTGGTCACATGCTGAGCCCTGACCTAGATGACACACTGGCCCCTGACCCTGGTCACATGCCAAGCCCTGACCCATGTCACACTCTGATCCCCAACCCAGGTCAGATACTGATCCCACTCTCTGAGCCTTGACCCTAGTCGCATGCTGAGCCCTGACCCAGGTCACACACTTATCCCTGATTCCAGCAGCACTCTAAGCTTTGACCCTGGTACACCCTAGCCCCTGACCTTGATCATACTGAGTCCTGACCATGGTCACTCTGATCCTCACCCTGGTCACACACTGAGCACCAACCTAAGTCACATACTGATCCCTGATCCCAGTAACACTGAGCCTTGACCTTGGTCACAGGCTGAGCCCTGATCCTGCTACATGCTGAGTCTGATTCCTGTCTTACTCTGGCCCCTGACCCTGATCACACACTGAGCCCTGACCCTGGTCACACACTGAGCCCTGGCCTAGGCTACACACTGATCCTTGATCCCAATAATTCTCTGAGCCCTGAACCTGGTCACACAATAAGTCCTGATCCTGGTGACAAGCTGAGCTCTGACCGTGGTCACCTGCTGAGGCCTGACTGATCCTGGTCATACAATGAGTCCTGGTCCTGGTGACAAGCTGAGCCCTGATCCTGGGCTAAGCCCTGCTCCTGGTCACCTGCTAAGCCCTGATCCTGGCCACATGCTAAGCCCTGATCCTGGCCACCTGCTGAGCCCTGATCCATCACTCACTGAGTCCTGACCCCGTCAGGCTAGGAGCAATTTCACCAAGCACAGAAACAATAACAACTGTTCTCTGCAGGCTGTTTACTACAAGACGGCGAGGCTGTAAATACTTCACCTAGTTCAGGCCCCAGCACAGCTCCAAAACAGGTGTGACTCAGAGCATTACCTAACCTTCCTGAGGCCGTGGGCCAGGCAGCAGCACAGTGGATCTATACCCCACCTGCCTGGCGCCGTGGCCAGCTCCTGAGGGGCTGTCTGGGTCTCGTTTCCCTCACTCCATGCCTCCCGCCCAGATTTCATCCTCCAAAGTGCTGCACAGCAACTGCCAGTTCAGGCCCTTGTCTGGACCCACGTCCTGGAGGTCCACTTCATGCCCTGAGGTGCCCTGCAGCCGCCTCCCACACAGGCTGCTCCGGCCCGCATCACACCCCCACTGCGCCCGTCCAGCCCCCACATGGCCAAGGCAGGCAGCACCCAGGTCCCCTTGTGCCAGGCCCTGCTCACCTCTGGCCTCCTCCCTGCCTGGTCTGCCTTCGCACCTGCTGGGACCTCTCCAGAACGCCATCTCCACTCACCCCTGGCCACCCCTCACTCCAGTCTCCACCACGGCCCCCCACTGCCCTCAGGATGAACATCAAGCTCTACCCCTAGTTCCAGCCCGGCCAGCAGCCCCTGCGCCCCACTTCTTCCTGTTCTCCAGGCCCTCAACAGCCACATGCCCTCACCTCCTGGCAGCTTCTCCTCCTAGCCCGCCTTGCAATAAGTGTCACTCCTCCCCACAGGGCTTGGCTGCTGAACTCCTACTCACCCCTCAGAGCCCCCTCCAGATCGCCTCCCTGAGGACTTCTCTGCAAATCACCCCCAACAGGGAGGAGGGCTGCTGTGTGCTCCCGAGCCTCCCCTGCAAGCTTCTCCTTCCAACCTGGATGCCCCAGGCCTGTCTGAGAATCCATCTGTTATGCACCCACACTCAGACGGGTCAGCACACTGGGATGGATGAGCAGTCAGTGCTCGGTGGCTCCCCTTTCCTCTCCATCCCCAACTGCTCTGCGTCTCGGGTCACCTAGGTACCCCTCACAGGGGCTGGAGCTGGCAGGGACAGGAGGAAAGGAGAGGAGGGCCATGGGGCCCTGAGGGCTGGGTGATCCCTGCTCCCAGCTCTGAGCCCATCCCCGTTGAGGGGGCCACGGGGGAAGGGAGGGCTAAGTACCACCCTCTTTTACAGACTTACAGACAGGGAAGCCAAGGTTCAGAGAGCCAGGCCTACCCTCCATTTCACCACTAGCGGGTGGCCCTGTGGCCACGGTGAGCCCGTTTTCTTGGCCTCAGCTGCCTTGTCCTGCCTTTGAGAACGCTGACACAGATAGGTCAGGCTGGCGTGGGGCGCCCCAACTCCCCCAGCTACGCAAAGCCTCAAGCCCTTTACCGGACGCAGAGGCAGCAGAGGCTGTACTCTGTCTGCCTCTTCCTGGTGGAACAGCCTCAGTTTCCCCATCCTGAGGCACTTCTCAGGGTACCTGATATTCCCTGAGAGGCCCTCTCAGCACCCAAGCCCCTCAGCTTTAGAGAGTCCCGAGCGGCAGCCCCTCACCCACCCAAGGGCCCCTGGCTGAACACATGGTCCACGCCAGGCCTCCTGGGGCTTAGCCAGGTGGGGGGTGGCCAGGACCTGTCCTCTCGGTGAGGGTGCAGGGGGAGTGTCCTTAGAGATGCCTGGAGTGGCCTTCTGCGCACCACCCCCTGGAACAAGGGCCAAGGACCTCACACCCCCAGGGCAGTGTGGTTGTGACTCTGGTGGCCACGACCCCCCAGTGTGCCCTCCCCACCTGCTGCCAGTGTGGACTCCACACCAGCTCTGGGCTGAGGGGCTCAGTGAGTGAAGACCCCTGCCCCTTCCCTCCTCCGCAGGCCAGTGAAGGCCTGCCCAGCACAGGGACCAGGCCTTCCTGTGGTTGCTGGGGGCAGCTCAGCCCTGGGCAAGGGGGCCCACAGCCCCAGTGGGCTGAGCCCAGCACCCAGGGCCCCAGGCAGTGAGCTGGCCCTTGATGCCGTCACCATAGAAACTGGCAGCCCCCACAAGAATCGCATGAACAAAAAGGAGGCCCCTGAGATGCTGGGGCCTTCCCGGGGAGGGTGGCTGACCTGGACCAGGCCCAGCAGCCTCTGCCACTCTGAGGCCCCTACCTGGGGATGGGACCCCATCCCTGGACCAGGCTCCACTTGGGATGGGTGAGGAAGAACTCTTAGGAAGGTGGCCAGCTCTTCCATGCCGCGAAGGGCCGTTGAGCAGGTGATGGGATGGCGGCCCTACATGCTGTCCCCCCGGCCCCAGGGCTTCAGGGCCTAGCCTCCCCAAAGAGGATCAGATCTCTCCAAGGGCCCAGGCTGCAGATCCGAGGAAAGTGGGGCTCTCTGGGGGCGCCTGGGATTCACCTGACAGTCACTCTGCGGGGTCCCGGGCCTGTCTCCCAACTCCGCATTGCTTCGCCAGCTCCCACCCACCCTTTCCAGGGGGTCCAGCCACTGCCACCGGCCATGGGCAGCTGCTGGGCGCACGGACCCCTCCAAAGAAGGATGGGCTCTCCCCGCAGCCAGGCCCCCTCCGCGCACCGGCCAGCCTCGGGCCACCGTCCCGCCGCCCCCGCCGCCCGCCCGACCTTGCGCCCTCCCGCCGGGCGGGCCCTTGTCGCGTCCACCCGAGCGGGGTCTCACCGCGTCGGCGCTGAGCTGGGCTAAGATGGCGAAGGTGGAGAGCCGGTCACAGAGGCAGCGCGTCCGGAGGGCGTCGAGGGGCACCGTGCGGCAGCCGCGCCACGACCAGGGCCCGAGCTGCGGGGGGGCGGAGGGGGAGGGGCTGGGAGGGGCGGGGCGGAGAGACAGGGCGCGGGGACAAGCGGCAGCGTGAGTGGCGGCGGCGGCGCTGGAGACGCGAGCCGGCCCCTCGCCGCCCCCCGGCCCGGCCCCTGCGCGCCGCACCTCGGCCCCCGTCCGGCCCTGGCGCCCCCATCGCCGCCCGAGTCGCGCGCCTCCGCGCCCGGCCGCGCCGCCGGAGCAGCCACCGGAGAGCGACTGGCGGGCGCGCGGGCGGGAGGGAGCGGGGGGCGGGGCGCGCGGCCCGGAGCCGGGCCCCGCCCCCATCGCCCCCCACTCCCCCCGGAGCCGAGGGCGGGGGCGGGGCGGCCCCGAGCGCGGGCGCGTGGGTGCTCACGAGCCGGGAGGGTGCGGGCCCGGTGCGGCGCGGCGGCCGGGGTGCCGCCGCAGCGGGGTGAGGGGCCGCTCTGCTCTCTCCTGCCCCCACCACCGGGGCGCGGGCGCTGGTGACCTTGGGACGGCCCATCCCCCACTCCGCCCCCAGGCTGTGTCTCCCCGTCTCCGCCAGCGCATCTCCTGGGACAGAAACAGCCTTCCCTGGAGGCGGCCAGCTCAGGCTGTTCTCTGCCAGCAGCCAGAAAGTTCCACCGCGGGTCTGCGCTAGGCCCGTCCTGCTGTCTAGAGGCCCCGGTTGCGCCCACTTTCATTTAAGTCCAGGGCTTGTTAGGTTCTGGCGCACCGGGCATTCACTGCAGGCTAACCGGCCTCCCCCTGCTCCTCGGGCTCGTGGTCCACACCCGCCCACCCTGCAAGGCAGCCCCCTGCCCAGACACTTGGAATCTCCAGCCCTCACGGACCCACTCTCTTGCATCGGAGGCGCCCAGTCTCCAAGTCCTGCCCCAAGGGCCCTGGGTCTGCCCGTCTGCGCCGGTGGACGGGCTTCAGGCCGCTCAAAGAGACAAGCTCGCGCCCTGCTTGTGGTGTGTGTAGAGAGAGAGTTTGAAACTCACTCGGGACAAGGGGTGGAATACGACCACGCCGCTCCCCAGCGGCTTTGACTCCACCTCCTCCCACCTTCTCTGCAGTGAGGGTCCTCCAGGAGTCTAGCCTTAAGCCTTCATGCTACAGTCTCAATCATTCCCAGCCTAGGGCAGGTTTACCCCCTCCCTCCCCCCGCCATGGAACTCCGAGGCCCCTGTGTGTGGTGGGGTGGGGGCTGAGCTGACTCCCTATGCAGTGCTCTTCCCAGCCCACCCACACAACCTCTGATAGACACCTGGGTTCTGGCACCTTGCACCTTCTGAGTGTGTGACCTTGGGAAGCTACCTGCCACACCCTTCAGCTTCCTTCTCTCTAAAGGGGGGGTGGTATTCAGAAGAGAAACTAGGCTGACGCACCCAGCGCCCCAGATCTCAGTATCTGAGAGCCCCGAAGTCATCGCTACTGAATGTGGGGTGTTATACAACCTCCTCCTTCTTAGCAACCAATGACACTGCAGAACTTTCCAAGCTTCCCCCCCCCCCGCCCCCCGGCCTCCAGAATCCCTGTCGGTTCTTCCCTCCTCAGTCTCCCTCCATTTTTCAGAGGAGGAAAATTGAGGCCTGAGGGGGGCAAGAAATGCCCAAAGTCACAGAGGCAGAGCAGGAGGACAGCCTAGGAGTCCTTAGGTTCTGCAGGGCACTCCCCTTCCCTCTCTGGGCCTGTCAGTTCACCTGTGAAGTGCAGGTGAGGGGAGCCATCTTGTCCCAGCATTGTGCCCTGAGCCCAAGGAGGCCAGGGTTAGAGGCTCTGAAGCTCATTCTCCATAAAAAAAGGAATACAGAAGTAGGCAGGAGCTACAGAAGAGCCCCAGAGCTTCAGCCTCTTTTATTCCTTGTGCCTTGGCCCATCTGAGCCTCTCTGCCTCCCCCAGAGCCTCCAGGCTTAACCAGTCACAGGAGGGAGCTGGGACTCAGGGCAGTGCTGGATCACATAGGCAGCAGAGCCGGGCCAGGTCTGAGGCACTCGTCCCCAGGGGGCAGCTGACAGCATTGATCCAGCTACTGGAATGAGGCCAGGGCCTGGGCTGCACCAAGTGGCTCCTGCTCTCCCGGCCTGCCACTTGTGGGCACACAAGCCCAGGGAGGGGCAAGGAGGGGGTCTGCATTATCAAGCGTCAGTCTCCTGTACCAGGCATGCCCCCCACCTCCTTTCTTTCCCCAGCACCCTTACAGGGGAGAAGCCTGGTGCCCACGACCAGGGGGCAGGCCAGGCACAGAGGCCCTGGGGCGTGAGGGTGTATGTGGTGGAGCCCAGCTTCATCTCTAGCTCCGCTGGTGCCGCCCCCACCATGCCCTGGGGGTGCCAACCTCATGCCGGGAAGGGGTGAGTGGGTGGCTGTGCCCCGTACTAGCAAGCCACCAGACACCAAAATGGCCAGGGCAGCCCAGGGAGAGGAAACCGATATGCAGCGCATCCAAGGAGGTGTCTGCATGAGGCTTCTCTCCGGGGGAGCGGAGTGCCCCGCCAGCCCTGGTCAAATCCTGCTCTGCCTCCAGTCCCGGCCTCCTCTTCCAAGTGTGGGACCCAGAAACGAGGTCTCTTGCCAGCCCAAAGGTTGCCGGGAGGATGCAGGGGGGCGGGGGGCATCACTCCTGAGGCCTGAGGTGGGGGAGCCAGGCTGGCTGGGGCCAGCATTCTGGCATGTTCCCAGGCCCACTGGCCAGTCCACAGGGCGCCAGGCCAACTGCTGCCCGCCCCTCCTGGGAGCACGCCAGCCGAGTTGAAGGGGCCTGGCCCTGCCGTGGCCACTAATTAGCTTATCTCCTGGAGGCGTGCCAGGGCAAAGGGCCTCTGCCCACTCTGCTGAGGGGCCAGTCCAGGGTCTGTTCTTGCCACCTTAGGCCTCTCCATGCTGTGGGGGGCACAGGGAGATCCCTTCCTGGTCCACAAAACCAGCTGCTCGGGCTGGTGGCCTAGAAGGTGGTAGTTGCTGGTAAGACATCCACCAGACCTCACCCAGAGCTCGAACCTGACCCCACGCCAGCGTCCTCCTGGCACAGGGTCCCTCTCCCCTCTCCCCTGCTCCTCACTAACAGCCGCTTCCGTGGTGTGCTCAGGCCTTTCTGTGCACTTGGTCTTTTAACCTTTAAGCTAAGCCTCTGGTCTATCTTGTAAATAAACTAAGAATCAGAGAGGTAGTGCAATTGTCCAGAGCCACACAGCAAGACAGCAGGAGGACCAGAACTCCCTGTATACCCCTCCTCTCCAGGCCTACAGCAGCTGAACCACTAGACTGAATACCAGACCTGCAAGTGACCTTCGAAGACCAGCTAGAGGCCCAGAGAAGACAGGTAGCATGCCTTGAACCCCATCCCAAGCCAGGGGAAGAACTTGATCGGCAGAGGCTTGCCCAGGTGCACTTGACCTTGGCCAAGCCTGGTCTTTAGCAGAGCAGGTGAATGAGTGGCCCTGACCCAGGCCTCTGTTTGCATTTCAGGCATACCTTGCCTGGGGAAGCTCAGGGAACCACCAGCCCTCTTCCTATAAACAAGACCTGCAGAGAGCATCCTCGTATACTCAGGCCCTGAGTCACAAGGTTGGAAGTTCTTCCCCAAGGCTAACTGAAACCCTTCCTGCTGCAGGATGCTGCACCTGCTCCCATCTCGGCAACATGGGCAGGCCATTCCCTTGCACACAGTTCTTGCACACGGTGCTGTTGCCACACGTGGGAGACCATTTGCCACCTCTCATCTAAGCTACAGAAACTTGGACTATCTGGGCCATGGAGCCAGGCCCCCCACTTGGTCCCATGCCTGAGGAATCTGGGTCAGTGACACCTGCTCCTGCAAGGATTTGGGGCAGTGACTCCTCCCAGAACTCGAAAGGGCAGAGGGGCCAGGGCTGGAGCAGAAGCCCTCCCTGCCTGAGCACGCACTGGGCTCCCAGGGCAGAGCTTCTCCATCAGACAGGGGGTCCCAGGGCAGGGCTGTGCCTCTGCCACCAGACAGGGGCTCCCAGGGCAGGGCTGTGCCTCCCCCATCAGGCAGGGGCTCCCAGGGCAGGACTCCTCCATCAGACAGGGGCTCCCAGGGCAGGGCTGTGCCTCCCCTATCAGACAGGGGCTCCCAGGGCAGGGCTGTGCCTCCCCCATCAGGCAGGGGCTCCCAGGGCAGGACTCCTCCATCAGACAGGGGCTCCCAGGGCAGGGCTGTGCCTCCCCTATCAGACAGGGGCTCTCCAACAGGTCCAGCCACTCCTCACCCTCTGCAGGTCATCAGTCACCCCCACCACAGGGACTCCAGCCACTCCACTTCTGCTAAGGTCACCAATGACCTCTGTGTCACCAAACCCAAGGGACAATTTCCTGTCCTTTCTGCTCAACATCTGAGCTCATCCACGCCTGACTCCACACTGGGTCAAGGTCTGGCCCTGCCTTTCCCTTGAGCTCAAGCTGCCTGCCCTGGGTAATGGGGACCAACCTTCACCCTGTATGCTGTTCATGGAGACACTGAGGCCTAGGCTCAAAAGAGGCAGTAGCACAGAGGGTGCCCGCCATGTGCCCTCACCGAGCCAGGCCTCCTCTGCATTCAGGAGGCCTGCGGGCCCAGGGGGCAGTTGCCATTATGAAACTGTGCGCTGTCAGGGTCCCCTGGGAGATGATGGACTAATTCATACTCAAGTGTGAATGACTCACAAGAATTCTTCCCACACTGCAGAAAGAAAAGCCTCAAGTGGGCACAATGGAGGACTTCGGATGCTGGGCAGGGAGTGGGCTTTGGGGAGCCCTTCAAAATGTCTCTGCCTGGCCTTCAAGATCCTTCTTTCCTGCCTCCAATCCCTGCCCCATCACCATTTCAGGTGCAAGCCCCGCTTAACCAGCCTCCCTGCATTTGCTTTCAGCTCCACCCCACTGGAAGTGCCCACCTCCCACAGCACCTACCAGCTTCTTAGCTGTAGAGCACAGCCTCTTCCAGGGAGCCTGCCCAGATTACTGGGCTTCCCACCACCCTCCTGTGAACACTGCCTGGTGTCCTGCAAACACTGGCCCAGACAGAACACTGGTGACCACGATACACACGCTCTCCTGCCTCTGTGCCCGGTCCTAGCCAGTCCTTCTAACCTGATGTCCTCCTGCTCCCTGGCTGATTCAGCCTTGTCCTTCAGGGCTCCCCTTAACGACTGCCTCCTTTGGGAAGTCCCCCTGGCCCTCTCCATGTACCCCCCCATCTCACCCACAGAGCTTCCTTGTCTCTGCTGGCCCTCCGAGTGGCCACTCTGAACCCCAAAGGGCAGGCCCGTGTCTGCTTCCCCCATCGGGTCACCCCTCCCAGCCCGGGGTACAGTGCCTCTGGCCCTGTGAGGACCTTGGTTTTGGTGACCCGTGGAACCTGGGATTCAGACACCTGCCTGGCCTGAGTCTTGTTGAGTTCCAGCTGCCAGGTTAGACATGCCTCCTTGGGCCTGTGTCCTGCCTGTGGAGCCACCCTGGGAGCCTCCCTCAGCACTGATGGGCCAGGGCATTGGGGCAGCTCATGTTCCCCACCGAGCCAAGATGCCTATCTCCTTGTTCCTGTCGGCGCCACTGTGCCCTGAGTCAGGGCTTCCCGTGCAGGACAGACCCCAGCTGGAAACCTGGCCCTCCCCAGGGCCAGGCGGCTCTTCGTCTGACTCCCCACCCACCTGGGCAAGGGGCACAAGGGCCCAGTGCAGCCTGCCAGGCAGACCGCGGCTCCTGGAGAGGGCAGGGTGCTGGGCTCCCCATCCTGCAAGGCGGCCGTCAAGGGTAGAATCTGGGGTTCTCCAGGCCCCACTCCACCTGCTAACACCTCCCAGGAAGACTCCCCCCTGCCCCGGAGGGCCCATGGCCTGTCACCTGCCCCTGCCAGTTGGGGGGCCGACTGCTTGCCTTTTCCCTACCCCTCACCCTCCAGCCACTGGCACCCACTGGAGGGTGAAGGGTTGGCATGGTTACTCATCAGCAAGCACCTTGTTGGCCTGCCCTGTGCCCACCCTGTGGGCACCTCCAGCCCTCTCAAGTGAACTCCCCTGGCTTCAGCAAGTCCAAATCCTCACCACCACCCTTCAAGGCCAGCCCAGTCTGACTTCCCCAAAACCCCACCAGAATGTGAGGACTCAGGCACCCTTCCCTCTGCTCTCCGATACGATTCTCCCACCCAGCCTGGCTGGCGTCTGGTCGTGTCTGTGCTCTTTGGCTCCTTCATGTGCCAAGGGGGTGGGCCCTGGTTCCCTAGGGTGAGGGGTGGGCTGCAAATTCCCCTAAGAGATGAGCCTATCACCAACACCACCTTAACTGTCACCACAGCTTCCGTCCTCATAACTATCATTGAAACCGTAACTACCACCAACACCTATAACATCATTGCCACCACCAGCATTACCACCATCATCAACACCATCATGACACCGCCACCCATACCACCAACATCATGAACATCACCAACATGATCACAACCACCAGTTACCTAGTGCTGCCATGACAGAAATACCACAGGTGGATGGCTTTAACAAAAAGAAATTTATTCTCTCACAGCTTAGGAGGCTAGAAGTCCAAATCAGGTGTCAGGTCTAGGAGAAGGCTTTCTTTCTCTGTCAGTTGTTGGGGAAGATCCTTGTCATCAAGCTTGCCCTGGACTAGGAGCTTCTCAGTCCAGGAGCTTCGGGTCCAAAGGACACACTCACTCTGCTCCTGGCGCTGCTTCCTTTGTGGTATAAGATCCCTCTGTCTCTCTGCTCACTTCTCTGTTTTACATCTCAAAAGAGATTGACTCAGGATACAGTCTAATCTTGTAGATTGAGTCCTGCCTCATTAACATAACTGCCTCTAATCCTGCCTCATTAACATCATAGAGGTAGAATTTACAACACATAGGAAAATCACACCAGAGGACAAAATCACACAATACTGGGAATCATGGCCTAGCCAACTTGACACACATTTTGGGGGGGACACAATTCAATCCATAACAATCACCACCATCATCAATACCACCATCAATACCACCATCATCATTACCATCGCCACCACCAGCACCACCACCACCAGCACCACCACCACCAACACCACCACCGTCATCAACATCACCACCACCACCGCTATGATCATCAACATTACCATCATCACCACCACCATCATTACCACCACTACCACCATCATCAACATTACCATCACCACCACCATCATCACCATCAATACCACCGCCACCAACACCACCACTGCCATCAACATCACCACCACCACCGTCATTATCAATACCACCATCAGCACCACCACCATTAACACCACCGCCACCATCATCAGCATCACCATCACTACCATCAACACCACCCTGCCATCAACACTACCACTGCCATCAACATCACCACCACCACCGCCACCATTATCAACACCACCACCATCATTATCAATACCACCAACACCAGCACCATTATCACCACCACCACCGCCATCACCACCGCCACCATCAACACCACCACTCATATTATCAACATCATTAACATCATCAACATGATTGCCACCACCACCATCAGCAGCATTACCATCATCACCATCACCATCATCACCACCATCACCACCACCACCATCATCACCATCACCATCGACATCACCAACACCGATACGACCTTCATCATCAATGTCACCATGAATGCCATGAACACCACCACCACCATCAATATTGCCACCACCATCAACAACACCATCACCACCACCGGCACCATCAACATCATCAACACCGATACCACCTTCATCATCAATATCACCATGAATGCCATGAATACCACCACCACCACCATCAACACCACCATCACCACCACCGGCACCACCATCAACATTGCCACCACCACCAACACCATCACCCATATCATCAACATCATTAATGTCATCAACATGATCACCATCGCAACCACCACCACCATTACCATCAGCATCATCAACACTACCATCACCACCACCACCATCAGCATCACCACCATCACTACCACCACCACCACTACCATCAACACCACCATTATCTCCTTCCAGAAGGGCACTGCAAGGTCACTTCAGCCAGGTCTAACCCTGGCAAGCATCGCCACCACCCTGACCTTCAGGCCTCTTGTCAGGGCTGGGCCGGTCTGGACAGGACAGGGGCAGGGCACAGGGTAAGCACTCGACAGAAGGGCCTGGCACAGGGCAGGTACCCAGGCAGCATCAGCTCTCTTCTTCCACACCCCACTCCAGTTCTGCCTCTGCCTGGTCATCCCCAAGGCCTGGGAGCTCATCCCTTTCTAGTCCTAGAAATGAGTGGGGGTTCGGGCAAGGGGAGTAGACGAGGCCCCGAGGCCTGAGTGCCCGCCCCTTCAGCCCTCTGGCTCTCTGCCTCCTGACTCAGACTCTTGATGAACCACTTGTCCCCTGCCCCCCAAGCCCCCTCTACTCTGGGCCTTCATGCATGCTGGGCTTTGGGCCTGGGGGTGGGGTCTCTACTCCCCTCCTGGCTATGGATTCCTGCTCATCCCTCGTGGCCAGTGGGGGCTACTTCGGGTAGGGTTGGGCAGAGGAGTAGTGGGAGTGCTGACAGTGGGAGTGGTTGCAGGGTGAGTGGTAAAGTGCTGGCGGATGGGACAGTGACAATAAACAGTAATAAGCTGCTGTGGGGGGGAGCCTCCCAGTGGCTGTACCCACAGCCCCAAGCCAGGCAGTGCTGACACCGCCTCCTGCCAAGCCTCCAACCCTCTGACCATGCCGAGGGGAGACGTGGAGGCCTAACCTCCCCTACCCAAGCCGCCTCGCCCCACCTCCACCTGGTGAGATCAGGGATCCCCGAATCCCCCACCCACATGTCTCCATGGAGACAGCACTCACCCTAGGCCTTGCAGCCCCACCTGCAGGCAGAGACCCACACTCACAGGGACCCGCAACACACACCTGCAGGCCAAAGTGTGATGCTGCAGAACAGGTCAGACAGCTACAGGAGAGGGGTAGGATGGCACAGAGCAGGTACAGGACAGCTCCACACAGCCGCCCGAGGCTCCTTGTCACAGGCCCAGCCCCATACTGCACGGGCACGCTGTCCCCAACACTAATGTCTGTCACGCCCCCACCTGCACCAGCACGCCCCCCAGCACTAGGCCACTATCTGCAGTGGCCATGGCATTGCCTGGTGTGGCTGGCAGCACCTCCAGGACTGGGAAGAGGGCAGACACTGTCTCTACTGATGACATGGCCCTGTAGAGGGGGGCACTCATCCTGTCCCCTGTACAGGCAGGACACCCAGCATGGCCAGAGCCAGAATCCCTGAGCTGGAGGAAGGGGCTGCCCGGGCCCACTGACCCAGCCATAGAATCCTGCAGAGCCCCGCCCTCAGGACACGTGGGCCCAAGCCTGCGCCCCAGCGTGGGTGAATCTGTGACACGCGGGCAGATTCTGAGCCCCCAGCACGCTGTCCTGGCCCTCTCTAACCCCATACAGGGAGTAGGCTCACCAGGGTGAGGTGTCCCTGGTGGGGGTCCTGCTGGGTGGGGTGGGAGTTTCTGGATGGTAGGTGTGGGAGGCCCCTGAGGGCAGGCCCTTTTGCCCTGGTCAGACAGAAAAGGTATGCTCAGGGAATGAATGAGTGAGCCGAGTGGGTGAATGAAGGAGTCCAGTTCCCAGAGGGTCAGTGGCCCTCCCAGGATGGGCCACCTTCAAATGGCTTTTGCTCATTCTCTAAACAAACAGCTTCTGGTCCTGGACTAAGCTGACAACACCCGGTCCTCCCTCAGGGGGCTGGGGTTCCGCTGAGGGGCAGACAGGGACCAGGGTCGCTCAAGTTGGTATCAGAGCCTGGGGAAGCAGGTAAGATGGGAGGCCCCTGGAAGAGGACATGTGGTCTACACTGACCAGCCAGGTGCTAGGGACTGCAAGCAGGTGGGGCCCAGCACTGGGGGGTAGGTCTGGGGAGGGGTGGGGCCCAGGAGGGGCAGGGAGACATTCATTCATGGCCACTCACACTCAGACCACCCTGACCTCGCCACCTGAAGGCTCCCTCCAGCCCCACAGCCTGTGGGCGGCCAGCAGGCCTGGCCTTGGAAGCCACTTTTAGGGTAAGGGAACAGAAGGCCAGGAGGGGGTCCACAGGGGGCTGAGTCCAGGGCTGTGGGGAGGAGGGGAGAAGCTGGGGTGGGGGAGGAGGGGAGAAGCTGGGGTAGGGGAAGAGGGCAGAAGCTGGGGTGGGGGAGGCGGGCAGAAGATAGGATGAGGGACACAAACTGGGGGGGGCTGGCCTCCTCCCCTTTCCCAGCTCCCAGCCCCCAGAAAGGCTGGGGAGCAGAATGACCACAGGAACTCCTGGGCCCTCCTTCCCACTCGCTGACTCACTGGTGTGAGGTCCCAGGCCCTTACAGGCACCAAAGAGGCTTCTGTGTGGGGCTGGCCCCTACCCCCTCCTCTCATCCCCCTTTCCCATGGTGTCTTCCCCCTCCCCGTAACCCCCGCCCCCCCCCCCCCCCGCTTTCCCCCATTAGGAAGGCCAGCCAGTGTGGGGAAATCAGGCTGGGAACCGGCCCGCTGACAGCAACCTGGGGATCTTGCCAAGTCTCCCTTCCGTTTGCCCTCCTCGGCCGGCCTTCCCCCTCACTGCCCTCTCCTAGGAAACTGGTGCAGGGGTGAGGGAGGGGACGAGGCTCTTAAAGGGACCAGGACTGCACGTGGGCAAGGACCCCAGGGAGGGGTCAGACCTGGGTCCTGAGCCTCCCTCCCACTTGCCTGGGCTCTCTGTGTATCCGGGGCCAGGGGTCAGCATGAGCCAGGTACAGCCTAAACTGCAGTGATGTACTGGGGAATCCTGGGCTTGTCGGAGTTCTCTGGGCCTCAGTATCCTTGGCTGTAAAATAAGCTAGTAGAGATCACCACATGGAGAAGCTTGGTGAGAGTAAAGCAAGGCACACCTGAAGGTCCTGGCAGGGGTCAGGTTTCAGGTTGGGGTCTGAGGGAGTGTGCGGAATGTCTCTTTACACACTGTACCCTGCACTGGGCAGTCTGGTCTGCTCTGCTGACACAGGTCCAGAAGAGGACCCTGTGGGGCTGAGTATGGGTGCTGAGAGCCAGCTAGTTAGGGGACACTCACTAGGCAAATAAGAGCCTGCTGCAGGACTTCTCAGGGCCTTTGCACTTGGTGCATGTGTGGACTGGGGGCACATGACATGACAGGCAGGGACCCTGCCCTTCCCGGGGCCCTTGTAGGTCTGGAGCCTGGGGTCACACACTGGAGAAAATGTTGCTGTAGCAGAAGGAACACCTGCAGGGAGGGTGGTAGCCCTGTGCCCTGGCTTTATACTGGACCACCTGCCCGCTCACCCCAGCTATACCACTTTTCAAGTGAGGGAAGAGCAGGTGACCCACAAGGATCCTGCCAGCTCTAACTTTCATACTCCAGGCCAACTACAGGTTATTTAATACAAAGAATTCAAAAACACTGCATTTTGCAACCTTCCATGTGCGAAAGAAGAGCCCTGGTGGTGCAGTAGTTAAGAGTTCAGCTGCTAACCAAAAGGCTGGCAGTTCGAATCCACCACATGCTCTCAGGAAACCCTATGGGGCCCTTCTACTCTGTCCTATAGGGTTGCTATGAGCTAGGCTTTTTTTTTTGTATGTGTGAAAGACACGGAGCTTAACTCCCAGCGTGTGTTTCTGGCCTTCAGCAACCCCATCATCAACCACTGCATCTGTTTCTTCACCAGTATTCATCCATCCATCCATCCATCCATGCTCCATCCATCTATCCATCCATTCATCCATCCATCCACCTGCCATCCATCCTCCATCCATCCATCCATCCACCCATCCATTTGTCCATCCATCCATTCATCCATCCACCATCCTCTCTCCATCCATCTCCATCCATCACTATCCATCCATCCATCCATCCATCCATCCATCCATCCATCCATCCATCCATCCATCCACCTGCCGTCCATCCTCCGTCCATCCATCCATCCACTCATCTGCCTCCCCATCCATTCACCTCAACCCATCCATCCTTCTAACCAGTCTCCCACCTTTTCCCTCTTTTTACCTGATCACTTTTCTATCTATCCACTCATCTCTAGCCATCTACTCACCCTCCCATGCACAATCCACCTACACATCCACTTACCCATCTATCCTTCTGTTACAGGTTGAACTGTGTTCCTCCACAAGACATGTTGAAGTCCTGACTCAGTAGCTGTGACTTGACCTTGTTTGGAAACCAGGTCTTTGGAGATGTAATTAGTTAAGTAACCATGAGATCACAGTGGAGTAGGCTGGACCCTAATCCCGTATGACTGGTGTCCTTATAATAAGAGGAGAAGAAACATAGCCAGATAAACACACAGGGAAGAGAATGTTATGTGACAGCAGAGGCAGAGACTGGAGTGATGCATCCAAGCCAAGGAATGCTGGGGGCCACCAGAAGCTGAAACTGACAAGGAAGGATCCTCCTCTAGAGGTTTTAGAAAGAGCATAGCCTGGTTCACGTCCTGAATTTAGACTTTTAGTCTCCATAATGGTGGTAAAATAAATTTCTGTTATTCAAAGCTACCCGCTGGGTGGTAATTTGTTTCAGCAGCCCTGGAAGAGTGATATCCCACCCATTCAGTTGTTCACCCATCATCTACCTGTTGTCCATCATCCACACATCCATCCATCCATCCGTTATCCACATATCCATCCATCATCCACACATCCATCCATCCATCATCCACACGTCCATCCACCCACCCATCCATCATCTACTCATCCATCCATCCATTGTCCGCTCATCCATCCATCCATCCATCATCCACACATCCACCCATCCATCCATCATCCACTCATCCATCCATTATCCGCTCATCCATCCATCCATCCATCATCCACACATCCATCATCCACACATCCACCCATCCATCCATCATCCACATATCCATCCATCCATCCATCCATCCATCATCCGCTCATCCACACATCCATCCATCCATCATCCACACGTCCGTCCATCCATCCATCATCCACATATCCATCCATCCACCCATCATATGCTCATCCACACATCCATCCGTCCGTCCATCCGTCCGTCCATCCATCCATCCATCACCCACACGTCCATCCACCCACCCATCATCCACACATGCATCCATCCATTCATCATCCGCTCATTCACCCATCCACCCATCATCCACACATGCATCCATCCATCCATCATCCGCTCATCCATCCATCCATCATCCACTCATCCACACATCCATCCATCCATCCATCAACCACACGTCCATCCATCCATCATCCAAACATCCATCCATCATCCACTCATCCACCCATCCATCCATCATCCATCCATCCATCCACCCATCCATCCATCCATCCACCCATCGATCCATCATCCACACATCCACCCATCCATCCATCATCCACACATCCACCCATCCATCCATTATCCACACATCCATCCATCCATCCATCCACCCATCCATTCATCATCCACTCATCCAACCATCCATCCATCAACCACACGTCCATCCATCCATCATCCACACATCCACCCATCCATCCATTACCACACATCCATCCATCCATCCATCCATCCATCCATCCATCCATCCATCCACCCATCTATCCATCATCCACTCATCCAACCATCCATCCATCATCCACACATCCATCCATCCATCATCCACTCATCCACCCATATATCCATCAACCACACGTCCATCCATCCATCATCCATCCATCATCCACACGTCCATCCATCCATCATCCACACATCCATCCATCACCCACACGGCCATCCATCCATCATCACACATCCATCCATCCATCCATCATCCATCCATCATCCATCCATCCATCCATCATCCATCCATCCACCCATCCATCCATTCACCCATCCACCCATCCATCCATCATCCATCCATCCATCCATCATCCATCCATCCACCCATCCATCCATTCACCCATCCACCCATCCATCCATTATCCACACATTCATCCATCCATCCACCCATCTATCCATCATCCACTCATCCAACCATCCATCCATCCATCATCCATTCATCATCCACACGTCCATCCATCCATCATCCACACATCCACCCATCCATCCATTATCCACACATCCATCCATCCATCCATCCACCCATCTATCCATCATCCACTCATCCAACCATCCATCCATCATCCACACATCCATCCATCCCTCATCCACTCATCCACCCATATATCCATCAACCACACGTCCATCCATCCATCATCCACACATCCATCCATCACCCACATGGCCATCCATCCATCATCACACATCCATTCATCCATCCATCATCCATCCACCCACCCATCCATCCATCCACCCATCCATCCATCCATCCATCCATCCACCCATCCATCCATCATCCACACATCCATCCATCATCTGCTCATCCACACATCCATCCACCCAACCATCCATCATCCACACATCCACCCATCCATCCATTATCCACTCATCCACCCATCCATCCATCATCCACTCATCCATCCATCCATCCATCCATCCACCCATCCATCCCTCATCCACTCATCCATCCATCATCAATCCACCCATCCATCATCCACTCATCCACCCATCCATCCATCATCCACTCATCCACCCATCTATCCATCATCCACTCATCCACCCATTCATCCATCATCCACCCATCCATCCATCATCCATCCATCCATCATCCACATATCCACCCATCAATCCATCATCCGCTCATCCACTCATCATCCACTCATCCACACACCTATCTTTTCAACCAGGGCCATGGATTATCCACCCACCCACTCATCCACCACTTAATCCTGCACCCTGCATCCATCATTCATTTCCACACTTACAACCATGAATGTCCTCACCCAGGCAGTGCTTGGTTCTAGGGGTACAGATGTGACTGACAGGCCACCACAGCCCCCTCAGCAGGTGGAGATACACCTGGCTGAGGTATGGTACAGGATGCGCTAAGGTATTTGTAACCCCTGATGGTGTGAACATTTGGGAACTCTGCAATCCTCCTTTGCCTTTTCAAGCAGTCTCACTGCCACTGATCAGGCTGGTCTAGGGAGGGAGGGGGTCCTTGAGCCATGATGCCAGGCCAGGGTGCAGGGCTGGGTGGCCTGCTGTATCTGGGCCAGAGAGGGTAGGATTTGGTCCTGTGACTGGTGGCTGGGATGAGGGGCCTGCAGAGAGCTGACAGTGTTTACAGAGCACTAGCAGATGTCTCAGTGTGGGCGTTGAGCCCATGCATGCAAGTGTGTGCGTACAATGTGGGGAGCAGGCTGAAGGGTCTGCAGTGGTGGGTGGGAGTCTCTGACTCATTCTTTCCAGGAGTGACTGTGTCATGTGGTCGAGTGTCACATGTGGCTGAAAGAGAAGGCCACCCTGCAAGCATATGGCATGAATAATGACGAGTGAACATGCACAGCCATCCCAGCTGAGACACAGGATCAGGGCTCAGTGTGTGACTAGGATCAGGATTGTGTGACATCAGAACCAGGGCTCAACGTGACACCTGGATCACGCTGAGTAAGTGACCAAGATTAGGATTCACTGTGTGATCAGCGTTGGGCTCAGTGTGTCCTGGGTTGGGGTTTAGTGTGTGATTGGAATCAGGGCTCAGCGTGACACCAGGATCAGGGCTGAGTATGACCAGGATCAGGGATCAGTGTCTGACTAGGATGAGGGTGCAATCATGGTTCAGTTGCAGATCAAAGTCATGGAGCTAAGAGATCACTATTTCTCATTTGATGGTGACTGATGGCTCTTACTCTCAAACCTCCCCCCACACGCGCAATTCCCCCACGGACACGTGGGTTCACGGGACCCTTTCTCATTGGCTCACGTCAGCACAGACTGCTACCCCTGCACACTGGTGGAAGCAGACCACAGGCCCTGCCCTGCGGCCCTGTGACGGGTCAACTGGGAAACATGGAATTGGCCACTCCGAGTCAATGCACGGAGTCCCTGGTGGTGCAAACAGTGAACACACTCAGCTGCTAACCAAAAAGCTGGGGGTTTGAGTCCACTCAGAGGCGCCTTGGGAGAAAGACATGGGGATCTGAAAATCAGCCACTGAAAACCCTACGAAGCAGTTCCACTCCAACACACATGGGGGCACCATAAGTTTTCTTTTTTTTTTTGTATTTTTGAGCAGATTCATAGAGTAAGGAGCTGCCCCCAACACTTTGAAGGACGGGCCATTGGACACAGAGCAGAGGGAAGGCGAGGCGTGGAGGAAGGGTGTCAAAGCCCGTGCTGCCCCCGTCAGCCTCTCGCCCTGCCCTCAAACCCCAGGCTGCCCTACTTGGCCTCAGCCACAGACACCACCAGCTGGGAGCTTTCAGCTGGATCCCCGCCTCTCTGGGGGCCTCACAGAGAACATGTCAGCCAGCTCTCAGGGTGGCATGGAGGATCAAACATGGGAACACGTGTGAAATGCCCCCAGGGTTCGTCTTGGTCACAGGAATGGCTGCTGGCAACATCCCTCTAATCCTCGCTGCCCTGAGCCCCAGGCCCCACATCCCTGTCTGTCCACACGGGGCTTCCACCCCCGCACCTGAGGCCTGGTGGGCCTGAGAGAGGAAGGGTGGACAAACCCTGGCTGACACGGAGCCCTGCCGGCCTGACCCAGCGCGCTTGTTACCCCTCCCCCACTCCTTCCCAGAAGCAGACTCCTGGCCAGAGACTGACAGCTGAGGCTGGGGCAGGGGTCACCCACAGTCACAGCCCCAGGGCCCACACGGCATAACTTCCTGGGCCACAGCCTGAGCAGCCAGATCCCTCACAGCCTGCTGCCGTGGGTGGGGCACGTAAGAGACATGTGTCATACCTTTTTGGAAAGCCACTTAGTGTCAGGAGCCTAAAACCCTCGGGAACTTGATTCCACAGGAATAACCAGAAACACGATGACGCTGTGCATGCAGAGACACCGGCTGTGCTGGGACACACCTTGGTAGGAAACGGGCTTGGCAGGGGGTGGGGGGAAGTGGCACCAGCAGGGGCTACCCCCTAGGAGCTGCAGGCGGCCTTTGAATAGCCCGGGAAGGGGGGGTCCTGGGTGTGGGGAAGACCCTGTGCTGACATTTCGGGCAGCTGAGATGCCACACATGTCTGCAGGGCTGGCTTGAGTTGTTGTAAGCATGAAGGGCCTTTTGTTCTTGCCTTTTACTCCCCATTTTTTCCTGGTTTCCCATTTGTACAAAGATCTTGTGCCACTTGCAAAACCCAAAGAAAATCAACCAACACCACCAAAGCCAGAGAGCCTGTTTCCCAGCTGCGGGATCCACCTCACCTCTCCCCAGTACAGGCCCTGACCCCGATCCCATCCACACAGCCCAGATCTGGGCAGGAAGGGCCCATGGGGTCTGCTGTTCAGGGGAGTGAAGTCATGAGGCGCAACCCTGCACACTCCCACCTCAAGGTCTTTGCACTGGCTGTTACCTCTGCCAAGACGCTTGTCCCCAACATCATGTGCTCAGTGCTGGGATTGTCAGGCCTCTACTCAAACGACACCTCCTCAGAAAGGCTTCTATGAATGATCTGAAAAGCACCTCACCCCATCTGCCACTGGGCCTTGCTAGCCCTGCTTGTGGCTCATGGCAAAACCCGACACTGTCACGCTATTTCTTTCTGCTTTATTGCCACTCCCCACTGGAGGGGGTCCCTGAGGGCCAGAACCTCCTACAGCAGAGCCTTGTCAGTGCTCAGAAATCATGTGGTGGGTGGACGGATGGGTGGATAGAGGATGGATGGATGGATGGATAGAGGGTAGATGGATGGATGGATAGAATATGGATAGATGGGTGGTGGATGGATGGATGGATGGTGGATGGATAGAGGTTGGATAGATGGGTGGTGGATGGATGGTGGATGGATGGATGGATAGAGAATGGGTGGAGAGATGGTGGATAGATGGATGGTGGATGAATGGATAGATGGTGAATGGATGGATGGATGGATGGACGGATGGATGGACAGATGGTGGAAGGATGGATGGTGGATGGTGGACGGATGGACAGATAGATGGTGAATGGATGGATGGATGGATGAATGGTGGGTGGATGGATGGATGGATGAATGGTGGATGGATGGATGGTGGATGGATGAATGGTGGATGGATGGATGGTGGATGGATGGATGGTGGATGGATGGATAGATGGGTGGTGGATGGATGGATGGTGAATGGATAGATGGATGGTGGATGGTGAATGGTGGATGGGTAGATGGATGGTGGAAGGATAGATGGATAGTGGATGGATGGATGGTGGATGGATGGATGGTGAACGGATAGATGGATGGTGGATGGTGAATGGTGGATGGATAGATGGATGGTGGATGGACAGATGGATGGTGAATGGACAGATGGACGGTGGATGGATAGATGGATAGATGGATGATGGATGGATAGATGGATAGATGGATAGATAAATGGATGGTGGATGGTGGATGGATGGATGGATGGATGGATGGTGGATGGATGGATGGAGGGAAGGAGGGAGGGAGGGAGGGAGGGAGGGATGGTAGATGGATGAATGGATGGATGGATGATGGGTAAAGGGAGGGGTGGATGAATGACATTCTCATCCCCAACAGCTCCTGACACTCCACAAATTGGCCCCATGATCCCTCATTGTCTACCCTCTGCATACCCTGCACCCTTGCCTTACCCTGGCCCCCTGCCCTTCCTGGCCACATCTCACATGCCTCCCTGTACCTTCCAACACACACACTTTTGCTCACACTGTGCCTTTGGCCTGAAGCCCCTTCTTCACTTCTCTGCTGGGCACACTTGTCTTCTTCCAGTGTCAGCCACTCAGGGAAGCCCTCCCTGACCACCCAGGACAGTGCCAGGGCAGTGAGGGGAGTGACGATGACACCAGCTCCTTGATCCCACCCTCCCCATGCACACCAAACCCCATGGGGTCCAGAGCCCGTGGGGTGGAGGCTTTGTCCCCATCACGCCCCCTGGCCTGTGGCAGACTGCCGCCTGGAATCCCGACCTCCTCACCTCTGGGGCCCTCACACTCTTGGCCTTTGGACAGTCTCTTCCTTCTGCCTATGCTGAAGGCCCTCCCCACTCGCCCCTTCGCTCTGCTGCAGCTGGGGGACAGTCCCCATCACAGCCCCCACCACTGCATGGACCCTTGCTCACAAGGCCTCTGGAGGCTGAGAACCCCACCCAGATTGTCTCCACTGTGCTTAACGAGAACCCGTGCAGTGACTATTGGGTCCCAGAGCCCACCTCTCATCAGTTTCGCCCAGTCTCGATCACAGCCCCTGCTGCCCACCTGCTGTGGCAAGGCCAGCTCCTCCAAAACACCAGGATGCTGCCTGCTTTGGTGGGGGACATGGGGCGGTCTCTGCCCCATACCCCCTCTTCTGCCCTGAGCTGTGGACATCCGCAGGAGGGGGTGGGAGGCGAGGATGGTGGACTCTAGGCTGCCTCAGGCCCAAACGTGGGCAGCGGAGGGCAATGCGAGTGCTCAAACACATGGGGGACAGCGCACGAAACCAAAGCCTGTACTCCCTCCCGCGGGTCAGCCTCCCTGAAGCCCCAAAGCAGTGAACTCACACGTCCGTCTCGTCCCACAGGATGCAGGTCTGGTTGGTGGTGCCCTGGAAGGAAAAGAGGGGAGTGGGGGTCAGGGCCACTGTGGCTTGACGGCCCCTGCGGTCCAAGCGGGGCCAGAGATGCTGCCTGGTGTGTTGGGCGCTCTGCCTATGTCCAAGAGACCTGAGGATCCCTGTCATAAGCTACCAAAGTTTTACAAGCAGGAAACCAAGGCTCAGGGTAGGCCTGGGTTTCCCGGCTGTAGCTTGATCCACACTCCTCAGCTGCTGGGAGGCCTGGGCAGGTCCTGTCCTCTCTCTGAACCAGCTTTTCCCCACATGATGGCAGAGCCACAGTGGTCACTGAAGCCATTTAAACCCAAGGCCCTCCCTGCTGAACACAAAGTGGGGAGATGGAGGAGGGCCCCAGGTGGCCCCGAGGCTACCGGAAGCACCTTGTCCTGCTCAGATGCCCCATGGTTGTACTAGCTGTGTCTGAGAGGGTGGCCTGCAGGAGGTCTGGGGTCTTTGCCAACACTTACCCCGTGCCCCGCTGGGCCCAAATATGGGGCAATAAGGCAGCAGCAGCAAGGTCTGTGGGCACCTGCTCTGAGCATGAGGGGGTGTGGGCCAGTGAGTCCTCCCTCACCAGCCCCACCTGCTCCTGCTGATGAGGGGGTGTGCCAGGAAGGGCACAGTAGGGTGAGTGCCCCATCCAGGGTCACACAGTGGAAAGGGCAGACCTGGGTTCTTCCATGGCTACCCACGGCCCTGGCTGGGGTACGAGTATCCCAGGTGATTTGCTCTCAGGCAACCCCTGCCCCTGCCCCTCTGACACCCAGTGGGCAGCCTCACAAAGCAGGGTCTGGGGAGGCAGCAAGAGCTGACCTTGGCGGGCAAGGATGCCAAACACAGGCCCACTGAGTCACAGCTGCCACCTCAGAGCCACCTGGGCCCACGTGCTAACCTGACCCAGGGAGGTAGGGCTGGGGAGAGGGGTGTCACATGGTGGCCTGGAACCTGGCCTGTCCAGGAGGGTGCTGGGAGGATGCCCTCGGTGCTAGGACCCAGGAGCCCTGCACGGTCAAGCCGTCTGCTCTGGGGGCTCCAACACGGCATCCCACCCCCTTCAAGCCTCAGCGGCCCCCCAGGAGCCAGGAGAGAGGGGGGTCTCCCAGGGGCCCGGCAGCTGGTGGAGTGAGGCCAAGTGTCAGGCCCAGGAGAGTGGACGGCAGACTCCGTTTCTGTGGAGGGGTAGACTCCTCCCCGCAGGACCAGTGGGCCAGAGCCGAGGTTAGAGCTCAGGTGGCAGGTGGGTTTCCTTTCCTACGTTGACCTCTGTGTGACCCTGGGCAGTTCTGGCGCCTCTGTGGGCCTCAGTTTCCCCACCTATGATCAGGGATGAGCAGCTTTCTCGCAGGGCTAATGTGAGAGCTGAGAAGTTAATGCCCAAGCATGGTGAGCATACCTGGACCAACAGAGCATGCTCACATGTGTGCATGTGTGTGTGTGTGCGCACACGCCATGTGCAGGCATGTTCACCATGTGCAGGCACGTGTGCCATGTGCATGTGTGTACGCCATGTGCATGTGTGTACGCCATGAGCAGGCATGTGTGCCGTGAGCAGGCATGTGTGCTGTGAGCAGGCGTGTGCAGGTGTATGTGCTGTGTGCAGGCATGTGTGGCATGTACATGTGTGTGCATGCACACACACACACGTGCGCACACACTGAACACTCACATTGTACATGTGTGCAAACTCGATCTCCAAGGGCGTGAGCAGCGAGCGAGGGGGGGGCTTCACGGTCACTGAGATGACCTTGGAGTTGAGGACGGTCGTGTTCCTGTGGATGGGGGGGGCAGAGCCTGTCAGGGAGTTTTCCCCCAGGCGCTTCTGGACGCCCACCTGGGCCCCTGCATCCAGCGTGCCTTGCCCTCCATGTGCAGGCACCCCAGCTCCTCTAGGTGCCCCTCCCAAGGACCAAGGCCACCCACCAGCCACGGTGCCCACCTCTGCAGGGCCAGGAAGCTGCCTAGGTTACGGTAGAGTACAGTGCCCACCACGAACACGGATGAGTCGTCAGCCTCTGAAAGAAAGACAGTCAGCTCCTCCCACCACTGCCCACCTGGACCCATGCTGACCCTACTTGGACTCCCTCTGACCCGCACTGGCTGTCCACTGCTGGCCCTTGTGTAAGGCGAGGGGCTGGAGGGGGTGGGCCTTGTGTGCCGTTCCCTTGAGAGTGGGCAGCTCACCCCACACCAGAGATGCTGCTCTGTGGTCAGAAGTTCAGGTGGCGGTCCAGGGTGCCTGCAGGCCATGGCTTCTCATCCAGCAGCCAAGCCACTTGCTGTAGGTCTAGGCTAGTCCCTGTCTCTCCCTGGGCCTCAGCTTCCCCCCCTGCAATGAGGCGGTCCCTTCGCCCATTCAGCAAAGATTGCCTGGGGGCCTGCTAACGTGGGGCTGCAGGCTGACACTGCATGGGCTGGCCCAAAAAGGCCCTACTTGGGGGGGATTCAGAGATGTACACAGAGAAGAAAAGGGCGACACCCTGGCTCTAGAGGGATAGCCAGGTTCAAAGGGAACCTCATCTGCCACCCTTCCCCCATGGCAGGAGCCCCCATCTGTCAGTCCTCCCACCGTGGCTGGAGCCCCCACCTGCCAGTCCTCTCCCCCACAGCCAGAACCCCACCTGCCATCCCTCCCACCCATGAGCAGAGCTCCTACCTGCCAGCCCTGTGGAGAAGACGCTCTTGGAGACAGTGACCCTGTCCTCAGGCACCTTGGCCCAGTCACCCGTGGCCCGCCAGCCCTTCATGGGGAAGCTGATGTCCATGGCCCTGCTGGCTGGGAGCTTGTGGATGCTGAGGACTGGGGTGGGTGAGGGGCAGTAGACGGACAGACAGACAGAGAAACACGATGAAGAGCTGGAGGGGCAGACCTGGAGGTGGAGCACGGCCACACAGGTGCACACGGCTCAGAGGGGTGTGGGAGTTGGCGCCAGCTCCCCCAAAGACCCAGGGCCTTGGTGATGCCCCAGCCTCTGCCCGCAGCCCAGCCTTGGCCCCTGGCTTGGACCCCTCTCCCCCCACCACACTGGCCCCTAAACAGGGTCCCCACTCCCAGGGCAGGTGCTGTCCCCGAGGCTGTGAGGCCACGAACAGGGACAGCACAGGGGAAGCAGGCATGGGCTGGGGAGAGTCTGGTCAGAGCTCCCAGAGAGCTGGGCCTTGGGCCTGGATGGGAGGCTCTGAGGCCCTCCTAGCCCTGAGAGGGCCCAGGCCTGGGCAGTCTCAAGGATAGCGTCTGGGAAGAAGCAGGCCTCGACAAGAGATTCCCGCTGCCTTCCCTCCAGACCACTCCCTGTGGGGCCCTGTCCCTGGGGTCTGGCCCCCTGAAAAACCTCAGCTAACCCAGGCCCAGCTGCAGGTCTCCTGAAGGACCAGCTCCGGTCAGCCTCTGCCCTTCGAATGCCCTTCATCATCCTTATTCAAAGAGGGCGCCCTGGCCACCTTGGGAGGGGCCAGCTTCCTATTACTCCACCCCTTGGCATCGCCCCCAGCAGGGGTCGCAGGGCTGCAGGAGGAAAGCCAGCCCCCTCCCGCAAGTGGGCTGCAGGAGGTGGGGTTCTGGGGAGAGAGAACAGGAAGAAGAAGGGGCCGTGGGGGATGAGGCTGGGCTGTGAGGCATTTTACTGACAGGTCCTTGGGGTCTCAGGGGACGAGGCAGAGGCCCAGGAAAGGGTTGAGCAGCAGATACCATGCATGGACCAGGTGCAGAATGAACAGGGACTGGGAGGAGCCCAGGCCGCCTGTGGCTCTTGGGGTGGGGGGCAGCAGGGACTGCAGCCATGTCTGCGTGTGGCCTGCAGGAGGCATAGGCTGTGCCAACACCCTGGGAGCCAGCCACCCAGGGACTTCCTGGACCCACCATGCGGCTGCACAAAGCCTCCCTTCTCTGGGCCATCTGCACCTTGCCTGGAAACAGGCCAGGTGTGGAAGGGGAGGAAAGGCAGCACCGAGCCAGTGTTGCTGGCCCTACCTGCTGCATGACCTCTGGATAGTGCCTGTCCCTCTCTGGGCCTGAGGCTCCCCACCTGTGAGGGGAGGGCTGGGCCTGCTGAGCTCTGAGACCCATGCTTCAAAGGCCGACAGTGGACGGATGCTCAGTCCTGGCCTTCAAATCTCCAAGAGCAGAGAGGGCGACAGGGAGGAGTGAGTGAGCCCCTCGTCCCTGGGGGAGTGCAAGAGGGCTGGCTGTGGAGTGGGGTTCCTGGATCTGACCCTGGGTTCAAGGTCTCTGCCTCGTCAGGGTCTGAGACACCTCCTGCTGACCTGCCCCCAGGCCTTAGGTCAGGCCACTGTCAGCAGACTCGGGGTTGGTAGCTTGAACAGAGTAAACTGTGGAAACCCTCCCGGAGGGTTCTGTTCCCCTTACTTTGTATAAATGAAGAAACTGAGGCAAGAAGGGCCCTGTCCAGGCAGGGGAGAGTGGACAACAGAGCAAGGGGTGGGCTTACCCAGGTTGTCTGTCACCTGGTACGCGTCTCGAAGGTCCTTCATGCGAAAGCCGATGACATCGACGAAGTCCTCCACCAGCCGGAACAGCTCCTTGGCGTTGGGGCCCACCTGGAGAGCAGAGGCGTGGTCAGGGAGTCCCCGAGGCAGCAGGGAGATGTTGTTGAAGCCACCTGTACTCCAGCAGGGACACACCTGTCCTTCCCCTGCCCCTCCAGCCTCCTGCCTTCCACTGTTCCCTTCTTGGCCCTGCGGGTCACTTTCTAGCACTGCAAAGCCCTGGGGCCTGACTTCAGGAGCAGAGCTGGTGATCTTTGAGTGTCCACCCCCATTCCGTGGATGGGAAAACTGAGGCCCAGGGGTCTGCTGTGCCCCAGCTCCTTGGGGCAGAGGAAGCAGTTGCACCTTGCAGATAACAGGTGGTGGCAGGTGTGGCACACACTGAGGAAGCCCACCCGTGGTGGCCTTTCTGGTCTGGAGGAGCGGTCAGCCTCCCTTCCTCCCAGACTGACCTCACATTTTTCCAGGTCAGAAAGACCACCGCGGGCGGGCTTCCTCAGAATGCCCCACGGTGTCAGCCTCTTTTCCTACAATCCTCACCAGCACCCACAGACAAGGCACCATCATCAAGGGAGGAGGAAACCGAGACTCAGGAGGCTGCGGGCTTCCTGGAGGTCAGACGGCCGGGCCATGCACAGGGCATGGCAGGCCGCCCCAACCTCTGACGACCACAAGGGCCTCTGCCTATGGTCCGTACCAGCCGGGCCTCCTCCCACTTGTCCCGGTTCTCCTCCAGCAGCAGGTTGCTGATAATCTGCACAAAGTTCTGGAAAGAGAGAAGAGGAAGAAGGGCCAGTGAGGTGAGAGTAAGGCACCCAGATCAGGGCCTACTGTGTAACTAGGCTCTGAGCTCAGGCTGTGACCAGATTCAGGGCTCAGCACATGGCTCATGTCAGGGCTCACTGTAACTAAGATCAGGGATACACTGTGTGACCAAGTCAGGTCTGTGTGTGACCAAAATCAGGGCTTACTGTGTAACCAGGATCAGGGCTCACTGTATGACCAGGGCCAGGACTCAGCATGTGATCAGGATCAGGTTTCTGATTTGACCAGGGTCAGGCCTCAGTCTCAGGCTGGGGTTGGGGAGCCCAGGCACCCCTCTACCTGGACCCCCCTGGGATCCCACCTGCACATCCCCAGGGGTGGGGCTGTAGTAGGCCCTCCGGAAGATCTCTGTCATGTTCCTTAGGACGTCAATGGTGGAGAGCAGGTCCCCGCTGTAGCTGGCCCCGTCCTGGGAAATCTCCACCAGCGTCTGGATGACCTCTGAGACCCCTTCCCCCGGCAGCCCACGCTGAGCCTTCGCCAGGTGCTCCCGGGTCTGGGGAGGCAGGAAAGGGTTGGTTTCGATCAGCCCCACAGGACACGTCAAGGCAGGGACTGAGGAGTCCAGGCAACAGGGACCCCACACTCAGAGATGCCTCTGCAGCACCAATGGGAGCCAGGGCTATTCATGTCCAAAGGGTGTGCCACTGGGTCTGAGCTCCTGAGGGCCACAGGCTGCTCCCGATGATGGAAGATGGAAGAAGCAGGGCCCTGGGGTGATACGGGGGCTGGGGACCCCTGGGGCCCCACTCACCATCATCTGGATGTTTCGGTAGTCGATAGAGACGCAGCGGATGTAAGTGGGGGACTCCCAGTAGGCGATGCCTTCCTCGTCCAGCTCACAGCGTCGCAGAATGAGGCCTGACGGGGGCGGGGGGCAGGCGGCAGCCGGGTCAGCTCATCCCCACCCTCCCCTTCCCAGGAAGAATTCCCCCCTGCCGACTCACTGCCGGGAGTGGGGCAGTCATGGGCCAGGCCTCCCCCATTTTCCTTCATCCCACATGTTTCTGGGCAGCTGCTGCAAGCCACGCTGGGCCAGGCACTGGGGCCCTGTCAGGAGCCCAGCCACTGGGACCTGACAGCGTGCACATCGAGTGCTGCCAAGTGCGGACTTCAGCCCGGCCTCTCCGCAGAGCTCCAGGGGCCTCACCTACAAGGGCGGCACCTTCCCACCTGCAGGCATCCTGTGGGTGACCCTGGGGCGGTCTGAGCCAGGTCAGCAGCTCAGAGCAGGCAAGCTGCCCCAGGCTTTACTCCCAGAAAAGGTCAGGGGACTCGGTGTTCAGCCACCACAGGAGCACTCCACAACCCTATCGCCCAGCAGGAAGCACAGGGCAGGCAGGGATGCGCCTGGGCAAGGGCCAGGCGATAGGGGCACGGGGAACATTCCCAGCACGTTAAGGAAAATGGTTGGTGATACCACCACATGTCAGTATGAATTAATAAAGAAAAAAAAACACCCCACAACAAACAGCAGGTGCCACACAGCGGCAAGTTGCCCGGGTGGTCCCACCACCTAGAAGGGCAGGACCACAGAGGCTTTGATTTCCTTTGTTTGCTTGTCTTAATTTGTAGCAGGTGGTGCCGTGGTTAAGTATCCGGCTGCTAACCAAAGGTCAGCAGTTTGAATTCACCAGCCGCTCCTTGGAACCCCCGTGGGACAGCTCTATCCTGTCCAACGCGGTTGCTGTGAGTTGGAATCGACTGGACGGCAATGGATTTGGTTCTTCAGTATCAAGAACTGGTGGTATTTTATAAATGAAAAAGGGGGCGGGTAGCTGGAAATAGGAGGAACCAGTCCCTGGAGGAGGACATCTTGCTTGGTAAAGGAGAGGATCAGCGAAAAAGAGGAAGACCCTCAACAAGATGGATTGACACAGTGCCTGCAACAATGGGCTCAAGCACAACTGTGAACATGGCACAGGACCAGGCGGTATCTCGTTCTGTTGTACATAGGATTGCTATGGGTCAGAACTGACTGGCCGGTACCTAACAAATACGGAACAGCTGGGAACACACAGCCAAATGGTGGCCAAGCCCTGCTGTCCCTACCGAGGCCTATGCCATGGCTTCCCCACAACAGCCCTCGATTTACAGAGGTGAAAACGGAGGCTCAGAGAGGTGAAGTCAGTTCTGAACAGCATACAGCAAGCAGGGTCCAGAGCTGGGCTCTCAGCCTCCCACCTACTGCAACGTCTCCAATAACAGGGGCCCTTCTGGCCAGACACTCTCTGCCTTCCCCACCCCCTACTCTGCTTCACTACACAGGGGCTGAGGGATCAGGGTTGCCAGGGTCAGAGTGACTTCGCCATGATGGCTGGGGAAGCCCAGGTGAGTGTGTGACCCTTCCAAACCTCAGCTTCCTGTCTGACAATGAGCTAGTGATGGTGGCCACCTGCTGGGGACATGGTGGGTGCTGGCTCTTGGTGAGAGGTCAGGCCTCAGGGGCCGCTGTGCTCCCACAAGTTCTGCTGGGCTCGGGCCTGCGGCTTGCTCCAGGGCACACAGGCGTCTGTGCCAGCCATGCAGCAGCCCCTTGAACGGCAGGGGTCTGTAGGGACATCTCAGTGACCTCACAAAGTGGGTACCTCACATACCTCTCTGTGAGGAGGGTCAGCAGCCCCCGACACCTCACCTGTGCTGTGGGCCTCACCTGTGGCATTTCGGGGACACCGGACAGCGGCCACCTCCCCTGCTGGTGTCTCCTTCCACATTACGGCACCAAAGTTGTCCTCGTCACAGATCTCGTGGGGCTCTGTAGAGTGCCAGACACGGTGAGTGGGGCTGGGGCTTTAGGACGTGAGCCAGGCTGGCTCAGGAAGGCCAGGGTGAGGGGTCGAGCCCCTCAGGGAAGCTAGGCGACCAGGGCAGTTTATCCCAGCAGAAATGAGCCCGAGACCACCCACGGCCTCAGCCCAATGCTGGGGCCCAGGTGTCCCACCCCTAGCCGAGGTGGGGAGTGGGCGCTCACCGGGACACCGTTGGGCGCTGCACTGCCGGTACTCCTCCTGTGGGCCCTGGCAGGCTGTTCCCCCGAAGAAGGGCCCCAAGCAGGCGCGCTCACGGCGCTGTGAGCCGCCCCCGCATGTGGTGCTACAGCTGCCCCACGCCGCCCAGGCCTGCCACTTCCCGTCCACTGCGGGGGACGGCCAGGCATGGGGCACGGGCAGAGACGAGGAGCCAGGTTCCAGGAGCCACAAATAGCGGGGCCCAGAAAACAAACACAGGGAGGGGGACATTGAGACACAGGAGTGCAGAGACTGAGCCATGGGGACATGGACACCCAGGGAGGGACCAGAAAGGCAGGAACATGGACACTGAGACCCCAGAGTGGAGAAACACAGGCGATGGGAACACAGAGGCACTGGGGGCCCAAGACCCAGAGATGGGGACACAGACACAGGAGCCCATGATTCACGGACGTGAGGACACGGGCAGGCCCCAGACATGCAGAGCCAAGCCTCCCCCCAACGCTGGTCCCCACAGGCCGGAGGTGCGCTGACCTGGGCACTGCTGCAGGAAGCAGTCTCGCGTCTCCACCCAGTGGCCCTGGCACTCGGCGCCCCCGTATGAAGGCCCATTGCACTCGCGCGTGCGCTGTTGCCGGCCCTGGGAGCAGCTGGCGGAGCAGGTGCTCCAGCTTGACCACTCGTTCCAGTTTCCGTCCACTGCCCGGCCCAGGGGAGGAAGGGGCAGGAAGCCGGCGTGAACACCACAGAGCTAGCGTGCTAACATCCAGCCTGGCACGTGGGCGTGAACACCCCCAGGGCCAGCGCACCACCATCCAGCCTAGGGCCCAGGCGTGGACACTCCTGGAGAACCACCACGACAACAGCCAGCCTGGTATGGGGGTGTACGCAGCTCTACATCCAGGTGGGACGTTGGAGAGAACACCCCCAGGGTCACACCCCAAGCCCCAGCCTCGGTGCAGTCTGAGATTCCAGGCTCCAGGGCCTGGTAGGTGGGTCTGGGGGTGGTGGTGATCTCCCCCTTCCCCGCCCTCCCTCTCACCTACCAGGGCACAGGGCGATGTTGCAGAACTTGGTTTGCTTCTCAGGGCCCTCACAGGGGTTGCCTCCAAACTGGGGGGGTCTGCAGGTGCGCGTGCGGTCCCGGAATCCGCGGCCACAGGTGCTGGAACACAGGCTCCAGGGGGACCACTCGTCCCAGGCACCGTGCACTGAGAAGGGGTGGGTCCTTCTGTCAGCCGGCTGTCCCCACGCTTCCTTCCAGGCCCCTCCCCTCACCTGGCCCCACCCCCGGCTGGCCCCGTCCCTCATCCGGCCCCGCCCACCCCCGCGCCCACCTGGACACACAGCCGAGTTGTTGCACTGGCGCTGCTCCCGCAGGGGCCCGCTGCACTGGGTGCTGTAGGAGGAGGACACGCAGAAGCGCGTGCGGGTCTGCCAGCCCTCGCCACACGTGCTGGAGCACACACTCCAGGGGGACCACTCCTCGGCCGCGGGGTCACCTGCGAGCCCAAACCCAGCATCACCGACCGGCACCACCCGGCGCGTCAGAGGCGCCGTGGAGGGCTAGGGCTGGGCGCAGACCCCGTAAGGCCGGGAGCCGGCCCCGGAGGCAGGGCCCGTGCGGTCCCTGGGTCCCTGGGTCCCAGCCTTCACTTGGCACCTGAGAAGTTAGTCTAATTATGGTTAATCGCTAAGGTTATTACTCATCAATAGCAACAATTACTAATTTATAGTGTTTGCTCACGGTCCTACTCCCCTAAACCCCAACCCTTCTCCACTCGGTGTCACAACGCAGTGTGGAGGTGCCAGCCCCGGCCCGCACCCCAAGCTCACCTGTCTGAGGCGATGGGAACCCAAACTGCTGCAGCTCGTCCCCCAGCTCCTCCCGCCGCCGGGCGTCCGTGGACCGCAGGGACTGGCTCCGTGAACTGGTGCGCCCCGCGGCTGCAGGAGGGGTGCAGTCAGCGACCCCCAGCCGCCTGTCATTGCCCGTCCCACTGCCCTGGTCCCCCTAGTCCTTGGCCGGAGCGGGGTGGGCTAACCAGCAGCAGGGGCCCCCCCGGCCGATTGATAGATGGGCGCCCCAGCCTGCCTCCGACCCTCTGGTCACCATGGGTCCCCTCCTGTCTGTCCTGCTCTCCAGCCCTGCCCCACTTCCTGCTGTGAATGGCTGCTGCCCTCCCCTCCGCACCGTTCCCCCCGGGAAAGTTCATCACGGGAAAACACGCCGAGGAGTGACAGTTTCATGACACCCTGATTTAGCTTTATGGGAGCAGCTAAAAAATGCATGAGGTCATTAGAGTTTATTAGAGAAATAAGTTGTGGAGGCGGGGTGGACTGGGGCGGGCGGCCGGGCCAGGGCTCCCTGAGTGGGCAGGCGGAGGGAGGCACCCCCAAAATCCCACACCACCGATGGCAGGAAAGCCCCGTCTGGTCCCTCCCGGCCCGAGTCCCAGTCCGCCTTCTAGACCCCAACCTCGGGCCCGACCGCCCGGCCTGGGCCCGGACTCTCCTGAGCTTACAAGGCCCCGCCCCTATCTGCCTCCTCTCCCTAGGGCCCCACCCTTCAAGACCCAGCCCTACTCCCTCCCTGTCCCGGCCTAGCACTTGCAGCCCTCTGCCCGCCCCTTCCCTCCAGCCCCAAGCAGGCCCTCCCTTGTCACGGCCTCACCTCCTCCCCTCACCTGACCCGTGTCTAACCCCTCCGTCCGCCTGGCCCTGCTCCAAGCTCCTCCTTCCGCGGGCCCCTTCCCACCCCCCACCTCCCGCACTTGGCCCCGCCCCTCCCGCCCCGGCCCCGCCTCTCCCATCCCTGACCCCGCCCTTCTGCCACTGGCCCCGCCCCTCCGCCCTCCCGCCCCGGCCCCGCCTCTCCGCCGCTCCCTCACCTGGCCCCGCCCGCCCCTGCCCCCCGGGCCGCCCCTGGCCCCGCCCCCGCCCTGCCCGCCGGTTGGACCCGCACTCACGGCCGCAGGCCTTGCGGTTGCACAGGCGGCCCTCCTCCAGCACGCCCTCGCATCCACCGCCCTGGACGCCCGGCGTGGGCAGGCATGTGCGCGTCCGCGTCTGCAGGCCTCCTCCGCAGTCCCGCGTGCATTCGCCCCACAGGGACCACAGCTTCCAGCCGCCTGGGTGGGGACCAGACGGCGGGGTCAGGGGGCAGGCGGGGCAGAGAGAAGGGGGCGGTCAAGGGCGGGAAGTGGGTGTGCGGGCCGCCCGCGTCTGCCAGCAGTGACCTTTGAGGGCTACCCAGCAGGGCTCGGGTGCGCAGCGCCCAGGCACACACGCGGGACCGCTGGGAGGCCAGAGTGTGGGCGGGGGTGAGCAGGATGGGTTTGCGACAGCGATGGTGGCAGGGAGGCTGGCCTCACCCTGGTGGGGTCTGCTGACAGCGGTACCCAGGGAAAACGGTCTGGACGTGGAGGGTCTTGGGGTCCCTCTTGGGTGCTCAGGTCACAGTGCTCCAGGCTGTCTACCCACCCCTGTGCCAGGACCTCCCCAGCAGGCCCAGAGCTCTAGGACAGGAGTCCCGGGCCAGTTTGCTGAACGAACGAATGAATGAATGAATGATTCCCCCCACCCACTCCCGCAGCGTCCTAGTGATGGGGTGAGTGGACCCCTGCCCTCCTCCACCACCCTTGGTGTGACATCTGACCCCTGTGCCCCCCTCCCCAAATACTCAGTCCAGCTCTGGCCCAGGCCCCGTTCCTCTGAGCCCACTTCAGTATCTACATAGAGGAGGGTTGCCCTTCACAATCCTGGAGGTCCCCAACTCCCACCTCTGATCTGTGCACTGCTTTCCCCTACGATCCCTGCAAACAGGGACACCAGAGAGGGGACGACTCGGGTCACAGCTGGTATCAGAGTCCAGATGGGCCTCCCGGGGGACCTGGCAGAGCTGATTACCCGTTGGGGGTCAAAGGTCTCTACCTGGCCTCCTGGCCCCTGTCTGCCCCACCCTGCCCCCAGCCACCCCTTTCTGCACCTCAGCCCTAGGCTGTGCCCACTGCCTTCACTGACCTGTGCCCCCACAACCCAGCCTGTGCCCCCAGGGTCTGTGCCCCAGTGCACTGGGAGGTAAGGAGGGCCTGGAGTGCCCTGAAGTACTGGAGAGCCTTGGTGGTGACAGTCAGAGCAGGGCCGCTCTGGTCAGTGGGTGGGCTGCAGGGTGGACATTGGCCCAATGAGCTGGAAGCAGGGCCCCAGGAAGGGGCAGCCGTGACGCGTGCCCAGGCCTCCCTGCCCGCACTACAGTCATCCTCATCCAGGATTCACTGCCTTCAGCAGAAGGCACCACTGACATACACCCCTATGAGGGGGTGAAGGGTCGCTGATGGCACTGCCAAGAGCCTGCACTGACTCCAGACCAGAGCTGGGACCCCTGGAGGGCACTGTGGCCAAGGGCTGGGGGCAGGGGAGGCTACCCGAGAACCAGGCTGGCCAAGGGCAGGTCAGAAGGTCTGTGCCTCTCGGAGCCTCAGTCTTCTCATCTGTGGCTTGGACTAAGCCCCACCGCAGGGGGTGAGAACGAGGACTTCGGGAGACCCCAGAGGGTAGGCAGGAGAAAAGGGTGGAGAGGGAGGAGCTGGAAGCCAGGCCAGATCCAAGGCCCCACTCCATCACCCACAGGCCACACACGGTCAAGGCCTTGGCCTCCTCGTCTGCACCCAAACCAAACCGAACCCACTGCCCTTGAGTCAATTCCCGCTCAGAGCAAACCCTCATAGGACAGAGTAGAACTGCCCCATAGGGTTTCCAAGGCTGTAACCTTTACCGAATCAGACTTCTCCCGAGGATCGGCTGTGGGTTCGAACCACTGACCTTTCAGTTAGCAGCTGAGCTGCACTTCACCACTGCGCCACTGGGGTCCCTCCCTTGCCTGCAGAGTGGGTAATACTAGTTGCCCTTGCACCGACCCCGACTCACGGCAACCCCGTGTGTGTCAGAGCAGAACTGTGCTCCAAACAGTTTTCAATGGCTGCTTTTACAGAAGTAGATCACCAGGCCTTTCTTTGAGATGCCTTGGGTGGACTTGAACCTCCAACCTTTCGGTTAGCAGCCAAGTGCATTAACAGTTCGCACTACCCAGGACTCCAAACGGATAATGGCCTGATGGATGTCCCAAGACAGAAGGAGAGAGGGTAACCGAGACACCCCCAGGGCCTTGGCAATGGAGGACTTGGAAGGGCAGTGTGTGTGGCACTGTCATCTGGGCCTGCACTGTAGGTCCAGGGAGACCAGAGAGGCAGGCTAACATCCCTCCGCATCGTCCCTGCATCTGTTCTAGAGACAGCCAGCAGGGGGTGCCAGGAGCGAATGGAGAGGCTGCATCTGAGGAAGCCACGCCAATCCTGGGTAGGGGGTCCACGTCTTCCCTGCTGGGTAGGGTGGGAAGGAGAGTCCTCTACACCCCCACGCTTGTTGTGGAACCTCTTCTGCCTGCGAGGGCAGCCCATGGAGCCCTCCCTCCCAATGATCCCCTCCCCATGCCACCTGGCCTCCACCTGGGCCTGGAGAGGCAGAGCCCCTCAGCCAAGGACACACAGCAAATGGCCCAAGCCCGCTGTCCTTGGAGCAGGCAAGATGGGACACAGTGAGTGGAAGGGGCGGGCTGGTGGGCAGCGGACTCGCTCAGGTGACAGGGGCCAGGCAGGAGGGCAGGTGCAGACGTTGGTAGTCACCACTCCTGAGCCTGCTCACACACTGTAACCCACTGCTGGTTGAGGTGGGTGCCACTAAGCCCAGCTCAGGGACATGAACCACGAACGGGCGGTGGAGGTGTGGAGGCGGAGGGCAGCCTGCAGGGTCACCAGGTGGGGGTGGGGCTGAGCAGGTGGGCGCTGGCTCTGAGACCCCTCCTCAGTCTTGTGGAGGCCTGGTCACTCACTGTCCTCACAAGGGAGGCCACACTGCTCCCATTCTTCAGACAAGAAGACTGAGCTGGCCAAGGAAGGGTGCATGTGTTCACACAGCCAGGAGGAGGCTGTGTGGGAATCACGCCAGGCTGTTGGATGGCGTCCCACACTCCCCTCCACAACCTGGGCCACAGGGGTCACTACCACCACCACCCGTGGCTGCAGACACTAATCTCTGGGGTGGAGGTGGAAGAGGGGAAAATCCTGAATTCTCTATTTAAATGCAAATGTACCTTTCCTGCCTGCCTCCCCTCTAGGCCAGGCTCCCCCTTGTGGGTGCATCCTAAGCACCACCCTCAGCGAGGCGGGCTCTGTGCCGGGTGTCCCTACACAGGAGCCCTGAATCCCAGTCTAACCCTGGAGGCAACGTTTGCACCCCATTTACAGTGGAGGAAACTGAGGCCCAAAGAGGGGGTCCAGACAGCCAGGGCCAGGGGAGAGATGACCCCTAGGAGGGTCTGTCCCAGAGCTGGCACTGGTGAGGCTCTGATACATATGGACACTGAATACCAAAAAAAAATACCACCCGGTCTTAAATTGCAAATGACGACCTCTGAGCAGCAGGGGCGGGCGGGGGGGCGGGGGTGGTGTGTGCCTGAGGAGCCCAGACTTGCATTAACCTCACCCTGGGCAGAGCAGGGACCCCCCCTCCAGGACAACAGCACAGTTGCTCATTTATGGGCCCTGCTTTGCTGCTGCTTCTTATCCTTGCCTCACTGAGCCCCCACCAGCCAGCCCATAACCGGCCCATTTGACGGATTTGGAGAGGGAGGGCGCTATCCACAGCTGACCAGGAGAGGGGTGATGGGACACCAGAGCCTTGGCCCACCCCCACAGACAGGACTGAGCACATGACCTCACCTCAAATGTCACCCCAACCCGCAATGCTGAGACAGGGACCAAGAGGGCCAGCGAGTGGAGGGGGCAGAGCACAGGGCTGGCACGAGGCCAGCGCGGGCCTGCCCCCCCACCCCTGCCCCAGCCCAGCCCCCACGCGGAGGCTGGGTGACGTGGTAAGCTGGCAGTGGGTGGGAGAGAGAGGGTGTCCAAGCCAGGCTAATCAGAGGATGCTTCTCGGTTCCCATGGAAACTGCTGCAGCGAGCACAGCCTTTCAGGATAGACTCAGGTTAGGCTCAGCTGCCAAAACACCCACCATTTCGGGGCTGGTTACCTTGGTGACCCAGGTGGTGAGGATGTGGGTGAGGGGGCGAGGAGAGGAGGGGGCCTGTCAGGGTGGAGAGGCCAAGGCACAGGCCAGTGGCTTCGAGAATGCCCCCAGGTCTAGCTCTGCCCTGGTCACACACTGAGCCCTGATCCTGGCTGTGAACGGAGCCTTCATCGCAGTCGACGTACTGATTCCTGACCCTGATTGCACACTGAGCCCTGGTGTCCATGGTCGACTGACCTCTCTCTTCCTCATCACATACTGAGCCCTGATCCCAGTCACAGAGTGAATTCTGCCCTTGGCCACACTCCAGCCACTAATGAATACTCAGGGAACGGTAGCTCTTATTTTTACGATCATTTTTTATTTTTAACGTGTGTCCCCACACACAGCTGACGATGGGTAAATGTGGAGAGAGTGCATAAATGACGGAGGGAGGCTTCGGGGGCAAAGGATGGGGGTCTGGGGCCTGGCAGGGCTGGGCAAAGGGGCACTGCTGGGTGCTGAGGTGTGCTGGGCTGGGTGGGCTGCGAGGGCGCAGCGGAGAGTGGGCAGGCCTGGGGGTGGGCTGCCCCTCCAGGCCCGGAAAGAAGCCGCCATTCTTCCCCGACTCAATGCCCCCTCTGTCCAGCAGCCTCATTTCCATCTAATTAAGGGGATGAATGGAGCCAATTAATGGCTCCGCGGGGCAGCCAGGCCACCCAGGAGAGAGGGTTCCTGGTCGACCCGCCCGCCTGGCACCCCCGCCTGGAGACACGGGCTCCCTGGTCCCTGCGCCCACGCCGGCTGGGATGGGGGCGCGGGTGGGCTCCACGGGACCTTCTGGGGGCGCCCCGCCCTCCTGCTAGGCTTCCGGGATCCCCGGAGGAGGAGCTGGTGCGCCTCCCCTCTTCTCCAGCAGAGGGCGCCCTAGTCCACCGGTCGGCCGCACGGGGGCTGGCGGGGGGGCAGGGGGAGCGCCAGCACGGCCCGCCCGGTCCCAGGCCCGAGTTCCAGGCACCCCCTGCGTCGTCCCCTCCGCAGCCCACCATGTTGGGGTGGTCTGGAGCATCCTGAGTCCTGCCCTGGGGGCTGGACCAGAGCCCCTCGCGGGGCGCCCGGGGAGCCCCTGCCCAGCTCAGCCTGCCCCAGCCCTGGCCCGGCGGTCCTGCCTTCGCCCACGTCCCCGCGGCCGCAGCTCCCGGGGCAGAGGCGCAGGCGCCGCCGGCCTCAGGGAGCAGCTTCTCCGGTACCCCGGGAGGGAAGAGGAACCGCCTGGGCTGGTGGGGCCCGCTTCTGAGAGCAATGCCACCCCTTTGTAAGCCTGGATCCCTCCTGTAAGCCTCACACAAGCCCTACAAGCGGGTCCTGCCGGTCCCCATTTCACAGAAGGGAGCCCGAGGCTCAGGGAGTTGACACACCTGCCCAGGCCGGGAGGGGTGGAACCGAATGTGTGGTTTCCCCAGGCCTCTTTTCTTGGCCAGGGAGGTGCTCTCTGCCCAAATAAAGTGCGGTGTTTACAAGCCCAGGCTCCACAATTCTGGCCACTCAGGTCCCATCCTGCCTCCACCCTCGTGGGCCAAGGACCACGGACAAGTCACTTCCCCTCCCCAGGCCCGCTCCTCGGCTATAAGATGGTGTGGCAGGGCTGCCAGCCGCTGGCCCCAGTGTCGGTCTCCCCCCTTTCTAGGGACCGGAACAAGGATGGTAACCTCTGCAGGGGCCTGAGCTCCGGCCTCTAGGTCAGGGCAGAGGGCTGTGGCCGACCGCAGTGGGCAGCGTGTCCTTGCCTGGCTGTCACTTCTCTGGCTGGTGTGCAGATGGATAGTGGGGGGAGGAGAGGCCATAAGCGGCCAGCCTGCACGTCGCTGCCCCAGGGGAGTGGCCGATGGGACATTATAATCTTCACAGTGACGTCTGGCTATTTCCATAGGGAATGGGCGTCGACTTTTCTGGGCACTGAGAGCCTTCTTGTTTGCTAAACTTTCCAAAATCGGCTCTTGGGCAGAGGAGTGGGCTCTGGCCGAGATGACAAAATGGTCCCCAGCAGTGGAGGCCTGATCCTGCCTCACGTCCCACCCCACAGTCTCCCCATGGCTCCCCAAACTCCAGATACTCAGCTCTGCGGTGGCCCCATCTTCCCACCTGGAGCTCCCCCTCCCTCCACTCTGCTCCTCCCCACTCCCTGTGCCCTGGAGACCCAGAGAGGGCTTTAGACACCTAGGGGACCACATGAGTTGGGGGCTCTTTGGGCCAAGCCCCAGCCCATTTCTGACTGTCTCCAAAGACCCCCGTAGTGGTCCAGCACTCAATGCGGGGGGGTCTCAGGGGTGTCTGGGGCTGCATGGTGACAGGGTGGTGGGAGGCACCTGCTGGCTGGGTGGTCTTGCAGAGACCCAGCTCCTCTCGTCCAAACCTCACCACATCCCGTGTGCCTCTCACACTCAGGTGCCAGCACAGCCTGACACCCCACCCCACTGCAGGCATGCACACACATACGGACACACACACGTGTGCACAGCAAACACACATGTACATGCACACAGGGACACACATACCCCACACTCAGACACATGCACACAGGAACACACGTGTGCACACACATATCCCAAACATGCACACAGGAACACACACACACACACACACTCACTCCCATCCCCGAGGACGCTGCTTTTTCATTACCTCACGTGTCGCTTCTGCAATAAAATTGTTTAATTAAAACATGAATATTTAAAACAACCCTTGAGAGAAATGGCCCATCTCGCCAGAGGCAGAAAATGCAGAGACAGAGAGATGTGCTGAGAGACCTGAGGTGGGGGAGTCTGGCGGTCCCAGAAAGAGGTTGTCAGATGGGCAGCGGGGCGGGGGGCGGGGGGGACAGTTGCTCTGGCCTGACCAGGGTTTGCAGCGCCTGGCGCGTGATGTGGCCATGTGGCATTTGGGCAGGCCGGCGGGGGCAGGGACTGAAAATGGGCCACAGGCTGGCTGCGGCTGCCTGCCTGCTCCCTGCTCAGTCGTGCATGCCTGCTTGGGATGGGATGGTGGGACTCGACTCTCCCAGCCTTCCCTGAACGCACAGGTTGGGGGCTCCCTGATACGGATCTCAGCAGACAAGATTCTGGCATTCTCTGCCACCCAGCTGAGCTGTGCGCCTTCTGAATGGTCCTCCACCTCTCTGGTCCTTGCACCACCCTAGCCACAACACAATCACACATACACATGAGTGCACACACATGCACGCACACACACTATACACACACATTAGGTGATAAACAAAGCTGGCCCTGCTGTCAACTGCCACTTAGGACTCCGTGACCTCAGCCAGACGTCTTAACGTCTCTGTGCCTCCTTCCACTCAGCCAGCATTTATTGAGTACCTGCTATGTTCAACTGAACAGGCATTTGTTGCTGTGTTCCAAGTATTGGTCTAGGCATTGGGGGTCATGAGTGAACGGGGCAAGCACCCTGGCTGTGGCACTTCTATCCTAGCAGGCACAGACAGACAACACGCAGCAGACACAGCAGGTAAGGGCAGCCACACTGTGCTCAAGGATGTCATGTGCTGTGGAGAGAGAAAGACAGGGCATGGGGGCAGAGAGCTGGGGTAGGGAATGCTGCCATTTACACAGCATGCCAGGGCCCTGCCACCACAAAGGTGACGAGTGAGCAAGGGCGCCAGGGGGCCAGGCCTGCAGGTGTCCAGGCAGAGGGCACCACCTCTGCAAAGGCCCTAAGGCAGGCGCGTGCCTCCTGGAGGACAAGCCCTTGGGCTGCCGTGAAGAGTGAACTAGCGAGTGGACGCTGCTTGCACAGAGTCGGCAGTAAACGGCCGCTGTATTACCGCTAAGACCATCCTTACTCCCAAGGTCCCTGAAGCATCCAGGCCTTCTGGAGTCAGGCACAGAGGGCTGGGCCGCCACACCTCTGCATCTGGGCCTGGGTGACCCCTGTCCACCCCATGCTGCCCGTGCAGAGAGCTCCCCACCTTCACATCGCAGGCTTTCTCCAGACCTTCTCCCCACGAGACCCCCAGGCCCTGCAGTGCAGTCTACGTGGCTCTGAGCCAAAACCTCCGAAGAAGCCCCTGCAGAGCCCAGCCTCGGCACACACACACAGACACACGCAATGCTTGCACACCTGCACACATGATATGCCCACAATGCACAGCACACATGCACACATGTATTTGCATGCATGCACAAATATGCACACACCTGTGCAGTATAGTACTCACCCACTTGCACACATGTGCACACATGCACACACACACCTTCCCACCTCCTGAGCACCGCCTCCAAACATCCCCTTTCTCAGGGTCTGCACGCACGCACACCCCAGATCTCTGGAGCCCACGCTCCACGCCCCCCTTCTCCATCTGCCTCTTTGTTCTCCAAGCCCTCCTGAGGCTCCCTCCTAACAACACCTGCGGACAGGTATTTCAGCACTCCCTGGGCCTTGGCTTAGAACCAACTTCACCCCAGCCTCCTTCCTCATGACGGTCTAGGAAAGTGGGTATTTTTACTCTTCCCACTGAACAATGAGGAGCCTGAGGGGATGGTCTGGGGACACAGGATGAGACGGAGTTGGGCTGGGGTTTGAGCCCAGGCTGGGAGCTTTGTCAACATGGCTCAGGTGCCACCTCCAAGCACCCATCACCCCAATCAGCCCTGTCCCAGTGTTCTAGGCCCCTGAGCTCATATGACACCCCATCTGGATGCCCTACATGCATTTTACTCAGTCCCACTCTGACCTCTCGATCCTCCTCCCCAGCCCGCTCCTCCCTCTGCCACCCCACCTGGGTCGATGTCCCCATCCCAGGCTAGAGGCTCAGGAGTAGTTGGGATGTCTCTGTCCTTCTGCCCCACCCTCCCCATCTGCAAGTCTGTCAGCCCCGTCCCTGTGCCCTGCCCGACTCCTTGGCCCAGCGTCCCCTCAGAGCTGACATAGTCTGCTACACAGCCCGAGCAACATCAGAGCATGTCACTTCGGTTAAAACCCTCCCCTGACCCCTCTCTTCTCTATGTGGGAGCCCCACTGGGGGCCTCCGTTTGCCAGCACCCTGCACCTCCTGGCCCAGGCCCACAGGTCAGGGGTCCAAGTGAGCGGTCTCCCCCAGCACCAGTGTCCCGTGGGGCCACACACTCGGACGCCCTCCACCCGCCACCCATGTACTAGCCCTTCCTCCCACACCCAGCACAGTCAGCCTTCCAGCACCCCCACTGCGTGGGCATACGTGCTGCCCCCCGACGTTATAAAGAGCAGCTTTCGTAGACTGGGGGTGACGGGGTCAGTCCCTGAGGCCCACTGTATCCAACGTGACCGAACGACCTTGCCAAGCAGCCAGCATTTTGCAGATACAGAACTGAGGCTCAGAAGGGGGCAGAGGCTCGCTGGGGGGTCGGGTTCCTGTGTCCATTGCCTCCACATCAGCCTCCAGCCTCCACCCCACCTCTCCGTCCCCCTCAGAGAAGTTTCCCTTGCCAAGGTCACAGTGACCTTCGTGCGGCCCAGCCTGAAGGTCAGTCCTCAGTCCCCCGACCTGGCGTTCAGCAGCCCTTGACACAGTGCAGGGTTTTTGGAGATGCCCCTACTGCCCCCGCCCCCAGGGACTCTGCCTCCTCTTCCTCAGGTCCCTGTGGGCTTGGCACAGCCCCCGCCTCCTAACATAGGGGTCCCAGGCCCCCTCCTTCTCTAGCTACACGCACTGCTTGGCTGGGTCTCATCTGGGTCCACAGGTCCCCTGAGCAGAGCCATGTCCCAGGCTGGCTGGTTTCCTCTGTAACCTATGGAGCTCATTTTATGCCTTTGAAGACATTCTGAGCAGGAGTCCATGGACTTGCTGGGTGCCAACGGGGCTGCCAGCCTGGTAGGCCAAGGACCCCCACAGCTCTCATCTCCCCAACCTGGCCTCACCCCATTGCAGCCTTGCCTGCTCAGCTCCCATCTGTGCAAGGAGACCCCACAGAGCAATCTGGAACCCTCAGCTCCCTCCTCAAGCTGCCCCCGCCCCATGTTGGTGGCGTCCCAGCCTCCCAGGCCCTTGGGCCAAACCCTGGGGGGTCCTCCTGGCCTTGGACCTGGAGGTCAGCAAGGGGACTCCACCTTCCCAGAGGACGCAGAGCCCGCCGCCCCCTCCAAGCCCTGCCAGCCTTGCCCTCCACACACACAAGGCCTGGCTGAGCCTGGCCACAGCCTCCTGGGGCAGAACACCCACCAAGCTGCTTCCTGTGGCTGATGACCCCTCCAGCTGCAGGCCTTGCCCTGGCTGTGCCCCTGCCTGGAGCAAAGTCCCCGAGTCCACAGGGCTCACCCCTCTTTGCTCCTAGAATGCCAGGTGGGTCTGAGGCAGCCCCCCGCAGAGGAAAATCATGGCCCACCACTGTGGCTGCTCCCCTGCCACCCAACAGAGATGACCGTGTGTTCACTGTGTCTTCTCTCCCTCTGTCCCTCCTTCCTTCTCTCCTTCCAAGGCTGCACCAACAGCAGGCTGGGGGTTTACATCTGTACCCCAGCACCAGAGATGTCTGCACGCCCATAGCACTCAGCAGCCACTGCACAGAAACAAGGCCAGAATCTCAACTCCTGACCTCATCTCCAGATAACGCTCTACATGGAGGCCCTGCCCCGCCCCAGTCACCCACCCTGCGAGGCCCCATGGCCCCCGGCCCCCGGCCCACATGGTCAGCCACCTCAATAAGCCCCACAGACTCTGGCCCCCGGCCTGGATGGTCAGCCACCCCAGTAGGCCCTGCTGACTCTGTCCCCTAACCTGGATAGTCAGCCACCTCATAGGCCCTGCTGACCCTGTCCCCTAACCTGGATAGTCAGCCACCCCAATAGGCCTCACTCACCCTGTCCCCTAGCCTGGATGGTCAGCCACCCCAATAGGCCTCACTCACCCTGTCCCCTAGCCTGGATGGTCAGCCACCCCAATAGGCCTCACTCACCCTGTCCCCTAGCCTGGATGGTCAGCCACCCCAATAGGCCCCACTCTCCCTGTCCCCTAACCTGGATGGTCAACCACCCCAATAGGCCCCACTCACCCTGTCCCCTAGCTTGGGTGGTTAACCACCCCAATAGGCCTTGCTGACCCTGTACCCTAACCTGAATGGTCAGCCACCTCAGTAGGCCCCTCTCACCCTGTCCCCTAGCCTGGATGGTCAGCCAGCTCAATAGGCCCCTCTTACCCTGTCCCCTAGCCTGGATGGCCAGCTACCTCAATAGGCCCAGCTCACCCTGTCCGCCAGGTCCCGGACACTGAGGGCCCTCTGGTCTACTAGAATCCTGCCTGAGAAAATGGAAGGCCCACTCCCCAGCCAGAACGCAAACCTCTGGCACTCTGGAGCTGAGCCTGGAACTCTGTGGGCCTGGTTGCAGTTCAGGCCACTATTGGTTCGTTCATTAAGTCATTCAGGAAACACCACAGCCGGTCCCCCCCGACTACCTTGGTGCCAGAGCAGCCCTGAAGGGGAGGCCCTTGCTCCCCGTCGCTCCCTGCCTAAAAAGTCCCCCTTTGGACATACTGCCAGCCACTCACCTGCAGAGCTGTCACCACCCCGGTCCTGGGTCAGGCTAGTGAGGCAGTTCTCAGGGCCGCCGGCCACACCGTCCTGCAGGCAGACATCACCTCGGGGAGCCGGGGGGCCGGCGACAGGGGGACCAGCGTCCCCACCCAGGCAGGCACAGGGGGTCTGCATGATGCCACAGGGGTGCGAGCTGCGGCTGCCGGCCAGACAGGCGTCCAGCCAGCGGCACAGCATCTGGCAGGCAGCCCGGCTGGGGCTGCGGTTGCCCACGACCAGGTACTCCACGGAGAAGTCATCGCCGGGGCCTGGGGGCCTGCTGGGCACACTGTCCAGGGGCGGCCGCTGCCTCTGTATCTGAAGGAACTGCTTGCCGGCCTGCAGGAAAGCCAGGGGCGCCGAGGGGTCACACAGACGCAGCACCTCGTCGAAACTCTCCAGGCCTAGGTAGGTGCGTGTGGACTCCAGGAAAGAGTCGAACTGGTAGGTGTGGACGCGGCCAGGGCCGTCACAGGGCACGGGAGCCTTGGCCACCTTCATGTAGAGCGTGTAGCGCCGTGGGTCCGGATTGCGCAGCGTCCAGGAGCAGCGCGAGGCGTTGGCGGGGAACACAGCGGCCGCCGAGAAGTACCCGAAGAACTTGCCCTGCACCAGCGTGGCGCACGGCTCGGGCCCAGGCCCTGTGTCCAGCCCTGTGGCCGCGCGCGCCCGGCACCCCAGCAGCAGCAGCATCGGTGCCAGTATCCACAGGGCGCCTGGGGCGGCGGCCTGGCCCCTCATCCTAGCTCGCGGGGCCACTGGGGTTCCACGGGCTGGGCAGGCCGGCGTTGGCCAGGCCTTGACATGCCAGGGTCTGGCAGCGGGCGGGGCAGGGCCGGGGTGACCGGGCAGAGGGCCAGGAAGCCAGGCGAAGGCCAGAGGGCAGACCAGGCACAGCTTCAGATGACACGGAGAGCAGTTTCTAATGCTGGGGGCCCGGACGCCCGCCTATGGCCACCGGCGAAGCCTGGAAGAGAAAGAGCAGCGGGCAGTGTGAGGCCCCAGGCAGGCTCGGGGACACGGGGCAGCACCCACCACACAGGGCTCCTGGAGGAGGGCGGCTCAGCCCAGGCCCTACCCAGCGGGTGGGGCCTCCAGACCCAGGCGCTGTCTGCCACCTGTCTGCCCACTGTCCGCCAGTGCATCCGCTGCAGAGACAGTTCTAGCCCAGGGACAGAGGACCTCCTCTACCCACAGGTGGCCCATCCAACATGGCTCCTGAGGGCTCCTCCTCCTTGCCCACCCCCTGCCACATGGAGGGCCCCTCTCAGCCTCTGTCTCCCTTGCCTCTCCCAGGTCCCCTGCCCCTTCTGCCCCTTCCCCTCACCGTCCCCACCTCCTGCCTTTCTGGGAAGAATCATAAACATGACCACAAGTGGGACAGGAAGAGAGTGGGTCATTTTGGCCGTTCCCTGGCCTCCCTGCAGTACCCTCTCTGAGCCCCACCCCCAGAGCCTGGGGTGGGGTACAGAGCCTCACCCCAACCTGCCTCCTTGTTTTCCCTGCCTCCGCTCCCTTCTGGCAGTTGACATGGGTCCCTTGGCTCCGCCCATCCCTGCTCACCCCAGCCCCTCTTGCCTACTGTATTCCCTCCACTGCCCACTTCCCTGCATGCCCCTGCCAGGACTGCCCTCTGAGCCTGCCCACACATGTCCTGTGCAGGGATCCGCTCGCCCCTCAGGCCTGCACTGACCCCTGCCTCCCTGCTCGAGAGGCCGCTGTCATTGCCACTTTGAGGGGCAGACAGAGGCTCAGAGGGCAAGGGGCTCACCAAGGTCACAGGGAGTGGGCAGGCAGGACAGCCCAGACTGGAGTCCTGGCTTGACCACAGACCCGTGCCACCAGAGCACCTCCCAGCTCCAGTGGCCACCCTTCGGCCCTGGGGGGAGGGAGGCAGCTCCTGGCATGGGGCTCAGGGAGCCAGGCTCCAGCTTGTTCTCAACTGCTGTGGACGCTGACAGGTTCCTCCCACCCCAGACCTCAGTTTCCCCACCGTCCTCAAGGCTCCTGGCCGAGCAGCCTGTCCCACCCCACCTGGCCCTGCCCCGAGTGCAGGTGCCCACCCCGCTGACCATGCACAGCCGGCCGCTCCCTGCTGCTTGGGCCCAGCTGGCCGGCGGCACAAGGTCGGTCACTGCTCCGCAGTCCCCTCCTGGCGTCCTTCCCACACGGGCCTCGTGGGCACGCAGGGAGCCTGCAGGCAGCCTCCAGGGCTGGCCTCTCCTGGCTTCCAGGACCAGAGCCGGATGCCTGAGGCTGGACTTGGGCCCCACCCTTCCTGGCCCTGTGGCTGTGGGCACACCCTAGCCCCTGAGCCTCAGTTTCCCTCATCTGCACACGGGGTGCCTCACTGCTCCCTGCGGGAGGGTTAGAGATGGACCTGGGGGGTTTTAGCTGGAAGTGGGGAAGGAATGCGGGGGGCGGGGGGCAGTGCTGAGGCATGCCCAGGGGTGGAGGGGCCAGACCAGCCCTCCAGGGCCTCCCCAGGGCCAATGTTCAGGTCCCAAGAAGGGAATTAAAAATATTTTTAAAGGCAGGATAAAGAAAGTAAATCTGCAATGCAAAATTCTCAGCTTTTGGGGGCAGGCCTGGTTAAAGGCGCCCCTCTCCACCTCTACCCACACTCAGGGGACTGGCCTGGAGCAGGGACCCCCGATCCCTGGCACCCACCCAGTCATGTAGAGGGAGGTGTTTAGAAAGGGGAAGGACTGGTTGTGGTCACCTACCCCGCCCGCTATGGCACAGCTCTGCCCTGCCCCCTCCCTATCCCAGCCTGGGGCCCCATGCTGTCATAGCTACCCACCACCCCAGAGATGGGCCCAGCCCTGCAGGGTTCTTCTTAGTCCCCTAGAGGCCCCAGGTGAACCCCTGCAAAGCCCAGCAGGACCTTAACACCATCGCCACTGGTCACCCCATTCCTGAGCACCTGTTGGGGCTCCAACAGAGATGTCCTAAAAAGACCCCCCACCACAGCCCCAGGGGCTCCACCTGGGGCTGTCGAGGGTGGTGGGGAAGGAAGCAAAAAGAAGAGACCCAGCAGCCATGGGGGTAGGGGATGTGAGACGGATGTCTGTGGCCTGGACAGCAGGAGGAAGGAGGTGCCAGCAGGCAGGAGGGGTTGGAGGGGCCTGGAGCAGAGCCCAGTGCCGCTCAGAAAGCCACAGCCCTGTGGACCCGGGACTTTCAAGCGAGCCTCCAATAGGCTCCAGGGATCAGAAGTCAGCCTGGAAGTGTCCAACCGTGGGTTCTCAGACAGGGTTCCTCAGAGCCCTGGGACTCCAGGGGGTTGCTGCAGGCCACCAGAGAGTCCGGGTGAGAGGGATATAGGGCTGAGAACCCTTCCTGGTGCCCTGGCTTCACCAAGAACACCTGTGACCTGAACTGATCCCCACACTGGCTCAGGGGAAGGTTCTGGGTGCCAGAACCTGTGGCCGCTAGCTCAGGTTTGAGAACCGTAGAGCTGGCCTTACCCGCCTCTCCTGGCTGGGTCACCAGGCAGAGCACTCACGTCACCACCTGCCCACACACTCCTGCCCACCCAGCAGCCCACAGATGCCTTCAGTGGCTGTGGCCTCTCACCCCTGTTGATACCTGCCAGCACCCTCTGCCGAGGCTGCGATAATGCCTCTGAGGCCCTTGGCTGGCTGGCACCTCCAGCTCTACCCCCTCACCCCAGGAAGGGCCTGAGGACAACCAAGCCTACCTCCTCAGGCTTCTGTCCCTCCCCGTGCCAGGCCCAAAGTGGGGCATAGCAGACCCAGGTCGTGCGGTCATGGCAGGGGCTGACAAGCCAGAAGTCAGCCCCAAGTATGGGCCGCCGGCCAGGCTTCCGGCTTGGGCCAGGGGCAGGTAGGGGGTGGTAGCTGCACAGAGAAGTACAGGAGTTTGTGTGTGAGTGTGTGTGCAAGGGTGGTGTGTGTGAGTGTGTATCTGTGTGGGTGTGGTGTGTGTGAGTGTGTATCTGTATGTGTGGTGTGTATGAGTGTGTATCTGAATGTGTGTGTGTGCCTTGTGTATCAGCATGTATCTGTATGTATGTGTAAGTGTGATTTGTGAGCGTGTATCTGTGTGAGTGTGGTGTGTGTATGAGCCTGTGTCTCTGTGTGTGAGTGTGGTGTGTGTATGTGTGTGTGTGTAGCATGAATGTGTATCTGTGTGGAGTGAGTGTGTAACTGTGTGTGTGTGGTGTGTGTTTATCTGTGTGTGTGGTATGACTGTATCTTATATGTAGCATGTGTATGTGTGTGTGAGTGTGGTGTGTGTATCTGTGTGTGTGTGGTGTGAGTGTGTATCTGTGTATGTGTGTGAGTGTGGTGTGAGTGTGTATCTGTGCGTGTGTGTGTGGACACACATGCATGGAGAGGACTCTTGCACACAGTTCCACGGCAGGAGGCAAGCGTGGGCTCAGTGCTGCCTTCACTGGGCTGTGCAGCCAGAGACGAGGACTGGGAGAAAGACACCTGCCCGAAAGGTGCGTGTGTTTATGAGAACCCAAGTGGTGGGGCCAGAGGCCTGGGGCCCACCATGTCAGGGGCCTCAGAGAAAGAGCACCTCACCCAGGTGCTGGAGACCAGGTAGGGATGTCCCACATGCCCTGAGGGCACCCTGGGCTCTGGCTTCAGTGAGCTGGGGGCCACAGGCACATACCCTTCCCTTGGCCACATCTGCACCCAGGGCCCCACAGTGAGGTGGGGTGCCGAGGTCCCTGGAGGGTCACACCAGGGACTCTGAGCTCCCCAAACCTGTGCTTTCTGATGTAGTGTCTTGATCTCCCCAGCAGGGCTGGACCCAACCTCAGCCCCCAAAGGGATGCTCCTGGGGCCCTCAAGGCCAGAGATGTGGAGTATCTCATCTCTGACACACGGCCAGCCCAGGCCTGCTGACTGCCCATGCCCACCTCTCCCAGACCCTGCCAGGAGACAGGAACCCCACGAGGCCCCAGCTGACAGCACTGGGCTGGAAGAGGCTCCTTGTGCTGGGTGGGGAGTCCAGCCTGGTTCCTGGTTTCTCATCTTGTTGAGTGTCCACGGCTTAATTAAGCCCCAACTCTCTGCCTCTCAAGGACATGGTGACTGCCCTGGTTCCAACCACAAGCTGCTTGCATGGCCACTGGTCCCTCCACGCCCACCCCAGGCAATCAACTGCCATCACCTGCTGCCCCTCTTGGGTTTCCAAGGACGGCTGCCAATTAGCACTCAAGTCCCCATGGCACCCCCTCATCGTTTTCCCAGAGCCACACTGCCCTTGCTGCCTGGAAGTTCTTCCTGGTGTCTAGCCACCATTCCTCCTGCTACAGGGAAGGCTGGCCAGCCCTGTGGAGGACAGAGTGCCTTTCCCTGGCTCCGCTGCCATGCGGACACCCAGAGCCTAGAGTCGTGGCTCAGGGCCTTGGAGGTCTGTGAGCAGGGGCGGCAGGAGATGGGGTGATGGCAGGTGGGGACATAGGGAGGCTGGGCAGCAAGGCTTGCCACATGGGGTGGAGAGCTAGGCGTCAGGGGCAAAGAGGAAGGGGTACAATGGTTGACATCCACTGAGTGCTGCCTGGAAGCCAGAGCCAGGCTGGGTCTCCCACAGACCCCTGGAGTAACCCTCACAGCAGTCCACATCACAGATAGGGTCACCGTCAGATGGGGACCATGCCAGCCCCCCTACCATCCTGGGACTGTGGATGAGCGGTACACACACAAATGCACGTGTATGTGCACACACATGTGCACACACACATGTGCACACGTATACACACATACACAGCTGCCCTGTGACCAGAAGACCTGGGCTCCGATCAAGCTCTGTGCCTCAGTTTCTCCACATTGCTCACATACGCACACACACACGCACACGCACCTGCCCCAGCAACCAACAGACCTGTGTTCCTTTGAGCTCTGCGCCTCAGTTTCCCCACCATATACCAAGGAGCTGGGCTGGCTACTCAGGCTCTGTGGTTCTCCAGCCTCAGTCCATGCTGGCCCTTCCCCCAAGGGCTCAGCACTCCCCCTCGCCCTAGGCCCTGTCCACACTGATGGGCTGGACCCCAGGCCCCAGCCTCCCAGCATCCCCTCCCCGCCCAGCCAGGCTGCCAATGGCGGCCCAGACAGCAGCCACAACAGGAGCTCTGTTATCGCCGGGGCTTCTGAACAGTGCCGCCTGTGTGTCCCGGGAAGTCTGTACGGGGGGAGGGGCAGGGGCGCCTCGCACCAAGGCTTGCCCGGGGCCAGTCTTGACAGCAGCCCTGGAGAGGCCCCCCCACAGCCAGCCCACCCTCGCCACTCAGGGTCCCCACGGTTCCCACAGATCCCTCCCGGGCCAGCAGGGCAGCCTGGGCTGTGGCTGGCCACCCAGAGCCACCATTGTCCACCTGTGGAACCAAGGGGGTCTGGTCCAGGCCGGAGCTTTGGGACAGATCCCACTTAAGCACCAGGCAGAGCAAGGGTGTGAGGAGAGGCCGCCTACCTGCCCACTGCCCCCCTGCCCCTGGGTGACTCAGCTGCCATGCCCCACTGAAAACTGGCAAAGCACCCTGAGCGGGACCTACCAGGAGCCCTGGGTCATTTACACCCACACCAGGTGGGGATGGGGCTGGGGACAGTGGGCAGCCAAGTGAGGCATGCCTGCGGAGCTGGGAGTAGGCCCAGGTGTGAGGGTTGGGCCACCAGACAGGACGTGGGAACCCCGTGTTCACCACGCTTGCTGGGCCCAGCTCAGGGGAGTCTAGCCTTCCCTGGTCACCTGGGCCTGGGGGCTGCCCTGAGGAATTCAAAGGAAGCCAGCCAGTGGTGCTGGGAGCAGAGGCAGTGCCCAGCCTCAGGATCTGCCTCTGGGGGTGGGGTCATGCTGCGCCATGTCTGCCCACCCCATGCCCCTCCCAGGATGCTCTTATCTAGTCCTGGACACCCAGGAGGGCAGGGCCCTCCTCCTACCCACTTCACAGACAAGAAAGCTGAGGCCCAGAGAGTCCCAGAGACTGGCTAGGTTGCCCCTTACCCTGTCCCACCCCCAGCCATTGTGGAGGCCCAGGGTCAGGGGCCAGCTGTCTGGAAGCCCTTGAAGCCTGGTGCCTTGTGCCACCCCCTCTGCTGCCACAGCCCCCGCCTATCCAAGACCCCAGCGCCCAGCCACTGCAGGGCCTGGCCTTTGGTACGCGGGCCTCACCTGTGCTGCCCTCCTCCTGCTGACATGGGGCACCACCTACTCACCCCTTAGGGCGCAGGGCAGAGGTGCTGCGCCAGAGAGCCTGCCTGAGCTCACCACGGCTCCTGAGAAGGGGTGTTCCCTTCTCCCTTGAGCTCCCAGGGTGTCCTGCACCCCAACTTGTGTGTGCATACATACACACACACGCAGCTTCTGCATCCACACCCTCGCACCTTCCACATGTGCACGAGCACACACACATGCATGCACACACAAGCACACACACAAGCACGCACACACGAGCACACACATGCACGCACACACAAGCATACACATCCATGCACACATGCATGCACACACAAGCACACACACATGCATGCACACACGATCACGCACATGCACGCACACACGAGCACACACATGTGCATGCACACACAAGCACACATCCATGCACACGCACACACACGCAAGCACACACACATGCACGCACACATAGGCATACACATCCATGCACACACGTGCACGCACACACAAGAACACACATGCATGCACACATGAGCACACACAGGCACGCACACACGAGCACACACACGTGCATGCACACACACGCACAATGCACGCACACATGTGCATGCACACACATGCATGCACACACGCATGCACACACATGCACGCACATGCATGCACACACATGCATGCACACAGAGCACACATGTGCATGCACACACGAGCACACGCACGCACACACAAGCACACACATCCATGCACACATGCAAGCACACACAAGCACACACATCCATGCACACAAGCACACACACATGCACACACACAAGCACAGGCACGCACACACAAGCACACACAAAAGCCCTAGTACTCCCACGCATGCACTTTGGATGGTGATGCTGCCTACCAGCTGCCCCCCTGCCAGGCCCGGCGAGGATTTGTGGACCACCTAGTCAGAGGTCGAGGCCCCAAAAGAGCAGGGAAGAAAGTGACAGCAGGAGCACCTGTGGGGCACAGTTGGGCAGAAAGCAGCGCCTGGGGGCCAAGGTATGCTGTGGGTCAGACCCTGGGCACGCCCAGGTGGCAGGGGACCTCACCCTGCCCCTTCTGAACCTCCAGGGCTCGGGCAGCAGGGCTGGGGGTAAAGGCACCCTGGGAGGGCTCCAGGTTCAGAGCCAGACTTGGGACCTGTACTGGGGGGAAGCTGACTGCAGGGGGTGGGTAGCAGCCGGTGTGCACCCACTGCCAAAGGCACCCCACATCACTCCTTGGGGAGTCCACCAGCAAGGATCAAATGTGGCCCTGCCCCCCTCAGTGCCAGCTCTGGGACAGGAGTGAGGGGAGGAGAAGGCTGTGCCAACTGCTCACCCTGCCCCCGCCACTGCCAAACCCCCCTGCAATGGGCCCTGTGCCCTGAGAATGCCCTATGGGGCCGAGGCCTGGGGGAGGTCCTGGCGGTCCACCAGAGCCCCTCCAGGGGGGTGGCAAGGTCACGAGGGAGGGGTGTGTCTGGGATCTGGGGGTGAGGAACTTCGGTGTTCTCTTTGTGTCCCTCGCTCAACACTGGAGTGAGCCAGGCGCCCAGCGTGGTCATCTGAGGTGGGGGGACCTGTGTCCCTCCCCTCCCCATGCAGGATCTGTGCTCCTGAGGTCCCTGGGAGAAAGGCTCAACCAAGGTCACTTGGCCAAGGTCACGCCAGGAGGGTGAGGAAGACAGCACAGTTGGAGGAGCTCCAGGCCTGCCCTGGGCCTGGGGGCGGGTGGCTTGGAGGTCCCAGGGGTGGCCCAGCAGGTGTACACCTGAGTGCAGACAGCCAAGGTCACAGCCAGAGCTGTTCTAGGAGGTCAGGGCTGCCCTGGTTGCATGTTGATGGGGTTAACTATGGAGCCAGTCTAGGCGTACCCCACGGAGCCCAGGTCTCCTGGTGCCCAGCTCCCCCAGGCCCTGTCCCCACCTCCACAGGGAGGCCCATTGTGGTGGGCAGGGCTTGGCACTTATTTGCCCCAATAGGCAGGGCAGGCCCTCCCTGTCCCATGGCTCAGGCGGGAACAGAGGCCCCAGAGAGGCTGCACCCTGGGAATGGGCCCCACCTAGGCCTACTGACCCCAGGGGTGTGTGTGTGGGGTGGCCTCTCTGTCTGGAGGTGAGGGAGGGATCTGCAGAGAGGATGTGGGTGGGGCTCGAGGCTAAGACTGCTACAGGTCACTTCCTGAGCACCCACTGTGCGCTGCACTGGGCGCGGGAGGGTGACCTGTGCCTTGGGCAGCGACTGTGTGGAGCTGCAGAGCCAGCAACAGAAGCCAGGCCTCAGACAGGGTGCAGGGTCTCACGGGCAGGACAGCCAAACACTGAGGGGCTCCTAGGGTGTGTGCGTGTGTGTGTGTGTGTTTGAGGGACCTCTGTGTGTGGGGTGTGTGCGTGTGTGTGTGAGGGACCGCTGTGTGTGGGGTGTGTGCATGTGTGTGAGGGACCGCTGTGTGTGGGGTGTGTGCATGTGTGTGTGAGGGACCTCTGTGTGTGGGGTGTGTGCATGTGTGTGAGGGACCGCTGTGTGTGGGGTGTGTGCATATGTGTGAGGGACCTCTGTGTGTGGGGTGTGTGCATGTGTGTGAGGGACCTCTGTGTGTGGGGTGTGTGCGTGTGTGTGTGAGGGACCGCTGTGTGTGGGGTGTGTGCATGTGTGTGAGGGACCGCTGTGTGTGGGGTGTGTGCATGTGTGTGTGTGAGGGACCGCTGTGTGTGGGGTGTGTGCGTGTGTGTGTGAGGGACCGCTGTGTGTGGGGTGTGTGCATGTGTGTGAGGGACCGCTGTGTGTGGGGTGTGTGCATGTGTGTGAGGTACCGCTGTGTGTGGGGTGTGTGCATGTGTGTGTGAGGGACCTCTGTGTGTGGGGTGTGTGCATGTGTGTGAGGGACTGCTGTGTGTGGGGTGTGTGCATGTGTGTGTGAGGGACCTCTGTGTGTGGGGTGTGTGCATGTGTGTGAGGGACCTCTGTGTGTGGGGTGTGTGCGTGTGTGTGTGAGGGACCGCTGTGTGTGGGGTGTGTGCATGTGTGTGAGGGACCGCTGTGTGTGGGGTGTGTGCATGTGTGTGTGAGGGACCTCTGTGTGTGGGGTGTGTGCATGTGTGTGAGGGACCGCTGTGTGTGGGGTGTGTGCATGTGTGTGAGGGACCGCTGTGTGTGGGGTGTGTGCATGTGTGTGCATGTGTGTGTGTGAGGGACCGCTGTGTGTGGGGTGTGTGCATGTGTGTGTGAGGGACCTCTGTGTGTGGGGTGTGTGCATGTGTGTGTGAGGGACCGCTGTGTGTGGGGTGTGTGCATGTGTGTGTGAGGGACCTCTGTGTGTGGGGTGTGTGCATGTGTGTGAGGGATCTCTGTGTGTGGGGTGTGTGCATGTGTGAGGGACCGCTGTGTGTGGGGTGTGTGCATGTGTGTGTGTGAGGGACCGCTGTGTGTGGGGTGTGTGCGTGTGTGTGTGAGAGACCGCTGTGTGTGGGGTGTGTGCATGTGTGTGAGAGACCGCTGTGTGTGGGGTGTGTGCATGTGTGTGAGGGACCTCTGTGTGTGGGGTGTGTGCGTGTGTGTGTGAGGGACCTCTGTGTGTGGGGTGTGTGCATGTGTGTGAGGGACCGCTGTGTGTGGGGTGTGTGCATGTGTGTGAGGGACCTCTGTGTGTGGGGTGTGTGCATGTGTGTGAGGGACCGCTGTGTGTGGGGTGTGTGCGTGTGTGTGTGAGGGACCTCTGTGCGTGGGGTGTGTGCATGTGTGTGTGTGAAGGACCTCTGTGCGTGGGGTGTGTGCATGTGTGTGTGTGAAGAACCTCTGGGCGTGGGGTGTGTGCATGTGTGTGTGAGGGACCTCTGTGCGTGGGGTGTGTGCACGTGTGTGTGTGAAGGACCTCTGTGCGTGGGGTGTGTGCATGTGTGTGTGTGAAGGACCTCTGGGCGTGGGGTGTGTGCATGTGTGTGAGGGACCGCTGTGTGTGGGGTGTGTGCATGTGTGTGTGTGAGGGACCTCTGGGCGTGGGGTGTGTGCATGTGTGTGTGTGAGGGACCTCTGTGTGTGGGGTGTGTGCATGTGTGTGTGTGAGGGACCTCTGGGCGTGGGGTGTGTGCATGTGTGTGCACATGCACGTGAGGGAACATGTGTGTGTACGTGGGCTGAGGGTGTGGACTGTGTGCACCTGCAATGTGCCATTGTCAGCAGCAGGCCCCCTGGAGCCATCTGTGAGACCTGGACCCAGGGTGGGGCAGGCGGGTGGGTGGGAAAGGCCACCTGAGCAGGGTGGGATGGTGGGGGCTCCCTCTCCTGCACTGAGCAGCATCCCTGTCCATCTGGGCTGTGTGTCCTTTCAAAATGCACTCTTCCAGGGACAGGGCCTCACCCACCTGGGGCAGGTGGGGCCTTTGGGGACACCTCAGCCCCACCCCTCCTGGGATGCAGTGCTTTACAATTTACACGGGATGCTCAGGCCCTCTTGGGCTAGTACCCGACCCTCATGTCACTGCAGTGCTACCTTCCTTCCAGAGAACAGACTTGTCCAAAGTCACTGCACACACAAGGGGAGGGAGACTCAACTATCTGCCTGTGGGGGTGGGCAGGGCCAACCTCACATCTGGGCTCCTCCACATTGCCCCTGCAGAGCCCCCCAGAGCTCCCCACCTCTCAGCACCTCCAAGGATGGCAATGGGGCCAAAGACACTGCTGATGGCTAAGGTGGGGGGATGGTGGGAGGGAGTAACGGCTATGGTGGGGGGTGATGGTGGTAGGGCGACGATAGTGGTGGGGATGGTGGGGATGGTGACGGTGATGATGGTGACAATGGTTGGGATGATGGTGACGGTGATGGTGGTGATGGTGGGCATGGCAATGGTGGGATGGTGATGGTGATGGTGGTGGGGATGGTGGTGATGGTGGTGATGGTGGGCATGGCAATGGTGGGATGGTGATGGTGGTGGGGATGGTGGTGGGGATGGTGGTGATGGGGATGGTGGTGGTGGTGATGATGGTGATGGTGGGCATGACAATGGTGGGATGGTGATGGTGATGGTGGTGATGGTGGGCATGGCAATGGTGGGATGGTGATGGTAGTGGTGATGATGGTGATGTGATGGTGGTGGTGATGGCGGTGATGGTGGGCATGGCAATGGTGGGATGGTGATGGTGATGGTGATGGTGGTGGGGATGGTGGTGGGGATGATGGTGATGGTGATGGGGATGGTGGTGATGGTGGTAATGGTGATGGTGGTAATGATGATGATGGTGACGGTGGTTGGTGCGGATGATGGTGATGATGATGATGATGAACACCAGGACTGAGGGAAGGGGGCCCTTCCCAGCCACTGTGCAGAGAAGAAAGGAGGGAGGCAATCAGAAGTAGACACAGGGGTCTTGGCAGAGCCAGGGCCAGGAATGGACCCCTTTGGACAAGCCTGACCCTGAGCCTATTGTTGAGGGCACTGGGGATGAGACAGGTGCCCCCTGACATATACAGAACACTTCCATTTACTTAAACCATTTACAGGATCAGCACACTCTTAAGCTTGTGGAGGCACAGAACATTCTGGAAGGACCACAGGAAACCATTAACAAAGGTTACACAGGGTGGGAGGACCAGAGTCTGGGGTGGGAAGGAGGCTTCCTTGCGTTCAATGCCCTATGTACTGCTCGCATGGTTGCTCACTTTTTCAACAGAGAAAAATTAGTTAACGTGGAGAGAGAGGAGGGAGAGAGAACAAAGATGAGTGGGACACAAGGGCCCCCCTCAGCGGGCCATGAACTTTATCTCTCAAGGCCAATCCACACCTTAGCCCCATGAGAGGAGGAAATTGCGGTGGGCCCAGACACAGAGTTCTGTGAGAAGCTCTTCCCTCTATAGGACTCACTCTTCCTGACTGTGAAATGCGGGCCGGCAGGATCAGGGGCTCTCCTGTTGCCCTTCTAGCCCATATGTTCTGGGTGCGACGCCATACTCCCGGACGTAACTGAGTCTGTGACCCTGGGCGTGTGCCCGGGCGTTCATATCTGCGCAGACATGTGGGTATGCACACAGGGGCATGGAGCAGCGTGTGCACTTGCATTTGCGGTTGGCATTGCTGGTGCTGGCATGTGTCACGTGAGCCTACAGCTGAGTGCAGGGTGTAGGGGTAGCAGGCATCTCCGAGTCCTGTGTGTTCCTTTTCTTTGTAGGAATCCACTTATCCGCACTGTGCGTGTTTATGTTGCACGGTGAAAAGCGTGTATGTGTAGGTCTTGGTTTGTGGCAGGGCGTGGGGTGATTCTGTGATGAAAGTGTGCACACGCATGTGTGTTGTGTACACCTGGGAGCCCCGGGCACCTGAGTGTGTATCTGTCCCCCTGGCTGCTCTCCCCGTGACCCTGCTGCTCCCAGGAGCACCAATCATCCTATGGGCAGGTCCAGACCAAGTCACGAAACCTGGCTGAAACCCTCCCACGGCTCCCAGTACACAGGTGTGCATGTGTGTGTAGGGGGTTGGGGGTGGTGATACAGGCCTCTGAGCCTGGCCCCACTTCCCTCTGAAGTCCTTCTCTGGCCACTCACCCTCTTCCCCAGTCTATTCTTCAAGCAATTCTCTCTCTCCTGCCTCAGGGCCTTTGCACAGGCTTTATTTCTGCTGAAAACCTTCTCACCCTGTTTACGACCACCACCCACCCCTTCCTGGGTTACAGTTTGGCTATCAGTTCCTTCTGGAAGCCTCTTGGGGGCACCCCGCCTCTGGGCTCTGCAGGCCCCTGCCTTCTGCTCCCCATCCTGAGCTGGGTCCACTCAGGAATATCCAGGTCCAATTCCTCCTTGTCTTTCCCCCACTTGGGCAACCTGGAGGCTGCACCTCCATTGTGAGTGTGTAAATATTGGCCCGTGTGCCTTCACTGTGTACCTGGGCTGCGTCCAGGGCTTCTGGGGGGCCCGGCAAGTTCACCCTGAGACACCACTGCCCAATGGAGCAGCTGAAGCCAGCCGTGCCACAAGCCCCGAGGATTTAGAGGACCTGGCTGGGGGAACTGGGGGTAACACAAGCCTCCAGGTCTGAGGTCTTCGTGAGAGGGTGTGTGGCAATTAGAGCTCCTCTGCCCCCATCGCTGGCACACGGCCCACACACGGTCTGCACGGCCAGCGGGTCAAACGCGGTCGCCACCAAATGCCACAGCCAGGACGCACACTCACGGACACACGGACACACGCACCCACGCCCCGCGCACACGTGTGGCAGTCTGCATGCCCGCACACACAAGCCACCCGCCGTGGGCGGACACCCAGTGCGGACGCGCTCCTAACGCCGTACCCAGGGCACCGGATCGGGATGAGCCGAGCTTTGGCGAAGGCAGGTATTATGGTGGCCCGGCTGAGTCGCGAAGCACCCCCAGCCCCCTACGCGAGGCGGCAGGGTGCGCGGGAGAGGTGCGCAGGCAGTAGGGGCGGCGGGCGCCCGCGAGGGGCCGGACGGCGGGGCGGCCGCGGGGGAGACGGAAGGGGCGGAGGGCGGCCGGGCGCGGCGCGGGCGCCCTCTCTCGGCCGCCCGGGGCAGCGCACCGCCTCTCCGCCCTCCGCCACCGCAGCTCCGCGCCGCCGCCGCGGCCTGGAGCCCCGCGCGTCCCCGGTGTCGGGCTCCGGGCCTCGCACTACCAGCTCCGGAGACGGCGCAGGGCGGACCGGCAGGGCGAGTGCCGGGGAGGCTGCCCGAGGCCCGCCTGTCCGGGCCCGCGTTGTGCGTCCGCAGGCGCCGAGCTGCCTAGGGACCGGCTCGGTGGCCGCAGACCGAGCCTGCTGCAGACCCGGCCCGCGGGCATCTGTAGACGCTCGGGGAAGGTGGGGTCCGAAAGGCCTTCCCAGAGCACACGCTGCTCCCCCAGTTTACAGACGCCGCAACCGAGTCGGGGAGACGCAGGGCTTGGAGGGCTCGGCAACTTGGCTGCGCCCCCCCCCCCCCCCGTCAGGGGCCGGTGCAGAGCTGCCAGGGGCGAGCGTGGCGGCCTCGCCTGCTCCCCGTCCCCGCGCGGGCCGCGGAGGGCCAAGCGCCAGTCTCCGGGGTCGGAGGTGGCAAACTCCTCGCTCAAGCACCACGCCACGCCGGTCGCACTCCCGCGGGCCTCGGGATCGGCCTCCTCAGCCGGGGCTCGGAGCTCCCGGCCCAGCCCCCCGCCCCCAGATCGAGGCGCAACAAGTCGCAAAGCAGCGCCTTGAGAAACCGCCAGCGAGTCGCCAGGGCGGACCGAGGGCCGGGCGCTCCGGGAGTCCGGGACGCGCGCACCGCCGCCTCCGGGGACCGGCGCGGGCGGCGGCGCGCGGGGCTGGCTCCGCGGCCGCCCGAGCCCTTGGCGGTCCACACCCCCTCCCGAGGCCGCCGCCTCTGCGGTCGGGGCGCGTCCGGGAGCCCCCACCCCCTCCTTACTGCCTTGACCTTGCTCGGGTACTCAGAGCCGGACCCGCCGACACCCGGGCGTCCGGGCGCAGACTTTGGCGGCCGCCCGGGGCCGCGGAGGGAGCGGCGCCCTCCTCGACCCTCCATCGCTGCCTCCTCAGCTGCGGGCGTCGCAGAGAACGGAAGGCTCCAGGGTTCTGGGAGACGCGGTGGCCGCTTCCCCAAACCCCGAACTCAGTACCACCTCCGGATAAGAAAGGGGACTCTCGCCCCTGCTCCACCGCCCCCCACCCCCGCCAAGCGACCGCTGGTCTTCCCCGCGGCGGCTCCTGCTCCGAGAGGGGGCGTGTGTTTGCGTCGGTGGGGAGGGCACCCAGGTCTCCTTGGGTCCCCAGGCTGGGGCGCGAGCGTGGACCTGCCAGCCCCATCCCCAACACAAACACCAAACGGCTCCGGTAGAGGGCTCCGCTCCCCGCCACCCCCCCCCCCCACGCCTTCACGCCATTCGGCTCCTCTGGAGTTGCAGCGAAGGAATCTGCGCCCCCGACCCGTGGGGAGCCGGCCGAGAGGGGAGCGGCTGCAGGGACTGGTGCTGGAGGGAGGTGGGTGAGGGCTCCTCCGGCTCCCAGCCCGAGTGCTCGCGCTCAAGAAACTTGGAAGCCCAGATTACAAGTGAGCAGGGGAAGGTGCCCAGCGGGCCGGAGTCCGGGTGCCAGGATGGGCGCTCCCTTCGGGCAGCCTCGGAAGTGGCTGCAGGGGCCGGTGCGGCCCGGCCGAGGGAGCCGGGCTCGGAGTCGCAGCCTCCCACGAGCCCTCTCGGGCGCCTCGCTTCGCTGTGATTCTCAGCTCGTCGCTCCTCCCGAGGCCAGGGCGCACTCTGCCCAGGGGGCCGCGGGGACCAGAGGAGAGGGCGCCCGGCCGGGCCGAGTCCCCAGCCTCTCGGGAGGGACGGGGACCGCGCTCATTCCTCCAGACAGCTCCGCGGGGTGGCCGCCGAGGGTCGGGCGGCCTTAGTCGTGGGGACGCCGACCCGGGAGTGCCGGCCCCGCAGCTTCGCCCCGAGAGGGCGCAGGGCCAACCCAAAGTTCGATGCGGCTTATCCGCGCGGCCTGTCGGGCCGAGTGGGAAAGGAAGAGGCGGGGAGAAGGAGCCAGGGCGCGTGTGTGGTGGTTGTGGAGCAGCTAGGGTAGGTAGCCCCGCGCCCAAATGAGGCGGGCATGGCGGAGTCTCCACTGCCTCTGCCGCGTTTGTGGGTGAGAGGGTTCTGGGGGCTTCTGGTGCCTGCCCTGGGGCTCCGTGCGTGGGGGGAAGACGTTTGGGGTGTCTACAACGTCTGTGAGGGGTTCTTGGTGTGATTAGGGAAAGGCGGGCACACTCGGGGTGTCTCTCCCTACCCTGCTCGGCTGTAGTGTGCCTGAGGGGGGCCCATCTGAGGCTCCCCTCGACCCCTGCCAGGGTCTTGTGTTGGGGACCGCCTTCCCCAGCTTGCCCTGGTCTGTGCATAAGATGGGGAGGGGGGCGCCTTCCCGGTCCTGCTCTGTGTACGGGTGGAATGTGGTGGGGGGGACCGCTGAGAAGCCTCTCCCACGCCCAGGGTCGCCCCCTCCTCTGCCCACCGGCTGCAGACGCGCGGGGACCGGCCGCCGCAGCCGCCGAAGGAGGCAGGGGACTGGGGGGGGGGTCCCAACTCCCGAGCCCCGAGCGCAGACCGCGGAGCCGCTAAGCCCCAAACGGCGAAGTTCGGAAGTCCGGACTCCCGCCCCCTGGCCCCCGGCCGCCCTCGCGCCCCCGCCCGCTGGAGCCTCCTTACCTTCCCGGCAGCAGCGGCCCCGCCGGCGGAGACTTGATCCGGAGACTTGCAAATCCCCGGGGCGCCCGCGTCGCCGGCGGCCGAACCTGGCGCACGACCGGAGGGGGCTCCCTGCCGTAGCGGCCCCCGGCCCACTCGGGCCTGGCCGGGCCGCCCCCGGAGCGCACCCTGGCGCCCGCAGCGTCCTCCCCTCCCCCGCCCACTGGCGCCCCCCGAGCGCCGGGAGGCTCCGAAGCCCCTACTGCGGGTGATGCGGGCGCGGGCCCGCCGGCCAGGACGCGGCGCGGCCGCCTGTGTTCGGCTCGCCGCTCGCTCGCTCCCCGGGGCCGCCGCCAACGTCGCGCCCGCCGCCCTGCGCCCGCCGCTCCCTCTCCGGCCGCCGCCGCTCCTCTCGCCGGCCCCGCTCTTCTCGCCTTTTTTCCCCTTCCTGGGGGGCGGGGGGGCGAGCGGAGCCGAGCCGGGGGCGGGGCGGCGCGGGAAGGAGGAGGAGGAGGCCGAGGCCGAGGAGAAGGAGGAGAGCGCAAGAGCTCCCCCCACCCGGCTGCCGGCGCTCCCCAATCTCTCGCTCTCTGAAACTGGATCCCGAATCGGGAGCCAGAGACTGCATTACGGATTACATCAGGCTTATAGAGCTTCCAGATCACACATTAGAGGGGAGAGCGAACAGGGGGCGGGGGCGGGGGGAGGGGCGCGAGATAACGGGCTGGGGGGGGGGCAGATAAAATGCACACACGCGCGCACGCCGAGGAAAGCCCGCTGCTGCCCCAGCCAGCAGGAGGGCCAAGACTTGGGTCTCTGTGCTCCATCGCATCTAGGAGCTGGGGAGTGGCTGCTGGATGGATGGATGGATGGATGGATGGATGGATGGATGGGTGAATGGAAGGAAGGAAGGAAGGAAGGAAGGAAGGAAGGAAGGAAGGAAGGAAGGAAGGAAGGAAGGAAGGAAGGAAGGAAGGAAGGAAGGAAGGAAGGAAGGAAGGAAGGAAGGAAGGAAGGAAGGAAGGAAGGAAGGAAGGAAGGAAGGAAGGAAGGAAGGAAGGAAGGAAGGAAGGAAGGGGCTGTGCATAGGCAACATTGGTGTGGATGGCGAGGTGGGTGGGTGGGATGGATGGAAAGATGGGAGGTGGGTAGAAGGATGGGGTTAGTTGGATGGAGGAAGAAGGTGGGTGTGGATGGACAAGATGGGTGGGTGGGTAAGTGGATGAGTAGGTGGGCCTTTGGGGAGATGGATGAGAGGCTGGGTGGGCAGGAGGGTTAAGATGGAAGGAGGCACAGACAGGTGGATGGGTGAATGGATACCCTGGCATATGAGTGGAGGGCTGAGTAGATGGGTGGACTGTACAGATGGAAGGGTGATGCAGAGGTCGATGGATGAGCGAGTGAGTGAGCAGCTTGGAGGGAAGGCCGAACAGATGATGGGCAGGAGATGGAGTCAGCAGCACAGACTCTGGACCCCATTAAGATCAGAGGTTGGTGGGGATGTGAAGGACCGACTCGAACTGCCCAGGCTGGTTTTGCCCTGTCTTTCCTCCTCATGGAGACACTTATTCTGAGAGATGCTGGGGGTGGGGGGGGAGGATGGACAAGGAGATGGCTTTGAAGGTGAGGCCTAGCCCACCACTGACCCTGTGTGACTGTCCCCATCAATCGCCATGCTCATCCTCCATCAATCCTCCTTTGCCTTGGAGACTGCGGGGACATCCCAGCCCCCTATTTGGATTTGTCTCCCATAAGCTAATGGAGTTGTGCCCATTTAATGGCTCCATCTGCCATAGTCCCTCTTCTCTTGAGACTTTTGGCCAGGTACTCCAAGGGCGCCTCTGTAGAATGAAAACCAGAGTCTTGGAGGAATGGCCCCAAGGAAATTACTCAGGGTCTTTCTATGCTAGGATGCTTCTGCCTCCCATCCCACCCCCCCCAACCCCGCTGCCTTTTCACAACTTGTGGTCCACTCTGAATGCAAGATCTTCTTTGGCTCTGCCTTAATACCCAGTACTTTACACACTTGTCATCTTAAGTGGGCCACTGATGGCTTTGCTGCCCAAGCCCAGCATTAGGTTCAGGTGTCTGCTTTTCTCAACAGCTCAGCAGGAGTCACCATCAGGGTATCATCACCGTCACCAACAACATTAATTCACAATCACTGTCACCACTCTCAATCTGGATGTGAGCGCCCACCCCACACTGTCCCTTCGACCATCACCATAACCCCCAGCCATTGCTGCCTCCATCACTATCATGGTCACCATCAAGAGCAACACTGGTCCCTGCTGGCACCTCCATCACCGGCACCAGTCGCCAGGGCAGGAGAGCGGCTCAAGTCCACTGAGGCCCAGGCACTCCCCAGACTAAGCCCTGCTTCAGCCAGTCTACATGGGCACCCCTTGGCACCCATCCCTAAGGCCAGAGCAGTGTCCTGAGAAGACGCAGACCTGGGAGCACACAGGTATGGCAGGGGAGAGCCCTCTTCACCAGTCCAGCCTCCTGGGCAGCCCCAGCCCTCCCTCGCCCTCCTAGTAAAGGGGCCTCTTCCTTCAGCCTTTGACACACTGCCCCCGTGCTGCCGCTGAGGACCCGCCGCTGAGCTGCCTGCCCCGCTCTGCCCAGGGTGGGCCTCAGCCCTCTCGCTTCCTCCCTCCTTGCAGCTGCCCTTGCTCCCGCCTCCACACTGCACCAGCGGCCTGTGGCCACCAGGGGGCCTCTGATATTAGGCCAAGAGGCAGCCGCTCAGGGAGGCAGCTCTGAGTCAGGATTTCAGCGGCTGTGTCGCCAACTCCCCTCCGCGCTGGTGGGGGAGGGTAGTAGCGGGCCCTGGTTGGTCACTTTGGCCACCCCCAAGCCACCTGGCCTAGGCCTTCAGGGCAAGGCGGTCTCCCTTCTCAAACTGGGGCCTCTCCGAGGGCTGGGCCTTTGCCCTTGGCCTAAGACTGGCCCCTTTTAGAAAATTGCCCCTGTACCCCACTTCCACACCCTGAATCTGTGTAGTTCCCCCGCCCCCCAAGAGCAGAAGAGCTTCACCTCACCTACCCCCATCCCCCAAGGAGGTAGAAGTCAGCTCGGCCAGAAGACCCACCTGGATTTGGGGATTCTGCCACCCTGTCCTTCCCACAGCCTCAGTTTCCCTATTGTTACTGAGGACCTTGACTTAATGGTTTTGAAGGTTTCCTCCAGCCCAGATAACTGCAGAATTCTAGACCTCTAAGCCAGTGACCAGTTTTCACAGGATTCGTACCCAACTTATATCCAGCACCTCTCCCCCAGAACTGCCCGAACCCCTGACTCTCACCACTGCACCATTGCACACCCAAATCAGGTTCCTTCTGGGGGCCTGGTCACAGCCTGAAGAAACCCAGGGTGGCCTCCATGTGGTTTTCTGCTGGGCCAGCCCTATCCAGCAGGACATAGGTCCGAGGACCTCTTCACCTAGTCTCAGAGACAGCTGACCCTTTGTAGTGTGGACCTGGACATCATGACCTTTGGCACCTTCTAAACAAAGTGTTTAGCCATAGCCAACCTCCGACCATGGTCATAGGCTCAGCCATGACCCCTGATGACACTGAACTCATTGACCACTGACCCAGGTCATGGGCTGAGCCCTGATCCTGGTCACAGGCTCAGTCCTGACCCTGGTCACAGGCTGAGCCTCAACCTTGGTCACAGGCCAAGGCCTAATCCTAGTCACAGGCTGAGCCCTGACCCTGGTCATAGACTGAGGCCTAATCCTGGTCACAGGCTGAGCCCTGACTCTGGTCACACGCTGAGCCCTGACCCTGGTCACAGGTGGAGCCCTGATCCCAGTCACAGGCTGAGCCTTGATCTTGGTCATAGGCTGAGCCCTGATCCTGGTCACATGCTGAGCCCTGATCTTGGCCACAGGCTGAGCCCTGACCCTGGTCACAGTCTGAGCCTGACCCCATCACAGTTTTATACATCCAGGCCTTTGGTCCCAAAGCTGAGTGGAGACTCTAAGTCATTCCTGAGGGATAGGGCCTGGAGGAGCAGTGATGGGGCCTAGATATGGGGCTCAATTGCATTCCTGTGGGAGGGCCCAGGGTGGGGCAGCAGGAAGCTCACCTCAAAGTCCTCAGAGGACATGAAGACTCAGGGTTGTTTGAGTTCACATGGGGACCCAGAGGGCAGTCTAGAACCTACTCCCTGACTCAGGCTCACAGCCTCCCTCCTTGCCTTCAGGGACCCACAAGGCATGTGACCTCAGGTCACGTGGGGTGGGTAGGAAGAAGGTAGCAAGGCTCCCGGGGTCCTCTCCAGCCACTAGGTGAACTTTGCCAGTCAGCGGCAGAGGGTGGGAGGGGCTGAGAACGGTGGGTAATTAGCTGATTCACATGAACGGTAATTAACTGTGGTTGCGACATGCCACAGTTAGCCTCCCAGTCAGGACATACAGGGTGCAGGTGTGTCAGCACTTAGCCCCGCCCTGGGCCAGCTCAGCCCTCTGCTCCGCTTGCCCCATTCCCACACTCCCCTGGCTCATCCCGCCAGAGTAGGCTGTAAAAGTGCCTGGGAGGAGGGAAGGGAAAGAGGAGGGAACTGCCGAGGATGTGGCAGAGGCCCCCCGAGGAGCTCTCTCCTGCTAACCATGAGGTTCTCAGGGCGAGGCCCAGACAGCGCCTCCTCCAGGAAGCCTCCCCTGATGTCCTCGCTGGCTGACACAATCCCTTCCTGCATCCCAGGCTCATTGTTGGTGCCTGTGTCTCTGCCCACCATTGGCACAGTCATGCACTCGGGGACCCTTCCTGGCCCCTCAGTCTAGAGGGGACAGTGACCAGAGCTCCACTAAGGGCCCTGCCCCCAGGGCTGCCCAGGGCTCAGGATGACGGCAGCACACGATGGTTCTGGGCAGATACTCTGTCAGCTTTGAGTCTGTGAGGTTTCAAGGGCCTCACTGACTGTCAACTTGCACCTGCCCAGGTCTGGACAAGTGGCGGCAACTCAGGCATGGCCCCGTGGGCTAAAGGACCCAGTTCTACTCTGAGTAAGGTAGCCTTTGTCCTTCCCAAAACCAAATCCATTTCTGTCGAGTGGATTCTGGTTCACAGCAACCCTGAAGAACAGAGTAGAGCTGCCCCATAGGGTTTCCAAGGCTGCAATCTTTCCAGAAACAGACTGCCACAGTTTTCGCCTCAGGAGTGGCTGGCTGGTTCAAACTGCCAACCCTTCAGTTAGCAGCCGAGTCCTTTAACCACTCTGCCACGAGGGTTTCTCCTTTTGCCTTTGGCTTCTGAGAAATAACCCTTGGAGTCATTGGGGTGCTGTCCAATGGAAACCCTGGTGGCGAAGTTGTTAAGAGCTACAGTTGCTAACCAAAACGTTGGCAGTTCAGATCCAACAGGTGCTCCTTGGAAACCCTATGGGGCAGTTCTACTCTGGCCTATAGGTTGCTATGAGTCGGAATCGAGTTCATGGCAACGGGCTTGGTTTGGTAGTTCAATAGAGTGTCTGCAAGACCAGCGGAGCACCAAGTCTGTGCTGTTTGATGCAGGAGCCCCTGGCCACATGTGGCTCGCAAGCCCTTGAACTGTGGTCACAGGGCTGAGAAACTGAACTTTACGTTGGATTTAATTCTAATTAACTGAAATTTAAATGTCACGTGTGGCTGGTGGCTGGTGGCTGCTGCAGTGGAGAGTGGAGCTCTGGATGGGCCTTCCAGCCAGGGTCTGGTCCCGCCACGCGGAATGTTGCGGCTGAAGGTGCCCCAGGCATGTCTTAACCTGACTCTACAGAGCACGTGTTCTGTGGTCTCCAGGCCAGCCACAGGCCAGGTGAGACACCCAGCACGCTCCACCTCTTCACGTCGCTGGCTCCAGCAAGGGCACGGGGACACTTCTGGGCAGAGCGATGTTGCTGCTGCTGCCACCGCCGGATGGTAAGGGTGGTGTCCCGCCTCCACCAGTTCCCAGCTATGTGAGCTCAGGCAGGTCCTCGACCCTTCTGGGCCTTACCTGCAGCCTCTGTCAAATGGGAACAAGTGATGCCTGCCTGCGAAGCCTTTGCAAGGGTCACGTGAGTAAATAGATGGGCCTGGCACAAAGCAGTGTCACCGCTGAGACTGCTGCCCCAGCTCAGAGCCCGACCTTTTCGCTCATTCACTTCTGCCAATCCACCCTGCCCAGGCCCTGCTCCCGGCTCAGCCTGCCTGCTGACACTGACTCGGCCCAGCCCACAGGACAGGCCCTGCTCATGGGGGCAGGTGTGACAGTGGCAGACGGAGGTTTGGCCACCCATGCCCTCGTACTGGTTCTGGCCCCCATGCCACGAGCTCCCTGACCCAGTGCTACGGAATGAGCTTCCTGTGACCCACTGTGATACCCTCATTGTGCCCCACTCCAGCCACTGGTCCACCCACCACCACCCACCCCTGCAGGAGGCTGTGGACTGGCTGGGCGAGAAGAGATCTGGCAGGGCAGGAGATCGAAGGAAGACATCCTCTTTCCGTTCCGGCTTATTACACCCTTGCCCGTTAGTTCTTCTCTATACCTGGCATTAAGCCTTCCTGCTGTAGCCTCGGCCAAGGCTCTCCATCAGTTTCATTGTCATCCCCTCTGTGTATGGCCCTGGAGAATGCCAGCCCTGCCTGTCCAGAAATCCTGGGGCAGTCACCTCACATCCCAGATTGACGTCCTCACTTTGGGGGACATCCAGCCTGGAAGGATTGAAGACCCCAAAATTCAGGTGGGTGGCTGGCTTCCTGTGGATGGCGCCAGAGCCCACGGGGGTATCTGGGGCCTGGGCACCCACGAGCCAGACTTGCCTCTTAAGGGTGAACCCCAGCATGCTGGGAGACGGATGGGGCCAGGACAGAGCAGGGAAGGGGCCAGGGTGGAGCAGGGGGCCTGAGTGGTTGGCGGGCAGGTTGGGCAGTGACCAGCCCTACCTTGGATTCTGCTGACCCCGCATCTGCCCCTGTGGGGCTGGGTAGGGGCATCCCACACAGCAGGTTCCTGTCTGCTAGGATACACGCTTACTGCCACCAGGATAAAGGGGAGGAACACAGTTCAGCACTTGCTGGGGGTTCCAGACCAAGGGCTTCCATAAGTTTCTCTGGTGTCCAAGGTCTGAGCTGCCTTCCACTCCTGGGACCTGGGGCAGCAGGGCTGAGGAGGCACTGCCCTGGGCTCTCAGCCCTGCAGAATGACCTTCTGAGTTTTTTGGGTGACGGAGGAGGCTGGCCTGGCGAGCTGTGTAATAGAAAAGGCTGCACGCTCCCCAGGAGCCTCCCTGGGCCACCCTGCCCACTGGGGGAGGAGAGCTGGCTGGGGTGTACTTTCAGGCTATTTCCAGCCACTGATTCTCACAGCTCTTCATGTGAGAAGCGGGAGCAATCTGCGGGTTTTCCTAACACCCCCCCGGGGCCTGGCCTTGTCAAAGGAATGCAGGTCAGGGAGTATCACAGGAGAATCTGCCAGGCCCCCGTGTGCCTGAGGGGCTCCTGGGGGCTGGGGGCTCCCTGGAACTGGGGTCCTTGGGGCCCATGAGGCTCCTGCAACCCGGTGCTGGCCACAATGACTTTACCCCATCTGCAGCAGGCAGGGCACACGCAGTCCCATGCCATCCCTGGGAAAACAGGGCTCAGAGAGGGGCCGCGACTTGGCCAAGGTCGCACAACCAGGGACCTGGACTGACCAAAGCCTGCAGCCCTGACCAGACTGGAACCAGAGCTGTGGACTTGTTCTTTGAGGGGGTCAGGGAAAGGTAGGGAATAAGAGGGAACTGTTCTGTGCAGCCACCGCCCTGCTCCATGAACTGCACTAGGCACTTCAGAAGCACGAACTCCAGTCCTTGTCACATTCATGGGCCTGACCCTGTCCTCAGAGACAGAGTCCTGATCCCTGGTCACACACTGGTCTCTGAGCTCAGAGTCTTCCTCTTGAGTGTCATTGGCCTGAAGTGGGTCACGCGGCCAACTGCTTGGCAAGGGTACAGCCACTGAGGGGGCTGGACCTCTGGGTCCCCGTATGACGGTGATCCTCTACCACCCTGCGGCACAGGCCCTGACCGGGAAACATCTACAGTGTGTGAGCTGTTGTACACCTGTGTTGTGCTTGTTAGAGTGCATGTGAGCATGTGTGTGTGAGTGTGTATAAGTGTATGTGTGCATGTGTGTGTGCGCACTTCACTGTGTGTACGTGTGTACATGAGTGTGTGAACATGTGTGTATACGTGAGTGTGTGAACGTGTGCATGTGTGTGTGCGCTTCGCTCTGTGTATGTGTGTACATGAGTGTGTGAACATGTGTGTATACGTGAGTGTGTGAACGTGTGCATGTGTGTCTGTGCACTTCAGTGTGTGTACGTGTGTATATGAGTGTGTGAACATGTGTGTATACGTGAGTGTGTGAACGTGTGCATATAAGTGTGCATATCTGTATGAGTTTGCACGCATGTGAGTGTGTGTGTACATGTGCATGTGTGCACATTGTCTTATCCAGCCCACAGGACTTGCTATAGCCCAAGGGAGGGGGCCCTAAGAAGGTTGGGGTGCTTCCTCAGGGGTGTCATGGTGGGCACATCTTCTTTCCCTCCAGCCCGCCCTCCACCCTGGCTGGAGAGGGCTTTCTGAAGGGCAACGTGGCCTCATACTGCTGGGCTCGGAAGCCTTCCCTGGCTCCCCATTGCCTCCCAATGAAGCACAGCCCTTCTCTGGCTCAAGAGGCAGGTCCTGGTCCCTGGCCATGCCTCCTGCCATCTTCCCCAGCACTGCCTGGCCATCCTGCCCACCTGGCAGCTACTTTCTGGCCTCCTATGCCTCGTTCTTGCTGGACCCGCTGTTTGGGACATCCTCTCCCTCTCACCCTCCCAACCGTGACACTCTCTTAAAGAACCCCCTGGACCACATCTTCCCTGGGGTGAAGATGACCCATAGCACTCTGTGTATTGAAACACTTGGCCTAGAGGAAGTGGGGACCATGGAGTGGTCAGCTGCCTCTCCTATTGGCCTGGAGTGCCTCAGGGAAAGTTAGACGATGGTGAGGGGAGGCGAAGGGCCAGGAGATGGTGGGGAGCATGCAGCATTAGTGACAATGAAGGGACGCTCTCACCTCTGCAAAGACCTGTTGATACTTGGTGGAACAGACACCTAGTGAACAGGACGGCCCGTTAGTCTTCAATCAATCGCAATGTTTCAAAGCGATCCCTTCTCTGATCCTTGTCCCTCATCCCCCCACCTCCAGCTCTGAGCCACAGGTAGGACAGCCCACCCCAGAGGACCAGGCTGGGATCTCCCAAAGGAGCCAGGCCATTTGCATGTTCATCTGCATATTGTTTGCATTCCAGTCAAAGGGGGAATCAATCTTCCAGCTCCTAGGGCTCGTTCCTGGAACTACAGGCCCTCCCAAGACCTGGCAAGCATGTGGTTGCTGGGAGGGGGCCTGAGGCGGCCACTACTGGGAATGGACTTCACATGATGACAATAAGGCAGGACATTTTTTTGTGCAAGGCACATCCCACTTTCAAAGAGTTCACATTATTTCCCTTTCAAAACAACAGTGAAAAGTAGAGGACAGTAAGGATGGCTCCCCTCTTAAAGGCAGGGAGACTGAGGCTCAGAGACAACAAGTCAACTGTACAAGGTCAGATGACAAAGAAGTAGCCCAACAAGATCTGGGACTTGCAAATCCATTTGCACTCTTTTAAGCGAACCTGCCTAGTAGGCTTTGCCGTATAGCTGGTTGCCTCCAACTTGATTACAGTCCTTTGTCCAGAACCTAATAATGGAAGATGATGATGGTGGTGATGATGGTGGTGGTGATGGTGATGGTGGCGATGGTGGTGGTGGTGGTGGTGGCGATGGTGGTGATGGTGGTGGTGACGGTTGTGGTGGTGGTGATGGTGGTGGCGATGGTGGTGATGACGGTGGCGGTGATGGTGGTGGTGACGGTGGTGGTGGCAATGGTGGTGATGACGGTGGTGGTGACGGTGGTGGTGATGGTGGTGGTGGCAATGGTGGTGATGACGGTGGTGGTGACGGTGGTGGTGGCGATGGTGGTGATGACAGTGGTGATGACGGTGGTGGTGACGGTGGTGGTGGTGATGGTGGTGGCAATGGTGGTGATGGTGGTGGTGGTGACGGTTGTGGTGGTGATGATGGTGGTGGTGATGGTGGTGGTGATGGTGGTGATGGTGGTGGTGACGGTGGTGGTGGCGATGGTGGTGATGACAGTGGTGATGACGGTGGTGGTGACGGTGGTGGTGGTGATGGTGGTGGCAATGGTGGTGATGGTGGTGGTGGTGACGGTTGTGGTGGTGATGATGGTGGTGGTGATGGTGGTGGTGATGGTGGTGATGGTGGTGGTGACGGTTGTGGTGGCGATGGTGGTGATGACGGTGGTGGTGACGGTGGTGGTGGTGGTGATGGTGGTGGCGATGGTGGTGATGATGGTGGTGGTGGTGGTGGCAATGGTGGTGATGGTGGTGGCGATGATGGTGATGACGGTGGTGGTGATGGTGGTGGTGGTGATGGTGGTGGTGGTGATGGTTGTGGTGGTGATGACGGTGGTGGTGATGGTGGTGGCGATGGTGGTGATGGTGGTGGTGGTGATGGTTGTGGTGGTGATGACGGTGGTGGTGATGGTGGTGGTGGTGATGGTTGTGGTGGTGATGATGGTGGTGGTGATGGTGGTGGCGATGGTGGTGATGACGGTGGTGGTGATGGTGGTGGTGGTGATGGTGGTGGTGGTGATGGTTGTGGTGGTGATGATGGTGGTGGTGGTGGTGGCGATGGGGGTGATGACGGTGGTGGTGATGGTGGTGGCGATGGTGGTGATGACGGTGGTGGTGATGGTGGTGGCGATGGTGGTGATGACGGTGGTAGTGATGGTGGTGGTGGTGATGGTTGTGGTGATGATGGTGGTGGTGATGGTGGTGGCGATGGTGGTGATGGTGGTGGTGGTGATGGTTGTGGTGGTGATGATGGTGGTGGTGATGGTGGTGGCGATGGTGGTGATGACGGTGGTGGTGATGGTGGTGGTGGTGATGGTGGTGGCGATGGTGGTGATGACGGTGGTGGTGATGGTGGTGGCGATGGTGGTGATGACGGTGGCGGTGATGGTGGTGGTGACGGTGGTGGTGGCAATGGTGGTGATGACGGTGGTGGTGACGGTGGTGGTGATGGTGGTGGTGGCAATGGTGGTGATGACGGTGGTGGTGACGGTGGTGGTGGCGATGGTGGTGATGACAGTGGTGATGACGGTGGTGGTGATGGTGGTGGTGGTGATGGTTGTGGTGGTGATGATGGTGGTGGTGGTGGTGGCGATGGGGGTGATGACGGTGGTGGTGATGGTGGTGGCGATGGTGGTGATGACGGTGGTGGTGATGGTGGTGGCGATGGTGGTGATGACGGTGGTAGTGATGGTGGTGGTGGTGATGGTTGTGGTGATGATGGTGGTGGTGATGGTGGTGGCGATGGTGGTGATGACGGTGGTGGTGATGGTGGTGGTGGTGATGGTGGTGGCAATGGTGGTGATGACGGTGGTGGTGGTGCTGCTGGGGATGGTAATGGCGATAGTGATTTTGATGATGTTGAAGGGAATGGACCTGCCTGGTTTGGATGCTTCAGCAACCCAAGAATAGGAGCCCGTCTGGCTCATTCCTCAATAATTCTAGAGCCAGAGACTGGTTTACTTAATGCCTATCTCGCTCTGCCTTTTGTTAGTCCACATCTCCTTCTTCAGCCTGGAGCTGGGAGATTGGGGGGAGCCTTCTCCGCAGTGTTCCCCCACATTCTACTCACGCCTCTCTCCCAGGCCACCCACTGCTGTCTGCACTGTCTGTCTCTCCCACAGGCTAGGGTGATGGGGCCCAGACATCCTTATTTTTGCACCTATCCCAGCCCCCAGAATAAGGCTGGGCCCAGGGTCTGCTTGGCTTGGCCACTGTTTGATGAGTGATACATGACTGAGTCCAGACGGTGGGGGTGATAGCCAGACAAGGGAGCAGATCCCTTACCCCCCCAAGGCCCTCCCTCTCTCTGTAGCCTTCATCCCTACCCCTACACCCACTACCTCCCAGGCCAGGCAGGCCTCTCCTTCTGCTCCTCCCTGCCTTACCTCAGAGCCTGGCCCAGGGAGCTGAGCTCAGCTCTGCAGGGCCTCAGGGCCTCGGTCTGTCCCAGGTTCACTGCTGGGCTGTGAACGCCACATGGTCTCAGCCCTGGGGAGTGCATGCATGTGTACACACACAAACCAGCACACAAAAATGCAGTCACCACTCACTCATACACTCACATATGTGTGTAAACAACCCCACAAGGCCTCAAAAGCCACCCTGAGCCCCTGCAGGGATCCCTGACCCATGCCACCCAACCTTGTACAACCTTGAGCTTGTACACTCCCTGGTCCTCAGGTACTCCTGGTGGCCTTGGAAGCTGAGAGGAAATGGAGCAGGGCGGGTGAGCTGGAACTGGTCGGTGGAAAGGGCTGGCAGAGACCTGCAGGCGGCTGCCCGGAGGCCCCTGCAGTGGGTCCTGGTCTGGGTGTAGTCGAGTTTGGGGCACGAGCACCAGCCAGAATAGAACCGTGTGTGGGGGCTCTCCCCAGCTCCCAGCACACTGGGGCTCCCCAGCACGGGGAATCCCATCTTCTCACACATCTTACTTCTGAACGGGCCAGAGCACCTCTCACTTGGCCAGACACATTTGGAATAAATGAATGCATGGATGACCAAGTGAATGAATGAACCAGCAAACAGGTCATGAGAGGCTTCACTTACAGTGAAGAGATTTGCTGACCCGCAGGCCAGTGGGGATGGGTCCCACAGGTCTTCAGGAGTATGGGTCCTGAAGTCTCCCTGGATGTGTCCCCAGCCCCCTCAGAGCCAGGCCTGGCCAGCACACACAGGCTGGGCTCCTACTTCCCTTTCCTTTTGGTACCCTTGTCCCCAAGCTGGGCAGGTGACAGGCAAGGTGCAGCCCCTCACCTGTCAACTCTCCAGCCCTGTGTGAAGGTAGTGCTCAGGGCCTGGAGCCTGGTAGGCAGGGGAGTACAGGGGCTGGAGGCCCAGGATAGGTGCAAGGATGGTGACACAGATGGGCCGGTTTCACCCCTTAGGGGCATGTTCTGTGGGCAACCAAGGAGGGGCATGGCCTGGGGAGGAACTGTAGAGGGGCGTGGCCTCCAGGAAGGATTCCGCAGGTGGCCTGGCCTCCGGTGAGGATCCCGCAGAGGGGTGTGGCCTCCAGGAGAACTCTACAGAGGAGTGTGGTCTTGGGGGGAACCCCCCAGATCTCTGGGATGGAGATGATGGTCTGAGAACATCGGAGGGGGAGTCCACACTGTTGCTCAAGCCCAGCAAAGGGGGCTAGGGACTGGCACGGTGTGGCCTGAGAGACATCATCACTCCCTAGGCACTGACCCAGGCCCTGGAGAGGAGCGGTGAGGCTGCTGAGGTACCCCATGGTCCTGTCCTCACGCTCAGGGCCAGGAACCTCCGAGGGCTTGCGGTGTGTGTGCCCTGAGTCTCCAGTGCTGCTGTTACAGAAATGCCACAGCGGGTGGCTTTAAAGAACAGGAAGGTATTGTCTTGGTTCTGGGGCTCAAGTCCAAATGAGGGCATGAGCTCTAGGCGAGGATAGCCCTGGGCGTTCCCTGGAGTCTGTCTTCCCGTTTGTCTCAGTGGCTGGTCTGCTCTTTTTATAAGGTATACTCAGAAGAGGTTAGGTTTGGGACTCAGCCTACTCCAGTATGGCCTCATTAACATAACAAAAGAAAAGTCCTGTTTCCAAACAGGGTCACTTCCTCAGATACAGGGGCCAGACTTCCACACGTATTTTTGGGGCGACACCATTCAATCCATAGCACCCGGTCTTGTGTTGTCTTCAGGAAGGGGACCTGCTGTGGCCAGAGGCACCCTGTCCGCTGACCTAGCTGGCCTGGGGCTGCAACCTGAGCCCTTTCCCCAGCCCTGCCTGTGGGCGGGACACGGGGGACCATGTGCCTGGTGGCCTGCAAGGTGACATGGGTGAGGCTAGTACAGATGAATCGCAGAACGCTGCCTGCCAGATCAAACTAGGCGCCTCAAAATTTAAAACACATATTTATTTTGACCAGTGGGAGTGTTGGGAGGGAGAAGAAAGGGAGGGGAAATTAAATATTACAAATTAGATAATTAGGGAAGCAGAGAGGAGAGCCTGCCGGAATGGGAGCCAGGAGGGTGAACTGCGAATTCCCATGCCGTGCCAGTTTGGAGGGGAGGAAAACGGGTTAGAAGCAAAAAGGAAGAAATAAACAAGCAGGCAACAAAGCCCCAGCTGGGCAGGCCAGGAGGACTCCATTAGCGCTCACTGAGGGAGGCAGCTGGGGGGACAGCGGGAGCGGAGCGGGGCCAGGGCTTCAGCCCAGGCCAGCAGGGGCTGGGAGGGAGGCCAGCAGAGACCGCGCCGCTCTGGGCACATCCAGGCCTGTGGGACTGGGCCCTGGGTGGGGGGCTGCAGGAGGATGGTATGGAGCCTGTTGCTGTGGGTGCCTCCCCAGTACTGGGCGCAGTGTCTGGCCCCTTGCCACCCCCCAGAGTGGGCGTGGTTGATGTCGTCACAGGACACCTCTGAAGGACACAGGTGACGTTGACGATGAGTGCAGCCATGGGGATGACAATGTTTCACAGGTGTGGCTGGTGTCTGATCAATGTAGAGCTGGCTATGAGAAATACGCCATTCTGTGTGGTGCCAGTTGTGATGGCTGGTGGTAACGGAAACAAAGATGGTGGTATTGGTGAAACAGTGACGGCGGAGGTGCTGGAGCTGGTGGGGGCATTGACGGTGGTGGTCCTGCTGCCAGTGACAGGGATGCAGGGTCCAGGCAGCAAAGATGGGGTTCAGAAATATGGCAACTGTGGTGGCAAGGAAATGGGTCAGCTGATGGGTCCTGTTAAGAAGATGGTGAGAGGACCAGTGCTGTGCTGTCCCGCTTACGTGGAATGTCGAGAGCTGCCAAGTGCATAGTGACAGAAAGCAGATGCGTGGTCACTGTGGGCTGCTGTGGCACAGCGGTAAAGAGCTCGGCTGCTAACCAAAACGTCGGCAGTTCAAATACACGAGCTGCTCCTTGGAAACCCTATGGGGCAGTTCTACTCTGTCCTATAGGGTCTCTACGAGTCAGAATTGACTTGATGGCAACGGTTTTTTTTTTTTTTTTTTGGTTTTTGTGGGCTGGGGAGAGGGGACAACAGAGAGTCAGTGTGTAAGGGGCATGATGGGTGATGAGAAAGTTCTGGAACTAGACAGTGGTGATGCCCTGCACAACATGGCCAACTTGAAAACAGTTAAAAGTGGCAAATTTACGTTGTGTGTATCTTGCCACCGGGAATTCCTGGGGGTGCAAATGGCTAAGCGCTCAACTACTATCTGAAAGGTTGGAGGTCCGAGGCTACCCAGACGTGCCTCAGAAGAAAGACTTGATGATCTACTTCTGAAAAATCAGGCCTTGAAAAACCCCGATGGAGCCCAGTTCTACTCTGCACTCATGGGGTCACCATGAGTCAGAACTGACTCTACAGCACCCAACAACGTATTTTACCGCAATAAAGAGAAAGGAAGACATTGAGGGTGGGCAGGTGGTTGCAGTGGGTGGGGGGTGTCGGGAGCACAAAGCTGTGGGATGAGTGGGCACACCTGCTGTGAGGGCAGGTTCAAGTCTCCGCTCTAACCCGAAAAGTTGTGGGGCTGTGGGCACCCGCCACAGCAACCCTGCGCCTCTGTGGCCTTCAAGGTCACATGTGTGGTCAGTGTCCCCAGGTGGGGAAGAATCCAAGGCCAGGGGTGGGAGAGTGTGGTGCAGACTCAGGGACCAGGCTACCTGGGGCAGTGACAGGGTGGGGCTGACCGAGTAAAGGTGAAGGAGGTAAGGATCACCAGGAAGACCTTGAACTGTGTCCAGGTCCCTGGGGGGCCTGGGGTAAGGGGCTGTGCATTCTGGCTCCTGCCCATGGCCTGGTTCACAGCCCTGAGCCCAGCTTCTTAGATGGGGCCAGGAGAGGAAGAGGGAGGCTAGGGCATACCACCAAGGGCACCTATGGGGACAGGGTGTGTGTGTGTAAGGAGGTGGCAGTCTCAGCCTGCACCCTGGCCCACGCACACACCCACACCAGCATCACACCCCAGGTGTGCTCTCTGCAGGGCTGGAGCTGTGGCCAGCAGATGTGGGTCACCAACAGGGCTGCGGCTTGTGTAACTCGTCCCGCCTGGGCTGACCTCCTTCATGCCTGCAGCTGCCAATGACCTGGTGGCCCTGGATTTGGGGGGCGTGAAGAACATCTGTCTCCCAAACCCTGATAAGGTGGCTTCACAGAAAAAAAAAAAAAAGGAGAAAAAGACACCGGGACTTCTCCCACCCATGTGGCCCTGGGTCAGACCACGGAGGACAATTAGCAGGACAGAGGCCTGTGAGCGGGTCCCTTAGAGAGGGCTTCTTCCCACCTCTCACCACGGCCTCTGCAGGACATCACGCCCACCACCCCGATACAGCTCCTGGCCTGGACCCCTGGCCCGACCCCAATCTCAGCTTCACTGAGGGAGAGGGTGCATGTCTGCTCGGCCTGGAGGGGGTAAGGGGGGGACACGTCGGGGTCCCTTTCGGCTCCCAGGATGAGAATGGAGGGTGCCGATAGGCTCCCAGGACCCTCTAAAGCCTCACTCACCTGGGACAGACATACGAACCTCCATGCCTGCAGGAGCCGAGCCTCAGAACTCAAGGAGTGGCCAGAAGGTATGGTCCCAGAGCACAGGCGAGGCAGGCTGGCGCTCCGAGGAAGGGTGTGCCATGTGGGCCTCACTCCTTGTGGCGTGCCATTCTGCTTTGTGAGGGTCCTGTGAGGAGGCTTGTCCCCATTTTGCAGATGGAGAGCAAAGGGTGACGGTCTCCCTGGTGGTCTGAGTTCTGGTCCAGGCGGCGAGAGAAGCTGCACCAACTGCTGAATCGCCAGCCCCCAGCGCTGGCCACAGCTCAACCCTCCCTCCCTTCAGAGATGCCCTGAACTCCTCAGTCGTCACAGGTGGGGGCACCCCCTCCCCAGTGGTGTTGGTCAGTGTCCCCCGGGTCCTAACGTGAGCCTACCTTCAATGTGTCAGTCCCCCCGGATCTGTAGGGAGGGCAGAGTGGACTGGCATGTACCTCCGTGTGTGCAGGCACGCACCTCCTGTGTCTACACGCATGTGCATGTGCGTTCACTCTGTACACGTGCTTGTGCTCCACATACGTGTACTTGTGTGCACTCTGTGTGTATGTGTGACCATGTTTATATTCACATATACAACTGTCTCCTGCATAGACATACATGTGCATAGGAGTGCACCCTGTTTGTACACATTCAGGTGCACTGTGCGTGCACCCCACGTGTATATGTGCATGTGTACATGCACATGCAACCGTGTGTGTATACATGCACTCAACATATACACTTGGGGTACACATATGCACACACAGCTTATGTGCATACACAGATATGCACATTTATACACCCTCTGTGTACACTTGGAGTCCCTTGGTGGAGCAATCAATTAAGTCCTGGACTGCTAACCTTAAGTTTGAACCCACCTAGAGGTACCTTGGAAGACAGTTCTGGCTGTCTGCTTCTGAAAAGACACAGCCTTGAAAACCCCATGGAGCAGTTCTACTCTGCAACACATTCATATGCATGTGTAGGTGAACCCCAGGTGTGTACTGTGCACACGGGTTTGCACTCCATGCATCTAAATGTACATATACACGTACCACGTGTATGTGGGCATGAGTACGTGCCCATATACCCATGGCATGCAGATGTGTGTACAACGGGGTGCACATGTGCAATGACGTGTACACATGGCATGCAGATGTGTGTACAATGGGGTGCACATGTGCAGTGATGTGTACACATGGCATGTAGATGTGTGTACAATGGAGTGCACATGTGCAGTGATGTGTACACATGGCGTGTAGATGTGTGTACAATGGGGTGCCCTTGTGCAATGATGTATACACATGGCATGCACGCAGCACACAGTTGCACAGTCCTCATGTGTACATGTGCATGTGCATGTGTTTTGCACACTATGTAGATGCATGCACGTGTGTGTGCATGTGTACATGTGCAATGCATGCATGTGCCTGGAGGGAGGAGGAGCGGCATATCTCCGCCCTGGGGAATCTGGGTACGTGATAAATAAACCTTGTGCCTTATATAAAGGTCATGCTGTGCTTTTCACAGTTCCAAGGAAGGTGTGAAGTGCTACCTGAGAAATTTAAATTGGGCCAACTAGAGGCTGGCAAAATGCCCTGGGCTTGGCCACTAGGGCTTCCTGGTTCTCGGCCCTGTGCCGGCTCTGTCCAGGGACACCTCCATACCACCTGAGAAAGTGCCTGGCACCATGCCCAGGTCCCAGCATTGTGTTCTTGCCCCACTGCATGGCATACACTTACTCTCCTCCCCTCCTGTGTGCCTCCTCCAGGAAGCCTTCCCTGTAGCCTCGGGCTTCTTTCCTTCCTCAGGACCCTCACTCTACAGGAGCCTGAGCCACACACCTGTGTCTTAGCACAAGTTTTCCCCACAGCATCTTTTGAGAAGCTTTCAGTACCTGTAACGGAAAACCCAACTCAAGCAGCTTAAACTGTGCAGGGAATGGATTGTGTCATGTAAATGTTAAGTCCAGGGCTGTTGAGGGTTTCAGAGCCCTGGTGGCACAGTAGTTAAGAGCTATGGCTGCTAACCAAAAAATTGGCAGTTCGAATCCACCAGCTATTCCTTGGAAACCCTATGGGACAGTTCTACTTTGTCATATAGGGTCACTATGAGTTGGAATCGATTCAACAGCAACGGGTTTGTTTTTTTGTTTTTTTTTTATTGTGAGTTTCAGGTCCAGTGCCATCAGGGTTCCAGCTCAGCTCTTCTATGACTCTCCTTGCTTGGCCTCATTTTCACATGTTAGCTTTGTCTTCAGGATAACTTCCTTCATGGGGGCAGAGTGACTTCAGCATCTCAGGCCTTGCTTGCACCTCGCACAGTCCATCCTCATCACATGTCTTGTACCTCATGGTCTAAGGTGGCTGCTTGAGCTCTACCTGTCACATTGCTATTTGGTTAGCAGGAAGAAGGAGAGAAGAAGGGCCGGCCTGCTCTTTAAGGGAACTTCCTGGGAGTTGCACACATTACTTCCCACAGGTCCCCTTGATCAGAGCTTGGTCACCTAGCTCCTTGGGAACCTGGGAAGTGAAGTCGTTATTCTGGCAGCTCCTTACCCAGCTACAGGGGCATTGGGCAATGGGGACCGCCGGCAGGTCCTGCCATAGACACCTGCTCCCTGGGGAGGGTTTGGATGGTTAGGAGGGAAGCAGAGGCTAAGCCACCCCATGCAGGGCCTGACCTTGGCAGTCAGGGCCCTGTAACCAAGCAGAGCCGCCCCCGTGCCAGGCCCCATGGACTTGGGGATGATAGGGCACTGTCTTACCTGTGGCCAGTTCACAGCCTGGTGGGGAAGGCAAGGCTTGGACCAGGTCAGGCAGCAGTGAGGGGCAGAGACGATCAGACAAAATGTTGAAGTCAAGGAATCGCTCTGGATGCTCTGGGCGGGAGAGGCAGGCAGGCTGGATGGAGAAGACCCCATGGAAGACTGTCTGGCCGGCGGCATTACTGCCCGGTTCTGCAGAAGGGGAGGCGGTTCGCTTGCCGTGGAGTGAAGGGAGTGGCCAGTCCGTGCAGAAGGGCAGAGGGTCCCTGTGGCCTGTGTCCTACCTGGTGTCTTGGCATTCACGGGCTGGAGGGGACAGGGAAGCTTTGCAAGTGTCCACATGGCTGGCAGAGAGGGCCGGGTCCTCGCACCCCTGCCCCACCCAGCAAGCCTGGCCCCCCGCCCCCACCACTGCCTCCTGCCCTCATTGCCTTGCCCCAGATCCCGCGCCCTCGACCCATGGGGGCCATTCTCACTCACTGGCCAGGTGGGGAGCCGAAGTGTTGTTTAATTAATTAGCACAACCCATTTTGACTGTTACACATGAAGCCATGGTGAGACGAGGCTCTTGAGCCCTGGCCCCCTACCCCAGAAGGGCTCAGATCCAAGCCAGTCCCCTCCCTAGTCAGCCCAGAGGCCAGGAGCCTGCTGAGGGTGGAGAAAGGTCTGTGTCCATCTGCAGCACCCCGCCCGTGCTGTGAGGATGCCACTCGAGGGATAGGGGTGGGGCAACATGATGGAGGGGAGGCTGGGGCAGAGAGAGAGGGGTTGTGCTCAGGGGCCATGTGGCTACTGTCTTTAGAGGGCCTGGTTCAAACCCCAGCCTCTGCCTCCCCTCTGAGGCCCTGCCTCCACCTCCAGGGGTGTAGGTCAGGTAAGTGGTGTGTACTTAACCTACACGGCAGAGGCAAGCTTGTAGTAGGTGCTCAGGAGATATCAGCTTCCTTCTCCCGTTTACCTCAGGAGCTGCCAGTCTAGTGGGGGTGGCCTTGCCCTGCAAGAAGCCAGACAGGCGAGACAGAAGCCCAGAGACAGAAGGCAGGAGAGCAGGGCCGGCCTCTGTGAATGTCGGGTCTGGTGCTGGGGCTGCTGAACCTGGGCTGGGCTGAAGTCTGACATCAGTCATGTCACCATGACGACAACACCCGAGCCTTTGAGCGTGCTGCTCCCCCACCCCGAATGCCACCACCAGGAATGACTAGGCTCCAATCCTACTCTGGGTCTGAAGCCCTTCACCCAGACAAGTAAAGAAATTAAACTAACAGAGAGTCAAACTGACTCTGTGTGTGTGTGTGTGTGTAGTTGTGTGTTTCAACATATTTTTATGTTTGTTTAAACACCAGCACCATCAGATACAGAGCAGCTCTACCGCTTGGTATGGTCAATATTTTGTCGTTTTAGCCATTCTCATGGTCTGCAGTGGCATCTCATTCTGGTTTTAAATTGAATTTCCCTAGTGATGAATGATGTGGAGTATCTTTTCATGTGCTTAGGTATCATCCAAATATCCCTCTTGGTGTTGTGTCTTTTCAAGTCTTTTTGCCCATTTTTAAAAGCTTTTTATTTTGAAATAATGATAGACTCACAGGAGGTTGCAAAAACAGGACGGGGGGGTCCCTTAGTTTTCCTTCCTCCGAGGATGTCTTTATTTCACCTTCGTTCCTGCCGGAAACTTTTAATGGATATAAAATTCTGGATTGCAGTTATTTGCTTTCAGTGCTGGAAAAATACTGTCCGCTTCCACCTGGCCTCCAGGGTTTCTGATGAGAAATCTCAATTCTTTGAATCATTTCCCCTTTGTAAATAGTGCACCATTTTCCTCTGTCTGCTTTCCTGATTTGTTTCCTTTGTCTTTAGTTTTCAGCAGTGTGATTGTGATGTGTCTCAGCCTGAGTTTATCCGGATTTATCCTGTTTAGAGTTCACTGAGCTGCTTGAATATACAGGTTTATGCCTTTTTTTTTTACATTTGGGAAGTTTTCAGCCATTACTTATTCCAATATTTTTTTCCTGCGTTGCACTCTCTTCCTCATCTCCTCTTCTTTGTGAACGTTAGAACTCTTGATATTATCCTACAGGTTTCTGAGGCTTTGCTCCTTCTTTTAAAAAATTTTGTTTTCTGTTGTTCATATTGGGTACTTTCTCTTGGTCTGTTTTCATGCTCACTGACTCTTTCTTCTGTCGTTTGTAATATTTTAGTTACGTGTTTTTCAGTTCTGAAGCTTTCCTTCGATTCTCCTTTGTGCCTTCTACTTCCTTGCGGAGGCCCTCACCGGTTGGGGCACCGTTAGAAGCTGCTTTATGGTCTTTGCTTGGGAATTCCAACTTCTGTGTCATCTTAGGTCAGCTTCTGTTTGTCGTTTTGTCCCAGGCAGGATGAGATTTTCCTGTTTTTCTTCATATGCTGTGTGATTTTGGGTTGTACCCTGGACATTTTGAACATTTCTTTATGAGGCTCTCTGTTCCGATTAAATCCTGTGGAGATGTAGATATTTTTGTCTTAGCAGTTGATTTGCCCAGGTGGATTCAGCCCGCAAGTTCCAACCAATCTTCTGTGGGTGTGGTCCCCATGTCAGTTCAGCATTTAGAGATTCTACGGTGCTATTCGGATCTGTGTGAGCTAACCAGTGGCCATTCTGGGACCTGAACGGTGATCTACCCCGTAGTTAATTTCTCAGGGTTTAGGTATACTGCTTAGGGCCCATGCATGTGCAGCTGGCTTCCCTAGATCCCCCAAACCCATGAGCCCAGCCGGGGGCTGTGCCTGGTGGGCATTTGCTGGCTGTCCTGCTGCTTGTGTGGGAGCATTGGGGGTGGTTTGCTCTGGGGAAGGAGAGGGCAAGGGTCAGGGAACGGCACTGTTATGTGTTAAACTGTGACTCCCAAAAAGATACATTGAAGTCCTAACCCCGGTACCTTGATACTGTTTGGAAACAGGGCCTGTTCAGATGGTATCAGTGAAATTAACATGGGTCATACTGGAGTAGGATGGGTCCTAATTCCATCTGAGTGGCCTCCTATAAAAGAGGAGAGACACAGAGGGAAGACTGCCATTGATGACGGAAGAGAGAGTGCAGTGATGCTGCCGCCACAGGCCAAGAGATGCCAGCGATGGCCAGCCACCCCCAGAAGATGGGTGAGAGGCATGGGGCAGAGCCTCAGAAGGAATTGACATGGCTCACACCCTGAATCTGGGTTCTGGGGAGAGCTGGCCCCAAGAGGGTTCAGAGACCTGTGCACAGAGCCGATCCCAGGCAGTGGTGAACTTTGAAGGTGAACTGTGTCCAGGTCCACTCCGGGACAAGAGCTCAGCCACCTGCGATGGCGTTTGTCCAGGGCAGCAGTGAGTGTGGGGTGCAGCCATGCTTGTGCAGCAATGCCACACCAAGGAGTCAGCCAGGGAGTCCCATGCCTCAAGACTGAGGGCCACAGCCCTGTGGCCACCAGGGCAGGTGGGTGTGATCGTTAAGGTTATGCGTCAACTTGGCTGGGCCATGATTCTCAGTGGCTTAGCAGTTATGATGTAGTTTGGCAGTCGTATAAGGGTGTGATCACCTCCATGATGGGATCTGCTGTGAGCAGCCAATCAGCTGAAAGAGAGTTTCCTTGGGGGCGTGGCCTGCGTCCAATATAGGTGGGCTTTCTGGCAAGGCTCGTGGGCTTTTGCTTGCTCTGGATCCTACAGCTAGCTCTCTCTCGTCTGACCTCCGGTCCTTGGGACTTGAGCTAGCAGCTTACCTGCCGTCTTGCCTGCTGATTGGGGTTCATCAGTCTCCATAGCCTGTAAGCCAGAGCCCTACTGTTTGACTCGCTGGCCTTGGGTTCGCTAGCCCCTGCTGCTGTGTGAATGAGGGGAAGCCTCCAAACTGATCCACGTTCGAGCCTCTACAACCATGTGAGCCATTTCCTTAATATAAAACTGTGTATATATTTACATGCTTTACTGGTTTTGCGGCTCTAGAGAAGCCAGCCTAGGACAGTGGATGTGAGAAGGGAGCCCCCATGGAGGGGACCCAGGCTGAGGGAGCAGCCCCAGCTGGCAATATGACCACATCCCCACGTCCAGCATGGCCCTGGGACTCAGGCCTGGAACCAGCGTGTGTCCTTTGGCCCCCCTGTGTGAAGTTGGCACCCCTGCCTGCAGGAGATGGCACCTTCACGCAGAAGTCCTGCAGGGTCCCAGCACCCATCTACTGACCTGCTCCTGCCCCAGGCCGTCTGCCCTCACACCCTTTTAACTCCCAGTTCTCCTCAACCCCATTTCAATGCCCCCCCCCTTTCTCCAGCTCACAGCCCCATTCTCACCTCCCAGGTGTGGCCAGCACCGAGGGAGCTGTGGCCACACCTCTGCCAACAGGCACTTTGTGCCGTCCACACCCACCCTCCTGCTGGTCTCTGCTCTCTTTCTGGCCACCCCTGTGGTGAGATCCGGGCTGGCTGGTGAGGCCATGGCTCAGAGAAACCATCTCTGCCCCTCAGTAGCCTCGTTCCGGGAGACCTGAGCACCAAGGTAGTCAGGGGGTCAGATGGTCTACTATGGGACCATTGGCCACTTAACTTCTCCAAGTCCCGGTTTATACCCTCCCTCCTGGGTTGTGATTTCTCTTATTCCACTGGCCACCCAGTTATGTGCCTGTGCTGGGTGAAGGGACCACAGCGGTGTGTGAAGCAGACGAGAGACCTGCCATCGTGAAGGTGATGTGCTGGGGGGGGAGGGGGTATTCCCTGAATGACCCCCAGGTCCAGCCCTGCTCCCTGCACGTCTGCACTGCCTCGTGTTGCCTGGCCTCTGCAGGCTCCTGCTTGGCCCCAGGGAGCTGGTGTCGGGGGAGGGGGGTGCTCTGGAAATTGCATCACCGCATACACAGCCAGGTTATGGGGCACAGGTCACCTGTGGGGGCCACTCCGCCACCTCCCCTGGGGACAGAGACTGACCAGCACTTCTTCCTGGAGCCAAAAGGAACTTCGCAGGACATACAGCCAATTTGCCCAGCTCCTTGTCACCGTGCATATGGCCCTGGTCCGTCCTTGGCACACAGGTGCCAGGAAGCCCTTCGGTTTATCGACTGCCTCCCACAGCACAGAGCTCAATCCACTCCAGGTGGGACTCCCGACTGAGGGAGAAATGCCCAGCTCCAGCTGGTTCAAGCAAAAAGAAATTGTTGTTGGTAGCTGCCAGCGAGTCAGCTCCCTGCTGACGGGGACCCCATGCGCAACAGGGAATGCTGCCCTGGCCTGTGCCATCCCCACGATTGGTTGTGGATTGGACTGTTGTGATCCACAGGGTCCAACTGACTGATTTTCTGAAGTGGATCACCAGGCCTTTCTTCCTAGTCTGTCTTAGCCCGGAAGCTCTGCTGAAACCTGTTCAGCCTCACAGCAACACTAAAGCCCCCACTGACAGACAGGTGGTAACTGCACACGAGGTGTATTGGCCGGGAACGACCCGGGTCTTCTCCACGGAAAGTGAGAATTCTGCCGTTTAACTACAAATGCCCCTCACCAAAAAGGAATTTGGCGTCCCATGCATTGCTAAGAGCACCAGCTTCAGGCTGGGGTGGATCCAGCAGCTCATGTGAAATGGCCAGGACTCCATTTTGGTCCAGCGCACAGATAGCTCCCATCAGTGGCAGACAGGCTGGCGCTCCAGACCTGTGCATTGCACCCCCAGCAGAAGGGAGGCAGAAAGGGCTGGGCAGGCCCTGACTTGGTCAGGGAGCACCAGGAGGGGTCTTCCCAAACTATGCAGAATGGGGCCCCCATGGGAAAGGGGGCTGGACTCTGCGGCAGACTCTGAGGTGGGGCCTTGCCTACTGGAGTTCACTGGGGATGTGGACGGACAACACTGTGATGGGCAAGGAAAGCAGGGCAGGGCAGGGGAGAGGGTGAGCTGGCACCAGAGGTTGGCCCCACGGTGGCTCTGCGCTGGTGGCCCTGCAGAGGGGTCCCAACTTGGGGTGTGAGCTGCCCTGAGAGGGGGAGTGACCTTGGCTGAGGAAACTCCCTGCAGCTGAGTGGCATGCCCAGGGAGGGGCTGCAGCTGGCAGCAGCCGGCGCTGGGGACTAGGTGCCTTGGCCTTGAAGTGGAGTCTGGAGTCCCGAAGGATCCACCCTAGCTCTATGGCTGGAAGAAAGGATGGACTCAGGGCCAGCAGACACGCTTACTGCCCACACCACTTAGGACGCTCTTGTCAGCCAAGGAGGCTTGGCTACATTTCTCGTTGGTAACTTGGCTCCACCTGAAAGCCTGTGACTTAGGTGGGATGACTCACAGCAACTGAGCCCAAAGCAAACATAAACGGTGCGGTGTAACTGGGAAGAAGGTCAGGATTCTCTGAAGGACAAGGGGCTGGGAGGTCCCAGACAGGCAGGGACCAAATGGGTCCCAGGGTCCACATAGCCTTCCTTGCACCCACAAAAGCCTGTGACTTGGAGGGATGCAGACCTGGGAGTCCTCATAGGGACACTCCCAAATCCAGTCAGGTGTCCTGAGTGGGGTCTGAGAACTAGTCCTGCATGGGGTTTCGGCACCTCCTACCCCTGAATTCAGGCAGAGCCCCAACCCTGGTTGCACACTGAGCCCTGACCGTGGTCACATGATGAGCCCTAATCCTGGTCACAGACTGAGCCCTGAATCTGATCACACACTGAGCCCTGGCCTTGGTTACATGCTAAGCTCTGATCCTGGCCACATGCTGAGCCCTGAAGCTGGTCATATGCAAAGCCCAACCATGGCCACACTGAGCCCTGATTCTGGTCCCACACTGAGCCTGACCCTGGTCACATGCTCAGCCCTGATACTGGTCATAGGCTGAGCCCTGATCCTGGTCACAGACTGGGTTCTGATCCTGGTCACACTCTGAGCCCTGATCTTGGTCACACACTGAGCCTTGACCCCACTCCACACACTGAGCCCTGGCCCTGGTCACACAATGAAGCCTGACCCTGGTCACATGCTGAGCTCTGAGCCTGGCCGCATGCTGAGCCCTCACCCTGGTCATACACTGAGCCCTGTTCCTGGTCACACTCTGAGCCCTGACCCTAGCTACATGCTGAGTCCCAGCCTCACCAGACATCCCACTGGCACAGGCCTCGGTTGCAAGAAGAAGTGGGCAAGAAAGGCAGAGGGCTGCTGTCTTGGGGTCCTTGCTCCAAGCTCAGTGGAGTGCCTGCCACCAGCACAGGGCTCCACTGACACCCGCCAGCAGGTCCCCCAAGTTGTGCCGAGGCCTGGTCAGCCCCCAGCCTGGGCCTGGAGCTAGCTCCAGTGTGCCACTGCCCCCTCCCCTGTCCCACCGAGACTCTGGACCCAGGCGCGAGGGAGAGAGACCACACTGCGGGTGCGCTGCAGTGACTCACGCAGCTCCTCCTTGCTTTATTTTTATCTCCATCAAGCCCTATAAATACAGCTATGATCACCAAATACAGTCAATATTCCCCTGCGCCTCCCGCCCCCGGTGCAGGCCCAACGTCACCAAGGGAGGCTGGTGAGCCGCACACCCACTTGGGTCAGGACTGGAGCGGGGGGCAGGCATGAGCCTCAGCTTGGATCCATCCCCTGCACAGGCCTCATCCCTCCCCACTCAGATGGGCTGGCAACCTCTTCCTTCTCCTTGTTGTGAAGCACAGCACCAAGAGGGCGGTCTCACACTCGAGCCTTGGAGCTCTGTTTACTCAGCTGAGAAATGGTGACAAGAGCCCAGCGGAGGTTGTGTGTAGCCCGTCCCCGCCCCAGCGTCCACTCCTGAGGGTGGGTCATCGCTAACTTCATCTGCTGCTGCCTCCCGTGCCTGGGGCAATGTCTGACAAATAGCTTTAAACCCTCTAGAAATGTCTTTGGGGGAATGAATGAATGGATGAATGAATGAAATGAGATAGTGGCTACAAAGTGCTCCCCATGTGCATTTGCACAGCTTTTACAGCTTGCAGAGCACCCACAACAGCCTGTGACACGGAGGGATGCAGACATGGGAATCCTGAGGGGGACGCTTTCGGGTGCCTAGATGGGGGTCTGAGGACTGGCCCTCCCCGGGGTTTCAGGATTGTAGTAGCATCTCCTACCTCTGAACCCAGGCTGAGTCCCAACCCTGATCACTCACTGAGCCCTGATCCTGGTCACACACTGAGCCCTGATCCTGGCCACAGGCTGAGCCCTGATCCTGGCCACAGGCTGAGCCCTGATCCTGGCCACACGCTGAGCCCTGATCCCGATCACAGGCTGAGCCCTGATCCCGGTCACAGGCTGAGCCCTGATCCCGGTCACAGGCTGAGCCCTGATCCTGGCCACACGCTGAGCCCTGATCCTGGCCACACGCTGAGCCCTGATCCTGATCACAGGCTGAGCCCTGATCCTGGTCATGGGCTGAGCCTTGGGGGCTATACCCCTCAGTTTCCTCCAGAATCTTCCAGATGATCTGCAACTTCCCTTCCAGCTCTGCCACTCTGAGTCTATCACTCACTCACTGGCTCACAAACTCATTCATTAATTCAATAAATATGCACTGGAAACAACCCTGGGCCAGCTGTTGCCGATCAGTAGCTTCCTGGTTGAGGTGTGGGGGGGTGGTGGCAGAGAGAGTGATCAACATGCCATAGAGGAAGCTCAGGGCCTGCAGAGCTGAGAGGAGACCCCAGACCCAGGCTGATGGTCTGGAAGGGCTTCCTGGAGCAGGAGGCATCTCCGAGCAGCCTTCAAGAGCGAGGAGAGACATCAATGGAGACATTCATAGCTGAGGGCTCCCCGTGCAGAAGCCAGGTGCTGGAGCCAAGTGCACCGATGAGCATCCCGGAAGATGCAGAGGGGCAAAGGGTAGCACCGGGAAGGGCCCAGATGCCAGGCAAGGGTGTGTTCCTGGTGTGATGGGTGGCCCAGGAAGGGCTGCAGACAGACGGTCTCCACATCTCCAAACCAGACTGGGGTGGACACCAAACTGGGCCGGGGTTTGGCATGAGCAGGAAAGGGCAGTGACTGGGCAGGCCTGGGCACTGGCCGCGCCCCACTCCACTACCCACAGGCCCCTCCTACTCCCAAGAAAAACTTGGGAGGAGGGGCCTCCTGGGGCCTTCCACCTAGACACAGCGCTGATGTGAGCTCGGCAACGCGCTCTGCTCCCTGTGGAGGGCCCTGGAAGTACAGGGTGCTGTGATTTTGCGAAATGTTGCTGTCTCCGACTTCTATCTTCTGTCATTAGCATCTCATCACTGTGTTTCCCTGTGTGCAGCAGCGAGGGGTGTTCTGGGGGGAGCACAGTGAAGTCAGCTCTTGAATCTGCGAGTGGCAAGGTGTTCAAGAGCACGCATGCCTGGAGGGAGGGAAGTGGGGACGGGGGAGAGAAGGAGGGATGGGAAGGGCCTGGGAAAGCCCCTGTAGGTAATATCTGGAATAAGGGATTTGGGCAGAAGCCGATACAGGAGGAGGGTGTAGTAGCCATGGTTGAACCACACTATTCCTGCCTAGCAAACTCCTACTCATCCTTCGGCACCCAGCCCAAATGCCTCTTTTCTGGAAAGTCTCTCCAGTCAGAAAGTACGTTTGCTCATGCAACCTCTGACAGTGACTTATCAACCAGTATGTGGTTCCCTGGGCCTGTCTGTCTCCTTCTGCTCCTTTGATGCCCTGAGGGAAGCACCCGCAGGTTTTTGGCTTTGGCATCTGAAACCCACTCAAGGCATTAAACACACACTCGCGCACACACACACACACACACACTCATACTATGAGCTCGTAGGTTCCCAAGGCCTTCAATGGCCAGGCCCTGCTAAGGGCTACTTGAGGTCCCCCTGGTGTCCACTCACTGCATCCTATTGTAACCTCCACCAGGCCGGAGGCACAGTGGCCTGGGCAGGGAGCTGACATACCTGGTCATCTGGCAGGCAGGCAGCAGGGCCAGCAGTCAAGGCACATTCCCTGCCTGGAGTGCTGAAGGTGCTACAGGTGGTCCAGGAGGCTGGTGCTCAGGGTGGGAGCAGAGGAGGTGGATGAGGGGAAGGAGCCTACCCCTAAACAAACACTCTACCAAAGGAATCATACTCCAAGTTTGCAGAGCACCTGGAAGGAAATCAAAGGCTGCAGGCATTTGCTGCCATCCTGGCCAGGAGAGTTCCTGGGTGCTTGGCTCCTTGTTCATGGAGATCCTGGGGGCAGGGCCACACGAAGGACACTTGCCCCCTCCCCAGACCCCTCGCCCCCACTTCTGAGAGAAGGGACCGTGTTTCTGGAAGGATCTAAAGGCTCAGGGCACAGGCCCCTCAGGTTTACCCCAAGCTTGGGGATGAGGTGCACCCTTCGCCTGGCCAGCCTCTGCTGCCCCCGTGGGTGGGGGCAGCCACCTTCTCCCTCCCGCCCTCACATCCCTGCGGTGGACGCTCTGCCACACCAACTTTCGAGCTGTTCCTCCTTCCTCTCATCCCCTGCCTGAGCCCCCAGGAATTGACGCTGGGTTGGGGCGCCCCTCCCCAAGTACTCCCAGTGGCCATCTGGAAGCATCTGGAGGCCAAAGCCCTGCAGAGGACAGCACTGTCCCCACTGTTCATTTCTTGTACCTCAACCTTCACCTCCTCACCTCCATCACCCTGGGGCCCAGGCTCCTTTCCTCTCTGGATCCATGTCACACCACCTGCCCCTCCCGCTCAATTGTGTGTGGCCTGTGTGTTCCCAGCTCCCAGCGTGACCACAAGGTCCCCAGGCCTTTGAGCCCTTCCACTTGAAGAGACAGGTTTCATGGCGGCCTCACCTCTCCTCGCTGCCAGGGTCTGGGATCCACCATGCGGTCACAGGCTGCCACACTGCAAGGAAGGCTGGGAAGTGCAGCTGTGTGCAGGGAGAGAGGAGGGGGCTGGGCAGTGCAGCTGTGTGCGGGGAGAGAGGAGGGTCGTCCAGCAGCCTGCCCCCATCACCACTGAATTCACGTGGCCCCTGACCTCCTCTGTTGGTTCACTCGCTCAGGCGTTCCCATGTGCCCGCTCACTCGTCTTGTACCACGAGGCTCATGGGGGCTGGCTAGCTGTCCAGGTGCACGCTGGCATGCCTCCCACCCCTAAGGGGCTGCCATCTGTCAGTCGCCAGGTCTAACTCATGAGCAGTGAGCACACACCATACACCATCCATCAACACGGGGTGCTGTAAGATGGGGATGGACAAGCTCCTCCCCAGGGGCGCTCTGGCTCATTCGAGATTCGGCAGGGCCACAGTCATCTGGCCCTTATGTGCTGAGTGCTGGGAGGGAGGTGGCGTGAGGCGGAGGCCCAGTCCTAGCCAGGGTGTCAGGAGACACAGGCACCCCACCAGCTTGGCACCCCACCTCTGGGTCAGGTTTCCCTCCATGGAGAGTAGGGAGCAGATGGGAGGTCTGTCTAACCCCTTCCGGCTCTGAGCTGCAGAGCTCTGAGGTCAGCAGTGGCTGGAGAGGGTGGAACGCTTCCTGGAGGAGGGTGCCAGCCCATGTGGTTGTCCCCAGGCTCCTTACCTGCCACATGGCCACCGCAAAACTCATAACTCACCTCCTGGAAACGAAAGTGTTCCCCTCCAGGCTTCCCTGTCCCAGCCACCTGGGAGCCCTCTTGGCTCCTCGTCAAGGAGGCCTTCCCTGACCCCTGGCCCAATCCAAGTCCCTCGTGCCCCCTTTCTGCTCTGGTACAGCCTCAGCTCAGGTTCCCAGGGCACATCTGTCAGGTTATTGGTGTCGGTTGCCCCCCAGACGGTGAGCCCCGTGGCAGCAAGAGCTGTGTCTTGGTGCTGAGACTGCTAGACAGCCCCCATCCTCCCCTTCTTACTGGGTGCAACAGCCCAGGTGTTAACTGGCAATGTGTCCTCAGGACGAAGATATTTCCCAGACTCCCTTGCAGGTAGAAGTACCCGAGAAATCCAGGTCTGGCTAAGGGGGGTGGGAGAGGTGTAAGCAGATACGGTGTGTGACGCATCTAGGATGTGCCCTTAAAAGGGGTGGAGAGGTGTCTCTCCACTGTGCAATCCTTCTTGATGGCTAGATAGCAGACATGACGGCTGGAGCTTAAACATCCATCTTGTACCATGAGGCAGAAGACCCATTGAACAACGGTGGAGCAGCCGGATCAAAGGAGTCTGGGGTCCTGATGATTGTGAGGCCATCTTTCCAGCCCTACTGCCTTTCTGGACCTGAACATGAGTCAAAAGCAAACACCTGTCTTGTTTGAGCTGCTGCTATTTTGGCTATCCTGCCATTAGCAAATCTTTGTATTGAATCCCCAGGGTCTGACATTGGAGGCAAAGATTTGTTGGACGAAGACATGAATGAATCAGTGATAGACAGGCTTTGAATAGCAGATGAGATTGGGCAGAAAAGAAGATGGGAAGCTGCTCCAAGTAGAGAGACGGGGTGGCAGTGGAACCCAGACATGAGGTACCCTGGAGGGTTGGTGTGTCCCCCACACCCTGCCATGGAGGATAAGCAGGCGCTGTCATTTACCTGTGGGATGGCAGACTCACCTGTCACCGGAGGGTGCAATTAGCAAAGACAACACTCAAACTCTCCTTTTTTAAGGGGATTTTTTTTTTTTTTTTTGCCACTCCTGTTTTGCGTTAAACACGTTGAGAGCCTATTAATGTTTCTTGCCAGGGGTGATTTCCTAACCGGCTGGTGCTGTGATGCAAATTGAGTCTTAAATGATGGGACAGCAAGGGCTGCCCCTGCCAGGCACCTACTGTGTGCTGGGGCAGGTCTTTGAGGTTTACTCCTGTCCTCCTCATGCCCCCGGTTGGCACACACTCACGCCCATGCACACAGCTTCCATGTGCACACAGTGCTTGTTCACACTAACACCCATGTGCCCACATGTCCATGTGCACAGCCCATGCACACACGCTTGTTCACAAACTCACGTCCACATGCACAGCCTCCATGTGCACACTTGTTCACGCTCACATCCATGTGCACACACCACACATATGAACACATATGCAGCATGTGCTTAAGATCTCATAAGCATCGGAAGCAGAACTTGTAAGAAATCTGGGCTGAAAGGAGGCTGATGTCATCTGAGGCAAACTGAGGACCGGGAGCACTCAGGACAGCCATCCATGGGAAACTCCTCAGTGTGTGGTGTGGTGACCATATCCCACCAGGTGGGTGAAGGTGCTGTGGGCCCATGGGGTACCCCTTCCCTTTCCAGGAGCTCAGCAGGCCTCTACAGGAAGCCTAAGGCTGCCCATCAGTTATTGTAAAGGCACTTGATTTGGTGAGGACAGCAGTTGCCTGGGGTCTGCCTCTTGGTCGTCAGTGAGGAAACAGGCTCATGTGAGACTGACTGGCTGAGGGCATGCAACTGATGGCCCCAGGATTCTACCCCGGTCCCAAGTTCCCTCTCGCAGCAAGTCACCAGGAGACAAGGGGCAGAGTCATTCAGGGAGGAGGGTAGGTCTGGGTTAAGCCAGGAGGCTCAGCGAGCAGGTGCCCTTGGGTAGAGCAGGGAGTCAGAGGTCCTGAAGGCCCCGCAGAGGGAAGGGAAGGAAGAGGGAGCAGGCGCGGGGAGGGTCTCCCAGGGGAGTCCCGGCCACTGGCCCTTACCGCTCCCGGGACTACTGGGAGGCTGTGACCTTGGAACGAGGTCCTTGAGCCTCAGTTCCCTGCCTGGGCTGCAGACCTCCCTGGGTCATGTGGGACCAGCCAGCTGTCAGCCTCTCCACGTCCTAGCGCGGAGCCGTCGCTGTTAGCTTCACGGTGACGACCTGTTTCCTAGTTTCCGATTAGCCCAAGACCACGGCCTCGCAGGTGCCCACCCACCTGCCCAAGGTCGCCGGTGCCCCCGCTGCCAGCGCATGGCGACCACTCGGGCGAAATGCCCCGCGGTTCTAACGTCTCTGACATCACTTGAGATTGGGGGGTGTGTGTGACAGGGGCCGGGGGCCAGGCTTCTGCGGCCAGGCCTTCGCCAGGGCTTAGCATCCTTACACAATGTCACCTCCATGTCACCCCTGTCTTACAGATAGGGAGATTGAGGCTCGGCGGGCCAGCGTAGGCCGGCCGTCTCAGAGTCTGGAGGAAAGAGACCGCGCTAGGCTGGGGGGCGGGGGACGCCGCCGTTCCCTCCCGGGACCCCCGCTGGACCCTCCACTCATGCGAGCGTCGGCGGGGTCCTTAAGCCCGCTCGGCCGCCGTCCCAGGGCCGCTTCCGGTCGCTCGCGCAGGGCACGCTGGGACTTGTAGTCTGGCCGGCGTCCGTCAGCCTCAGGGGCTCGCGCGGCCATTGGCTGGCGGGCGGCGCGGGGGCTGCCGGGACCGGTGCCGGCCTCCGCGCGCCCGGCGGAGGCGGTCACGTGATGTTTGGGTGCCCGTCCCCGCCACCGCCCCCTCCCCGCCGCGATCGCACGGATCCCCGAGCCACCCAGTCCCAGGTGAGGCGGGGGCGCGAAGGCCTCGCCCGCCCGGGTTCCGCGGCCCGCGGCGGGGGGCGCGGAGGGGCGGGGGCGCGGAGGGGCGGAGACGCCCCGGGGGAGGGGCCGGCCGAGGGGGCGGGGCGCGCCAGGGGCGGGGCCTCCGAGCGCCCGTGCTCGTCGCCCCTCCCGGCCTGCGCCCCCGGGGTGCCCGTCGGGGGGACCGGGAGCGCGTGCGTCCGCCGCCCCGGGGCCCGGGGGTGCAGTCCCGTCCCGGTGGTGGGAGCCCCGTCCGCGCGGCCCGGGCGCAGTGTGTCCGCGGGGCGCGTCCGTCCCCGGTCCCCGCGAGCGGAGCGGGTCCGGGGCCACATCTGCTTCCCGCGCTTTCCTTCCCCGGAAAAGCGCCTCGGGGGGCGGCCCGCCCGGGAGCTGCCGGGACCGGAGCTGTGCGGCCCGCGGACACCGTCCGGGGCCTCCTGCTCAGGGACTCACGTCCCATGGTCTCGCCTCGCGGAAGTCAGTTCCGGTCCTTAGACACCTGGCCACACCTGAGCGCTCGGTCACCGCCGTGACCCGAGGCTGCTGTACCGGGCAGCGCACATGCGCGCCTGGCCATCGGAGATGCGGACAGCTCTGACCCACAGGCTTCTGGACACACGGGCGCCCCGCCTGAGGCCCGTCATCCTGCCTCCCTTCACCCCAGCCACTCCTGACCCTCCTCAGTGCCCTGCACCCGAGGGCAGCTGGCTATCACCTGCTCAGCCCGACTGCCCTCCCGCCAGGACGCCCTGTTTCAGGCTCCATCCCTTCTCCTTCCCAGACCTCGTGCTGTCATCGCCCACTTCTTTGCTTGTTTATTGTGCTGTCTTTAGTCTCTGGGGCAGGGAAGGGTTGGGATTGTGCCTTACCTTACCTCAGTGTGGGCACAATGTGCACTGAAAGATACATGTGGTGTGTGGCCACGGGGGATGCTCTGATCTCTCACACTGGTCATTTCTTGGGATTCAACCTGGAATGTCGATGGAGCCGCGGGTGCTTGGACTCTGGGTGGCAGAGTTCCAGGACCACATCGTGATTGCAGTTGGCCACAGGAGGCCAGTCAACCAACCAGGGAAGGCTTCCTGGAGGGGGTGTACTTTCGCTGGCCACCTCCCCATCCCTTTGCTTCTCTGGCTGGCCTGGCTGTGGCCTCTCTGGTGCTCACATGCCTGGCCTTCTGTGTCAGGGCTGGCTTTAGGCCCAGGCACTGCCATGTGGGGGCTTTAAGTCCCTTTAATCCGTTCGGTGCTCCTGGCTGCCTGTGCCGGCTCCTGCTAGTTGCTTCAGCCACATCTTGCAACTTGCTTCCTGTGCCGACAATTCAGAGCTCTGTGTTTCCTGCAAGCTCCCTGCCTTTCCCCCAGCCTCTGCTCAAAATGCCCTTGTGCTCCGGGGCATCCAGCAACTACTTCTTCCTCTGGGAAGCCTTCCTGCCCTGCCTCCCTGATGATGGTTCCCCCACATCTGTGCCCTGACCACAGCACCTGGTGCTTACCTGGACACACACTTTCCACTGTGGCATTACGCCGAAACAGCCCTTATCTGTGTTCATCTCCCTTTTGCGACTGAGCGTCCCAGTGTGCAGGGACCTCAGCTTGGTCACCCTGTATCTGGGTGCCCTGCCTGTGTCTCAAGGGGGTAGGCCCCCAGCACATTCTGACGAATGAGTAAACTGAATGTGGGAGCCAGCCACCAAGCATGGTGAGTGGGGCAGGGGCAGAGGGAGTCCCGCTCAGCATGTGGGGAATAGGAAGCGGGGTGTGGGGGACTGACCTGTGACCAGGGTGTGCCAAGCTGTCAATGACAAGGACTGGAGGTGGCCACAGGGTCCTGAAGAAGGGAGGCCTGCCTCCCAGGGTTTCGGACTTGAACTGGGCCAGGTGGAATGACCAGAAAAGCTGGGTGGACGTTTTGCAGGTGACAGCAGTGTTGCTGAGCGTATCAGCAACACTCATCCTGCACTCACTGCTGCCAGGCTCTGTCCTAAATGAGTCTCACGGGGACCCCGGGAAGACGCGATGTGTTCTCCCCACTTTATGGACGAAACTGAGGCACAGAGAGGTGTCCTGGTCCTGAGTCCCTTAACCATGAAGTCTTCAGGCTCCGTCCATTTAGCTCCAGACACACAGGTTGTCAGGCACTTTGCTCTGAGCAGTGTTTGGAGTATGTGGACAATTGGTAAGGCCTAGACTTTTCTTTTTTAATACACATAGGTGTGTCTGTGGACACTGGATTTGTTTGTGTTTTTTGCTACAAGTGAAATTTGACCCTCATGGCTCAGTCTGGCTGTAACTTGTGATCTTATTTTAAAATCTGATTTTGTGCCAAGACAGTAATGATGGACTCATTAGCACTTTGAAGGTAGTCTTCTTCTCAGACCCAGCTGTTTCTCACCAGCGTGCCCTGTGCTGCCTGGCTCCTAGGCCCGTCGTCAATATCGGCGGAGTTGGTGTGTGGAGGGATGGACAGTGATGGCAGACTGAAGGGAGGAAAGGACGAGCAGAGAGCTAGAGAACGGGTGGGCCTGCCTGTCCTCTCTGGGGTGCTCTTCTCTGTCATTTAATGTGAGTTCCACATTGGGTTCTGACACTGCTTTGAACATCCTCATCCTTATTCCACTGAGAGCATCTGTCGGCAGGCGGGGGAGGTCGTAGGGGAGGCACTTGAAGCTCATGCAGGCTCTTCCTGTGCCTGACCTCAGGACTTCTGTGGGGATCGTGGTCCTTCTGCACTCCCCGTCTACCTGTCTGCCACCTAGAGCCATGCATCTCGAAGGCCCAGCTGTGCCCAGGGCCTGGGATGCAGTCGGTGCCAGGTGATGTTTGTGGGAGAAGTATGGGGGCTGTGACAGTGCTGAGCCAAACCTGGGTGCCGAGGCCCTGAGCCTGCATTCTCACCCCACCACACGTCCTGCCCTTGCATCCAGTACCCCTTAGAAAAGCCCGAGTTCTCTGGCAGAGAAGATGGCCACCATCGAGTCAGAGCCCGATGCCTCGGGCAGGTTTCCAGGTGTATCACGGGCAGATGTTCTCCCTGATGACCCAAGGTGGTGACGCCTCTGGGCTGGTCCCTGGTCCAGGTGCCCCGTCCGCCCCCTGGGGCTGTCCTCAGAAGTTGCTGCTGCTGCCCAGCCTGGCCTTATCCCTGCTCCGGGATTCTCTCCTTCAGCTGGAGGCTCGCTTCTGGTCAGGCCAATGTGAAGATCCATGCCTGGCCTCCAGACCAGCACACATGGCAGGCCCTTCCCTTGCTTTGCCTGTATTGTCCTTGCCCTGGTCTTGGATCTAAGCCAACTTGGGGGCCACAGGAGCTGCTGCAGCAAGTGGGTGGTCTGTGGGCAGTGCTGGTCTGGACAGGGCCACAGCGGCCCGGTGGGTCCTCCCGCTCACGTGTTCCTGTGGCCACACACTCTGGAGGCTCAGGATGAGGCATGAAGTGGAGGGGAACGTCAGGGAGACGGGTGCGTGCACCGTGGTCACATAGTGAGTGGGCCAGAGAAGCAGGTAGTTCACGAGGGTGGGAGGGGCAGCCAGGGCCACTGTACCTGTGGCTGTGGGTGCAGCTGGCCCAGGTGCTATCTGGGAGGGGGCCTGGGTCTGGGAGGCCTGAGCTGGGCCCTGAAGCTTGAGTGGGCACCGGTGGTGGGAGGGCCGGAGGATGGCTGTCTAGGCAGTGGGAGGCCTCAGGAGAGGCACAGCAGCGTGGAACTTCCAGCAGGCCAGTCCCTGAGGGCCAGTTTGAGGGCCTTGGGTGGCAGGGTGAGGCCTGGGCTCTGGAGCCTTGGTCTTGAGCAGGGACAGGCCAGCATGGGCCGTGCCTGAAGGGACTCGAGTGGAGTGGGGCTCTGGGGCCTGGGGTGAGGACTGCACCCTAGCTCTGTGGGTGGAGGCTACTGCTGGCTTCAAGAGGCACACAGCCCCCGCTTCTGCCCAGCTGCCTTGGAGGCTGGGCCTATCTTGGCCCCGTGGCTCGGTGTTCTGTGTTGCGTCTGTGGTGACCACGGTGACACTGTAGATCCCTGTGCTGGGCTGATGGGTGGCAGGCTGCACATTGTCCCAGCAATCTGGGGCCCTAGGCCCGAGTGAGCCACTCTCTCCACGTGGAAATGGAGCGCAAAGCCGGCCAGGCGATCTGACCTGGGAGCCCTGGGTGGGCGCTTTGCCCAATAAACCTTGATTGTTTTCTTCCCTGAATCGATGGGAGATTGTCTTGTTTTCTGCTCTGATTTCCCCTGAGGAGGGCTGGTATCCAGCCCTGACGCCTGTAACATCCTGGTGCACAGTGAAGCCCTTCGGATATAGACAATGACGGCCTGGTCGTGGAACCAAGATGGGTGTTGTTCGCCAACGCCACCATCAGCTGCCCTTCTCACGCCCTCAGTCCGCTCCTGCAGCCCAGAGGGGCGGCGTCAGCATCTCACAGACATGGATGCTGACATGTATGGCCTTCTCGGGACATTGCCAGGGGGCTGCTGAGAACTCCCAAGGTGGAAAAGGGGCCTTGGGAGGTCAGGGAGGCCCCACAGGTAACCAGGCAGTCCCCGGCGGTGGAGTGTGCCCCTTCTCTGAGGGCCCCTAGGTCAGAGGCCTCTCTTCCCTCATGGTCGTCACCGTCTTCATTGTTGTCACCGTAGTGAAAACTTGGAGTCTGCGCCAGGCCCCAGCCGGTTCTTTGGATCCTCTGATGAGGACATTTCCGAAGCTGAGAACTTAAACCAGGCCACAGAGCACGTAAGCAACTGGCTGGCAAGAACGCCGGCTCTTGGATGCCACTCCACTGCCGGCCTGCCTTCCTTCCTGCCCCACTTCTCCCCGGAGGACAAGGGGGAAGGGGCCCTGTGCATTGGAGGACAGCAGTAATGGGCTGATCAGTTTTCTGATGGAGACTCAGTCCTGGGCATACCATGTTGAGATGACATCCTAGAGGGGAGCTTGGCAAAGGTTGGGGGGCTTTAAGGAGCCCAGGTACGCAGGTGTGATGTCCTGATGGAGAGGGAGGAGACGGAGGCCCTGGTGGGCTGGGGCGAGGCCAGGTGGGAGGAGCTCATGTACGGCCTGGCGTTGCATGGCTGAGGGAGGCTGAGGTGGGCTGGGAGCTCTTGATACATGTGGGGCCCAGGGAGAGGCTGGATGGGAGGAGCTTGTCGCCTGGTGGCTGGCCCTCCTGGACCCTGGGTGGCTGGTCCTCCTGGACCCAGGGTGATTGGCCCTCCCGGACCCTGGGTGCTTGGCCCTCCTGGACCCTGGAAAGGGGTCATGTCATCAAGTCTTTTCGGAGGGCCTTAGGGGTCAGGTGCCTGCTTGGTGCATCTGTCTGTCTGCCTGTTCGTCCGTCTGTTGCCAGTGCTAGCCAGAGGAGTGCAGGGTGAGCCCTCACCAGGCGTGGAGCCAGATGTCAGTGGTATGGGGCAACATCCAGGGAAGCTGGGGGCCTCACGGCTCAGGTCAAAACCACGGGCGTTAGAGTCTGGGGTGTTTGTGCTGGACTGGAGCTGGCAAGAAGGGGAGAGGAGCTGCCCCACCTGCCCACCCACCGCCTCTGGCTGCCCTCCACCCGATACCCACAGTCCATTGCAGCCAAGTGCCTGGAAAGGGGCATGTTTTCAACGGAAGCCCAGTGTCCATCTCAAAATGCAGAACTGCCGCCTTCTTCCTGGCTTGGCAGCAGCTCGGCTGGCTTTCAGTGGCAGTGCTAATGAGGAGCCGGACGCCCTCCTGGGAGCCTGACCTTCTCCCCCCGCCGCCCCCCCGCCCCGCCCCGCTGCACAGCCCCAGCAGGGAGAGGTGGTGGACAGGAATTGGGGCAGGACAGTTGGTTCTGTTCATTCCTTGTGGAGGGTCTGCAACATCTTGAGTTGCCGGGTGTCCCCACTGGACCCGCAGCCTCAGCCAGGCCCTTCCATTTACTCTTTCTGTGTTCATGTACATACATTGTTGTTGTGTGGAAAATATTCACAGAAAACATGCACCAATTCAGTAGTTAGTACATGTATAATTCAGTGGCATCGAGTGTGTTTTTTAAGCTGTACAACCATTCTCGCTATCCTTTTCCAAGTTATTCCAGCCAAAACCAAACCCACTGCTGTCAAGTTGATTCTGAGTCATAGCAACCCTGTAGGACAGAACAGAACTGACTCACACGGTTTCCAAGGCTGTGTAAATCTTTATGGAGGGAAGCAGACTGCCACATCTTTGTCCTGCAGGACGGCTGGTGGGTTTGAGCTGCTGACCTTTCAGTTAGCGGCTGAGCACTTTAACCGCTGCACTGCTGGGGCCCTTCTCCAAATCATTCTGCCACCATTAAGATTACCTCACTGCCCCTAAGCAGACACTCCCCCTTTCTCCCTCTCTCCTACCCTGGTAACCACTAATGGTCATTGGTTTCTGTATATTTGCGTATTTCACATAAGTGAGATCGTATAGCGTTTGTCCTTTGGTGACTGACCGGCTTGGCTCAGCATGATGTTTTCAGGGTTCATCCGTGTTGTGGTGTGCGTCAGGATTTCAGTCCCCTCTACGGCTGAGTAGTCTTCCATCGTATGCGTGGACCACATCGTGTACCTGTTCATTTGGTGATGGGTGATTCGTTCACTCTCAATGGTCTGCCACATCACTACCCGGCCAGAGGTCCCCCGGCCTCCCTGAGCCAGACATACAGCCAGGCTCTCTTGACCGACTCCGCCCTCCTGCCCTGCCTCTGGCAGCTCCTTCTGGTGAACCCGATGTCTGGCTTTTCAAGGAGCCCTGGGGCGGCTCCCCTTCTGGGGTGGCCCAGTGCTAGCCCAACCTGGGGACCTGCTCTCGGGGTTCGAGGCTCATCAGCTCAGTGTTGCCAGCCAGAAGCTCACCTGTCGGGGGGCCTGGCACCTTGCTGGTGTCTGGGGTGGGGGGGGCCGTGAGGCTGGGACCTACAGAATCTAATAACACGTTTCTGGTTTGATCCTTGTTGCTCTTCAGCTGTTTGTTCTTGTGTCGGCTCCTTGTACGTCCTCCAGGGCCACCTGGGTCTGTCTCTGTGGCCCCAGCATAGAATGCACACAGTAGGTGCTCCGTACATACTCACTAAAGCATGAGACCGTGGTGGGAGAGGACTGTGACCTAGCCAGCAGCTCAGCCTCTGCCACATCCCTGGGCCACTGTCTGCAAGCAGCTGGAAGGGTGAGGGGCGGCGACTGCATTGATGGGGCCCCGGGCAGGGCTGTAAGCAGGTGCTTCACATGGGCTGGGACTGACCGCTGGGCAGGCCAGCGAGGTCACACCGCTGTCCCCACCCTACAAAGGGAGCCTGCGGCTTAGAGAGGCGGGTGGCCCGTCCGAGTCTGGCACCGGCTGCACGGTGGCATCGGGTGAAGATGCGCTTGGTCACGTACCGAGTTCCTGTTTGTGTTTAGTTCTGTTTCTTGTAAACCATTCCTTTGTCCATTTATGCAGTCAGACTACTGTTTTAATTATTAAAGCTTTTCAATGTTTCAGTATCCTAAAGGACTGGCTGCTTTTTTGTCAGAATTTATTGCTCGTTCTTAATTGTTTATTTTTATATACGATCTTTGAATTAGTTTGTATTCTGACTCTCCAACCAAACACTCACACATGTGTACACATACACACGCACACACACACACAACCTGATCGATTTTTGGTTGGAATCGTGTTAAATTAATAAACAAACTTAGGGAGAGTGACATCTTTCTGCCCTTGAGTCTCACTTTTCAAGATTGTGGCTTCTCTTTCATTTATTTAGGTCTCCTTTTTTTTTTTTTTTGTATTCTTGAGCAGTTTTCAAGTTTTCCCTCTTCTTGGAAATTTTATCCTTTTTGTTATTCTAAGGAGTCTTTTTTTGTTGTTGTCTGTAAATTCATGTGTGAATGCTCTTCATTTCTATGAGTTAATTTTACCCCCCGCGACCTTACTGTGAGCCCTGGTGGCACAGTGGTTATGCACTTGGCTGCTAACTGAGAGGTTGGTGGTTCAAACCATAAAGGTTAAAGAAAAAAGAAAATAAAACCAAACCCTTTGCTGTCTAGTCAATTCCGACTCATAGCAACCCCATAGGACAGAGCAGGACTGCCCCATAGGATTTCCTAGGAGCGGCTGGTGAATTTGAACTGCTGACCTTTTTTGTTGGTTAGCAGCCGGGCTCTTAACCATCGTGCCACCAGGGCTCCTGGGAGACCCTCTGGGTGGTTCTGCTCTGGTGCGTGGTGTCTCTGTGGGTCAGAAACCGCTTGACGGCACCCGACAGCCTTCCTGTGTTCTCTTGCTGCTTTCTAGGTGACTGTCTTGGGTTTTCGGGGCAGTCAATCGTTTTTATCCTTCTAAATATTTGACTTGTATGCTTCACTCATTTGTTTACATTGTTTTCAAAAGAGTATCTAGTGTTTTAGGGCTATTCCTTAAGTTTTTATTGAATCTATTTTCCTTATCATTGCTGTCAAGAAGTTCTGCAATATTGGTTTGTTTTTCTTTTTTGATCCAAGAGTTGTTTAAATTTACAAGTGGACTGTCTTTTGATTTCTTGGTTTTGTTATTATTCTAGTTTTAATTGCATTTTGATCAGAGAACATGGGCAGTTTGCTTTTAAACCAGGGCTTTGAACCAGTTCAGACTGGTTCGGTCATGCCCTATGAAGCGAAATCAGAACAGATCCGAATTTTTAAAATTTGGGTGACCCGGAACCATAACTGGAAAGGGAAAAATTACGGGTTGCAACCCTGGAATGGGAGACTCAGAAGAGGTGTATTGAGCTGGTCAGAAGTGCAGGGAGGTTTGTGAACTCCTGAGCCTGCGGGGCTGGCATCCGTTGTGACCTAGCTTGGAAGGCTAGGGATGAGGTGACCAGAACCCGACTGAATGAAAAGATGTTTGGCACCATGAGTTGGTATAGATTGTGGCAGTTTGATGCCTTGCTCCGGACTGGACTTTGCTTAGGAGACAGGTGCTCAAAGTCCCAGCTGGACACCAAGGATCATGCTTGACTTCCTCAGAGTACTGCTTAGATAGGGATTGGCGGTTTAAACATTGGCTCTCTAAAACGGGGCAGATAAAGGCATGAAGTGGCTGGCTTACACGAGTTCCTGACTGTGCTTACGTTACATAAGGGGGACAAGGGAGGATTCCCGCCAAATAGGATTCCTCTTTTCCTGATGGGTCTGGGGAAGAGAGGGTGGGGAAGTTGCTGATAGCATTATATGATTCAGCCATGAGTGCTTATTGACAGGGTTAATTGCGATTATAAAATCTGTAATTGTAGAAGCTGTGAGTGTGAAAAAGTGGACTAAGGGGGAGGAATGGCTGGACTCGAGTACAGTGGCTGAACCTAAAGCCCTTTAAAGGCTTTGCTATGCTGATAGATACCTTGTGAGGATCAGAGCAAGGAAACAATCTTCTCTCAGTTAATTTTATTAGAGAGCAGAAAGGGTGACGACGAGGTGACTTGGAGAATCTGACCAGATCAGATGGATACCTGCAGCAGACCTGAATGGCTGGTACCTGTGTAACCTCGCCCTGTAGGCTGCGCTACTGAAGGGACTAATTGTTAATGGCTGTTTTGGACTGGTAGAATAATTGTGAGGGGAAGTTAATCCTTCAGGCATGAGAGGGCCAATGTTTAGATGACCAGTGTAGTGAATTACTTAATATGGCCCTTCTAGCCATACTCTTTATAACTCTCACCAAGTGACTGGGTGGGCTTATGTAAATAAGGTACGTGGAACCCTAATGAGGGGACTGGCTGGTTTTGCCATCCCACTAGGCTTAAAGCGAGGCGCAGAGAACAGGAAGTCAGAGAGGGAGAGCTGTAACGCTGGAGGCAGCCAGAAGCAGCAGTGGAGAAACAGTGGCAGCAGAGCCAGGAGACCGGCAGGAGACGGCTCAGTGGGCTTCCTGGCCCCCAGAGAGAGAAAGCTGAGCACCTTTGGGCAGGAGGCTTGCTGGCAGAGTAGAGAGCCTCCGGGCACTTGGTGGAGCTAGGCTTGCTGACCTACAGAGCTAGAGCTGAGGGCCTTCAGAGTGGGGTGCCTTGGGGCACTTCATGGCAGAGCGAAAAGAGCTTTGTGACACTTGGCCAAGCAATCAGGGCAGAGGTCAAGGGCCAGAGAGGGGTCTGCCTGCTGCAGGGCTGTGAAGAGGCTGTCCTGATGGAAAAACTGCACCGTGAGTGTTCCCGAGCCTGAAATGTAACCTGTTACTTCCCTGATAAACCCCCTAATCATGAGGCCCGTCTGTGAGTCTTGTGTGGCCGTGGCAGTGTATTTTGAACTCAGCAGAGAAGCAGAGAGTGAGTGCCCAGGGAGGGACAGCTGGTGTCAGAATTGGTAAAGATGGCAGAGAGAGGAGGCATGTCTGACCTCCGTCTCATAGAAATCAGCCTGGGGCTGTGGATCTTGAGTCTCCTCCCGCCCCGTGAAGTTAGACAAGGAGGTCAGATGCCCCTGCTACGCCGTTTTTACGTGGGCCCTTTTGGGAGCCTGATGCAGGAGATTGGACTATTGCCAGGACTGAGGAGAGTGACACACATGCAAAGTGACACAGTCGGCCGGCATGGCTGCTTCCGACTCTGCAGCGTCAGAGGGGCAGAAGATTGGTTGCTATGCAACGTGGATGCTCCCTTGTTTTCCAAGAGGAAGATTAAGTTTCTAGCAGGGTTTCCACCCATAATTTTTCCCATTCCGGTTATGGTTTTGGTTCACCCAAAATTTAAAAAATTTGGTTCTGTTCTGGTGTCGCTTCCTTGGCCATGATTGAACCAGGAAGAGCTGGTTTGAAGCCCTGTTCTAACTTTTTTGGATTCTAAAGAGGTTTTATGTATGGCCCTAACACGTAGCCGGTTATCACTGCTGTTCTGTAGGCATTTAGAAGAAGATGAATTTTCTGTTTTGGGTGTACAGATGTTGATTGATGTTTGGATCGATTAATTGTTCTGTCTTAGTTACGTTGTTTAGGCCGTGATATTACCTAGCCTTTGTCCACTTGCTATCTTGTGGACGAAGCAAAGTGGTTCATAGTCTCTGTCCTTGTTAAGCTTCCGTATGCTTCTCCTTAAATGTTGGCTGCTATGTTATCTGGTATGTAGCTCTTTATAGCTATGATATTTTTATTCTGAATCGCGCCCATTAATACCATAAAGTGCCTTTTGTTTCATTTCCATCTCATCCGACTTTAACATTATGACTAGTGATTTCCTTAGTTTGCATTTAATTGACACAGCTTTGCCCATTTTTTTATTTTTAACCCATCTGAATTACTTTAAGTGTGTCTCGTATGCCACGTAACGTTGGCTTTTGCTTTGTGATTCAATCCGAGAGTCTCTTTTTTTCTCACTAGATAAATTAATCTACATTATCGATAGGTCAGATATGTTTAATCTTAGTTCTGTCATGTGATTTGTGTGTTTATGTATTTTTTAAGGCTTTTACTTTGCTTTTTTTTTTTTAATGCAGTTCTCCTGGTATTTAGGAGAGTTTGTGTCTTTATCTCAGTGGTAGTGGTTGTAATAGTCATATAATGCAATTCGCATTCTGTGCTTTAGTGGCACTCATTACTATTATAAATTGAATTATGACCCCCTAAAATATGTGTCAATTTGGCTAGGCCATGATTCCCAGTATTGTGTGATTGTCCACCGTTTTATCATCTGATGTGATCTTCCTATGTGTTGTAAACCCTATCTCTAAGATGTTAATGAGGTGGGATTAGCCGCAGTTATGTTAATGAGGCAGGACGATCTACAAGATTAGATTGTATTTTAAGTCAGTCTTTTTTGAGGTATAAGAGAGAAGTGAGCAGGGAGACATGGGGACCTCATACTGCCAAGAAACAAGAGCCAGGGTCCCTGCACTGAGAAGCTCCTCTAACAGGGAAGATTGATGACAAGGACCTTCCCCCAGAGCCCAAAAGAGAGAAAAAGCCTTCCCCTGGAGCTGGCACCCTGAATTTGGACTTCTAGTGTCCTAGACTGTGAGAGAATAAATTTCTGTTTGTTAAAGCCGTCCACTTGAGGTATTTCTGTTATAGCGGCACTAGATGACTGAGACAGTTCCCTTCTGTGACAGGCAGAGTCACATCCCTTCCCCCACCCTCGTCGGTGTCCTCACGCTAATCCCTGGGACCTGTGGGTGAGTTATGTTCCCGCAAAGATTGCACTCTAGAAAACCCTGGAGTATATTTCTGTTCTGTCAGCTGACTTGCTATAAGTCAAAACTAGGATGAAGAGGAACTTTGCAGGTGTAGCTAAGGTTACAGACTTTAAGATGGGGAGAGTATCCTGGGTTATCTGGGAGGGCTCCATCTAATCCCATGAGCCCTTAAGAGCAGAGAACCTTCTCCGGCGGAAAGGGAGGGAGTGTGGCAGAAGGGAAAGTCAGATGCCCGGAGTGAGAAGGATCTGCTCTGCCACTGCTGGCTTAGATGTGGGGGCCCAGGCGCAGGAGCTGGAGAGAGGCCCCCAGGAGCAGAGGGCGGCCCCAGCCCACGGCGCAAGAAGACGGACCTCAGTCCTGTGGCCGCAGGAACTGGCTTCTGTTAACGGCCTGTCCTGGTCTCCAGTTAGGGAACTGCTGTGCGTTGGGTTCTGTCCCACAGAACTGTGCTGTGAGTCCTAACCCCTGTACCTGTGGAAGGAGCCCTGGTGGCGCAACGGTTAAGCTCTCGGCTGCTAGTCAAATGGTTGACAGTGGAACCTACCCAGCGACTCCGTGGGAGAAAGACCGGGGGTCTGCTCCCGTGAAGGCTACTGCACTGTGCCTGTGGCTGTCGAGTCATTCACGACTCCGAGTGACTCTGTAGGTTACGGCCTAGGACACCGATGGGGCAGGTCTGCTGTGTCACGTGGGGTTGGTAGGGGTCGGAAATCTACCTGGCACCCAGCAACAACATACCTGTGGATGTGAGCCCATTTGGGAACGGGGATCTTTGTTATGTTAATGAGGCCATGTCCGTGTCAGGTATGTTTTAAGCCAATCCCTTTTGAGATATAAAAGGAGCAGAGAGGCACAGAAGCTAGCAAACACAGGTGGGGAGAGACAGCTGCCACATGAAGGCTGCCAAAGAACCTACGGACAGAAGCTGAAAAGAGCCGAGGACCTTCCCCTAGAGCTGACAAAAAGAGACAGCCTGCCCCTGGAGCCAGCGGTCCAAATTCGGACTTCTGTCGTCCTGAATTGTGAGAGAATAAGTTTCTGCCTGTTAAACCTGCCCACTTGTGGTATTTCTTTTATAGCGAGGTCATTATCAGAATCGACTCGACGGCAATAGGTTTGGGTTTTTTTAGGAAACGAAGACAGGAGCGGATCCCAAATGGACTTCTGACCCACGGAATCTGGGCTGTAGTGAATTCGTGTTGTGCTGAGCTGCTGAATTCATGGGGACTTGGTCTGCAGCAACAGGAGAGGAATACACCTGGTAGGAGTACTTAGAACACGAGTGCGTTTTGTCTTACTCCTCCTGTTACTCGGTTACAGCAGTAATAGTAACTCCCTCAGTGTTTACCTTCGCGCTGTTGAATCTGCGTGCATCTGTTACTGAGATGTCAGCTTTAAATTGTAGCCCCTGGCTCCGGTTCTTACAGATGAGGCAGTGAGCTGATGTCCACCTCTCTTCCTGTTTCCTTCTGTTTTTATTAGATGAGTCATTTTTCCATCGGCAGGCCTTCTATTACTGGCGTTCTGTGTTGCCACTCTGGTCTCACGCTTGCTTTAGATGTTAGTAGTCTTTTGTCTGTGGGTGTGAAGGAGCCCTGGTGGTGCAACAGTTAAGCGCTCAGCTGCCAACCAAAGGGTTGGTGTTTCTAACCGCCCCCCCCAGCGGATCCATGGGACATAAAGATTACAGCCATAAAGATTGTTCCCATAAAGATTACAGCCTAGGAAACCCTAAGGGGCAGTTCTGCTCCGTCACACGGGGTCGCCATGGGTTGGGATCGACACGGCACCCAACAACAAATCTATGGGTGTAAATATATTTAATGCTCACTGACGCTCTTTTGATAGAGCCCTCTGTCAGCCTCCGTTGGGCAGGTTTGTCTCGGAGATGGGTTCTCACACTGGCTCGTGGGCGTGGTGGTCCCTGGGGCTTGTGTGCCAAACTGTGGTTTGGGCTTGAAGGACGGCCTGGATGGTGACAGAATCCTTGGTTCAGGCTGTCTCTTTGACCACCTCGCAGGTGTTCCTCCACGGCCACTCTCATCCCCGGGACCTGTGAGTGTGTGTGTCACATGGCAGGAAGGGACTTTCAAGTGTCCGCACTTGAGTGTTGCTTTGGGGAAGTCTGTCTGGCTTTCGTGCCCTTTTCCATTTACTTTGTTTTGCTCACTTTTCTTGTATCTATCCTTTCTGATACTTTCTTCTTTCCCCCTAGGGTGACTTTTCTCTTAGTTTTTCCAGTGGTCTTTGTTTCTGTGATTTTTATTATTTTGTTTCTCCCGTGAGTTCTGCCAGCTGAGCTTACTCTTTTGTGATGTGGCTGCTGTCTTCTTCCTGACTTCGTGCGGTCCTGCTTTGAAGGCTTCCTTCTTAGGAGCAATTGCTCTGTTGTTTTCTTAAGCTCAGGGCAGACTGTGTTTACCGCTGCTTCATGGCGGGGTGTGTTCTTCATCTCTTGGTAAGTGTCACTCCTCTTTACTATGTCATTTTCCCCTTGTAGTATCTCTGTATCGATGCTGGGATGATTCTTGTATTGTTAAATTTCGAACGAATTGTTTTCTTCTGGACTAACTCTTTGTAAGAGTCCCCTACCCCCTTCTGAGATAGGTGGAGGGCTGGTGGTGTCTTAGTCCCCTAGAGTTGCTGTAACATGGATACCACAAGGGAGTGGCTTTAAAGAACAGAAATTTATTTTCCCACGGTTCTGGAGACTAAAAGGGTCTCAGCCATGCTGATTCCTTCCTTGTCAGTAGCCCTGGGCGTTCCTTGGTTCTTTGGCTTGTAGACGGTCCTCACTGGCGTCTCTCTTCCCCGTGTGTGTGTCACTGTGTCTATTCTGGTCTTTTCATAACTTAGAAGAGATTGGGCTTCAGATCTATGATACATTGGTATGGCCTCATTACCATAAGAAAAAGAAAAACTGTTTGCAGACAGGATCACATCCACAGGTGCAAGGGCCAGGAATTCAACACATATTTTGGGGGGGACACAGTTCAGTCCACAGCAGGGGTCAGAGAGCTGAGAAGCTTTTGAAAGGCCTGCTCGTTCAGTGCTACATGGGCGGACTGCTTCCTGCAAATATGGCTGACTCAGTGATTCTCTAGGCTCAGTTTTTTGAGCCAAACTGACCTCTCGAGGGTGTCTGAGAACAGCCCTCCTCACTCCAGTTCTTTTGTGCCCAGTGGTGGCAAATAAAGGCTTTTGGGCTTAGGGTCAGCCCTGCAGGTTGGGTCACGCACTTCTGCTGATGTGGCTGAGAGCTGCCCCTCCGCACTGTCCCTTCCATGGTCCCCGGACTTCCCTTTCCTCCCACCCAGAGACTCAGCCCTCTTCCTCCTGCTCCTGAGGCTGCAGATAGTATTTCCTGCTTTCTCTAAATGTGAAGCTTGGGTTGAAAAGAGTTTTTTTTGTTGTTGTTAATTTTTCGGGGTGGGGGCATTTTCCTTGTTGTTTTTGTGATTTTGTAGAAGGAAATAGGAAAAAATATGCTAATGTTGTGTTGTTGTTGGGTTTAGCTGCTGGTAATTTGATTTCGACTCTTAGCAACCCTATGTACAATAAAACGAAACACTACCTAGTCCGGCACTATCCTCACAGTTGTTGTTATACTTGAGCCGGTTGTTGAAGCCACTGCATCAGTCCATCTCATTGAGGGTCTTTCTCTTTTTCACTGACCTTCTACTTTACCAAGAATGATGTCCTTCTTCAGGGTCTGATCCCTCCTGATAACACGTCCAAAGTATATGAGACGTAGTCTCGCCCTCCTTGCTTCTAAGAAGCATCCCGGTTGTACTTCTTCCGAGACAGATTTATTCGTTCTTTTGACAGTCTGTGGTATATTCAATGTTTTTCACCAACACCACAATTCAAAGGTATCAGTTCTTCTTCGGTCTTCCTTATTCATCGTCCAGCTTTCACACGCATATGAGGTGACTGAAAACACCATGGTTTGGGTCAGGCGCCCCTTAGTCTTGAAGGTGACACCTTTGCTTTTCAACACTTTAAAGAGGTCCTTTGCATCAGATTTGCCCAATGCAATGTGTCATTTGATTTCTTGACTGCTGCTTCCATGTGAATCCAGGTAAAATGAAATCCTTGCAACTTCAGTCTTTTTTCCATTTATATTATTGGTCGAGTTGTGAGGAGTTTTATTTTCTTTATGTTGAAGTGTAATCCATACTGAAGGCCGTGGTCTTTAATCATCTTCAGTAAGTGCTTCAAGTCCTCTTCACTTTCAGCAAGCAAGGTTGTGTCATCTGCATAACGCAGGTTGTTAATGAGTCTTCCTCCAATCCTGATGCCCCGTTCTTCATATAGTCCAGCTTCTTGGATTATTTGCTCAGCATACAGGTTGAGTTAAAAAAAAAAAAACAACCCAATGCCGTCGAATCGAAAAAGGGTACAACCCTGATGCACTCCTTTCCTGACTTTAAACCCTACAGTACCCCCTTGTTCTTTTCGTATGACTGCCACTTGATCTATGTACAGGTTCCTCATGAGCACAATTAAGTGTTCTGGAATTCCCATTCTTTGCAATGTTATCCATAATTTGTTATGATTCACACAATCGAATGCCTTTGCATAGTCAATAAAACACAGGTAAATATCCTTTTGGCAGTCTTTGGTTTCAGCCAGGATCCATCTGACATCAGCAATGACATCCCTGGTTCTATGTCCTGCTCTGAATCCAGCTTGAATTCCTGGCTGTCCCGCATCGGTGTACTGCTGCAGCCACTTTTGAATGATCTTCAGCACAATTTTGCTTGCTTGTGATATTAATGATATTGTTCGATAATTTCCACATTTGGTTGGATCGCCTATCTTGGGAATAGGCATAAATATGGATCCCTTCCAGTCAGTTGGCCAGGTAGCTGTCTTCCAAATTTCTTGGCATAGATGAGTGAGCACTTCCAGTGCTGTATCCGTTTGCTGAAACATCTCGGTTGGTATTGTGTCAGTTACTGGAACCTTGTTTTCGCCACTGTCTTCAGTGTAGCTTGGACTTCTTCCTTTGGTATCATCGGGTCCTGATCATATGCTACTTCCTGAAATGGTTGAACTTTGATCCGTTCTTTTTGTTATAATGACTCTGTGTATTCCTTCCATTTTCATTTGATGCTTCCTGTGTTGTTTATTATTTTCCCTGTAGAATCCTTCAGTATTGTGACTCGAAGCTTGAATTTTTTTTCTTTAGTTCTTTCAGCTTGAGAAATGCTGAGTGTGTCTTTCCGTTTTGGTTTTCTATTTCCAGGTCTTTGCACATGTCATTATAATACTTCGTCTTCTTGACCCACCCTTTGAAATCTTCTCTTCAGCTCTTTTACTTCATCATTTCTTCCTTTTGCTTTAGCTACTCAATGTTCAAGAGCAAGTTTCAGAGTCTCTTCTGACATCCATTTTGGCATTTTCTTTCTTTCCTGTCTTTTTAATTATCTCTTACTTTCCTCATGTATGATGTCCTTGATGTCATTCTATAACTCGTGTCTGGTCTTCGGTCATTAGTGTTCAACACATCAAATCTATTCTTGAGATGGTCTGTAAATTCAGGTGGGATATACTTAAGGTTGGAAACCCTGGTGGTGTAGTGGTTAAGTGCTACGGCTGCTAACCAAGTGGTTGGCAGTTCGAATCCGCCAGGTGCTCCTTGGAAACTCTATGGGGCAGTTCTACTCTGTCCTACAGGGTCACTATGAGTCGGAATCAACTTGATGGCAGTGGGTATACTCAAGGTCGTACTTTGGCTCTTGTGGACTTGCTCTAATTTTCTTCAGTTTCAGCTTGAACTTGCATATGAGCAATTGATGGTCTCTCCCACAGTCGGCCTCTGGCCTTGTTCTGACTAATGATATTGAGCTTTTCCACCGTCTCTTTCCACAGATGTAGTCAATTTGATTTCTGTGTGTTCCATCTGGCAAGGTCCATGTGTATAGTCGCCGTTTATGTTGGTGAAAGAAGGTATTTGCAATGAAGAAGTCGTTGGTCTTGCAAAATTCTATCATGCGATCTCTGGCATTGTTTCTATCACCGAGGCCATATTTCCCAACTACAGATCCCTCTTCTTTGTTTCCAGCTTTCACATTCCAATTGCCAGTAATTATCAATACATCCTGATTGCATGTTTGATCAATTTCAGCCTGCAGAAGTTGGTAAAAGTCTTTAATTTCTTCATGTTTGGCTTTAGTGGTTGGTGGGTAAATTTGAATATTAGTCGTATTAACTGGTTTTCCTTGTAGGCATATGGCTATTATCCTATCGCTGACATCATTGTACTTCACGACAGATCTCACAACATCCTTTTTGAGGATGAATGCAACACCATTCCTCTTCAAGTTGCTGTCCCCAGCATAGTAGACTATATGACTATCCAATTCAAAATGGCCAATACCAGGCCATTTCAGCTCACTAATGCCTAGGATCTCGATGTTTATGCGTTCCATTTCATTTTTGATGATTTCCAATTTTCCTGGATTCATACTTTGTACATTCCAGGTTCCGATTATTAATGGATGTTTGCAGCTGTTTCTTCTCGTTTTGAGTCGTGCCACATCAGCAAATGAAGGTCCTGAAAGCTTTACTCCATCCACGTCATTAAGGTCGACTCTACTTTGAGCAGGGAGCCCTTCCCCAGTCATCTTTTGAGTGCCTTCTAACCTGTGGGGCTCATCTTCCAGCACTATATCAGACAGCGTTCCGCTGCTATTCGTAAGGTTTTCACGGCTAATGCTTTTCAGAAGTAGACTGCCGAGTCCTTCTTCCTAGTCTGTCTCAGTCTGGAAGCTCAGCTGAAACTTGTCCACCATGGGTGACCCTGCTGACATTTGAATACTGGTGACATAGCTTCCAGCATCACAGCAACACACAAGCCCCTGCAGTAGGACAGACTGACACGTTTATATTTGAGGTCAGTTTCCTCACGTTTAGTAACTTTCTCAAACTGAAAATTAGAAAAATGGATAATGTGGTTTAAGTGCTTACCCATACTAAGTGTGCTTAGCACAGACCCGTCTGCATCCACTCTCCTCTGCCATAGCCTTGGGGCCACAGCTCTGGAGGGTGAGGCCCAGCTCCTGAGGAGTGAGGCGCTGAGTAAAGTGGGCAGGGCAGCACCACGGACAGTGCCCGGTGGTAGGACCCAGTGCTTCTGGGCCTGCCCAACCCTGGAGCTGGGGGCGCAGGTCTGCACTGGTGTCTGGGCCACTGGTGCTGCGGGTGGGGGAGCTGGCGGGGGCTTGTTCCGGGTGGGGAGACTGTGAGTGGGACCCCTGTGGGGCAGGAGGGGAACAATGGTCCTTTTTAGGAGAGCTCTGTCCAGTTGAAAAATCAGGTCTGCCAGTGTCATCTCATTTGTGAGGGCAGCAGAGCAGGCTCAGTTGTTCCCATTTTATGGAAGGGGAAACTGAGGCACAGGGACGTTGTGAGGCCACTGCAGGTTCTCATGGGCAGAAGGTAGGACCTCATGGCCATCTTCCCTGGACTGTGTCTGTCTTGCTGACTCTGGGTATTAGCAGCTTTTGGAGGCTGAGGGTGAGGTTGGCACTTGTGGATGTAGGCTGTGTTGGCAACAGGGTGCTGATACCCTGCAGGAAGGAGGCCCTGTCGGCTCCTGTAGATGAGGTCCCCTCCGGGCACCCACAGACTTTGTGGATGGCTCACAGCATTGCTGACAGTGAGGGTCTGCATGGCTGGGCACAGAGGAGGGACCTGGTTTTGCTATGGTCAGGGGACACCTGGGTGGTGGTCAGGGCACATCACTAGGCCATGGGTCTAACATGCGTGAGTCCCCATTTCTCTGTGACCCATGTGTGTGCCCCCCTTTTTCTGTGATGCATGCATGTGCCCCCCTTTCTCTTTGACCCACGTGTGTCCCTCTTCCTCTGTGACCTGTGCATGTGTCCCCCTTTCTGTGACCTGTGTGGGTCCTCCTTTCTCTGTGACCCACGTGGGTCCCCCTTTTTCTGTGACCCATGTGTGTCCCCCTTTTCCTATGGCCCGTGTGGGTCCCTCTTTCTCTGTGACTCTTGTGGGTCCTCCTTTCTCTGTGACCCATGTGTGTCCCCCTTTTTCTGTGACCCGTTGGGTCCCTCTTTCTCTGTGACCCATGGGCTCAGTGGTGTCCTTGGCCAGCCTACCCTCAAGGACATCGATGGGCAGCTACCCTCCATGCTGTGGCTCCTGGAAGGAGTGGGGAGAGCCCTGGTACCTCTTCTGCCCCGGCCACCCTCCCGTGTGGCCTCCACTGGGGAGCTGAGCGCTAGGGCCTTTCAGTGCAGGACCTGCTACTGTCCAGCCTTGGTGTACAGCACCCTGTCTAGGTGCTGCTGGGTCCCTGAGCCCTGAGCGGCCTGGGGTAGGGTCCTCACCTCTATGAGGTGGAGTCTTCAGGCACGAGGGCGATGAAGGTGGCCCCAGAGCTGGGCCAGGGCCTGGGGCTCTGCCGTCCCTCCTGATGAAGGGATGTCCCTCCCGCCACAGCAGGCGTGCCCAAGTGAATGGGGCACGCTGCCCTCCTAGGACCAAAGATGATGGGGGGGTGACGTGGTCCTCCGTACCCTGCCTGCAGACACACACCCTACCCAGAGTCTCCTTGTCTGAGGGCAGCTGTGTGGACAGACTCCAGTCCCGGCGCCCCTGCCCCCGTGACTCAGGCACCGAATTCCTGCCCCTTTGCTGACATTGTCCTGGGGAAAAGGACTAGCTGACAGTGTGCCCTGCTGGCTGGGGCAGAGCAGTGGCGGCTGGGTGCCCGGCCTCCTGCATGCTGGCTGGATGTGGCCATCCCTGGGGAGGAGAGCGGGTGGGGTGGGGGAAGGAGAGGGGTGTGTGGCTGGCACTGACCAAATGCCCTGACCATCAGCGATCTTGACAATTCCAGCATCGGCGTGTGGTGCCTGGGCGCTCCGGGCTGGCATTTGCTTGACGTGGAGCCGAAGTTGCTATAACAACACTGATTCATGTAACTGCTGCTGTATCAGCCGGGCTCCCCAGCTCCTGATGGCGCTCGGGCACACTCGGTGCACGCAGTGTGCTGGTCGGGGGGCAGTCAGGGTGGTGGCCGCCCCTGCAGGGAGTGGGTGCCCGCAGGGAGTGGGTGCCCCCCCACGGGGAGTGGGTGTCCCCCCACGGGGAGTGGGTGTCCCCCGCAGGGAGTGGGTGCCTGCAGGGAGTGGGTGCCCGCAGAGAGTGGGTGCCCCCCAGGGAGTGGGTGTCCCCCGCAGGGAGTGGGTGCCCCCCCCGCAGGGAGTGGGTGCCCCCCACAGGGAGTGGGTGCCTGCAGGGAGTGGGTCCCCCCAGGGAGTGGGTGTCCCCCGCAGAGAGTGGGTGCCCCCCCGCAGGGAGTGGGTGTGGTGGAGCCAGGGCTCTGACTCCTGGTGCTCCCCACACCAAGGCAAGTATGAAGTACCCTCGCTCCTAGGATACCTATCTGTTCCTGATACCCACACCCGCTGTTGCAGGTGAGGAAGCTGAGATGTGGGGAGGCAAGTGCCCAGGTCCCTCTGTGGAGGGGGCCTTCCCAGAGCTTGTGCTGACCCCTGATGGCCGTGAGGGTCAGTGCTCCTCATTCACGCCTCGTTGGTCAGCATACCTGGGGAACCCTGGTGAGCAGCTCAGTATGCAAAGAAGGGGCTCAGCTTTGGGTCCCAGGACACACGTGCTCTTGTCCAGGGACACGTACTTGAATCCAGGAACATGTGTGTTTATGTCCAGGGACGTGTGGGTTCATGTCCAGGGACACATGTGCTCACACCCAGGGACGTGCATGCTCACATCCATGAACGTGTATGCTCACATAGGAACGTGTGTCCACACCCAGGGACACACATGTTCATGTCCAGGGACACGTGTGCTCGCATCCAGGTACGTGCCTGTTCACATCCAGGAGCACGTGTGTTCACATCCAGGAACATGCATGCTCGTGTTCAGGAACGTGTATGTTCACATCCAGGAACACCCATGCTCCCATCCAGCTCCACTGCTCTCTGCCTTGTGGCCCAAGCCCTTCTTGGTAGGCAACTATGAGGACCCTGCTTCTTAGGGTGCGTCTCACACCCCTGCCCTCTCTGTGGTCTAGGGCAGTGCGACCCCCACCCACCTCCACCAAGGGGCACTATCACTGTATCCTCTCCTGAGTACTGACCATGGAGAACTGGGGTGGGAATTGCCTGCTGTGGGAATGGGTCAGCTTGTCAGCATATGAACAGGTCTCTCTGGGCCCCCAGTGATGGTGGCTTCTCGCTATTATTACTGGGAAACTACATGAAAAAGGAGAGAAATGCAGATGCTTACCACACGCCCGTCTCCGGCTTGGCCTCCTCCCCGTCCATAGTCAGGCTCCAGGCCCCTCACCTGAGTTCCATCAGCACAGGCAGGTGGGCTCCGGGACCACTTCTGGTCCTGCCTCCAGAAGTCCTTCCCTTCTTCCCTGGTGCTCGCTGGAAGGGGTGCTGTTGGGCCTGGGACTGGGCTTTGAAAAAGGAGGTAAGGAGGCCCCTGGGTGCCGGGAGGAGAGGGAGAGGGTCAGGTTCACTTCCCTCTCAGGCTCTGTGGCCTGGTTTGCAGGACTGGGTCGTTTCTGGGGGTCAGACAGTGAGGGGCAGGTGCTGCTGTTGTGTGGGGGGGGGTGCTTAGACAGGGTGACCTGGCCTGTGGCGGTGTGGGGCAGGAGGAGAACGCAGTGTGGGGGGACTCGGCTCCATCGGCTGGGGAGGGAGGGACGCACGGGACGGGTGCCGTGTGAGAACACGAGGAGCTTGGCCCCAGCGGGCAGGCAGGTGGGCGTCAGAGACTGCGGAGGCCTAGGTAGGTGTGTGCTCCAGGAGCCTGCCTACTGGGTGCGAGCTTGGGGTGGGTGCTGCCCGGGATGGGGGGGCTGGAAGGCCAGGCAGGAAAGGGAGGTGGAGAGACAGTGAAGCTTTGTTTATCTTCTTTATTAAACAAACAAACAAAAAAGCGATACTTTGTTTTCACTTTCCAAAAAGCAGTATATGCTCATTGTAGGATTTTAGAACAGAGAAGCAAAATGGAAAAAATAACAAAGCACCTGCAACCCCATTGCGGTGGTACTTACTCTCAAGTTCTCTGGTGTGCCTCTTTTCAGTCTTTTTTCTATTATGCAGATTTTACAAAATTGCAACCTCATTGTATAACTTGTTAAAAAACTTGCTTTTTATACTTGATGGGGGGGGACACCTGATGAGTGGGAGGAGAGGTGGGGAGGAGCAGGTGGATGAGATGGGGGAGGGGTGGATGGAGACGGGGAGGGGGAGCGAGCGATTAGAGATGGTGGGGGTTGGGTGGAAATGGGGGAGAGAATCCAAGCTGCTCTGGGGGTTCATGAGTCCGCAAGGGAGTCTCAGTCTTACTGTCACTGCTGTCTCTGAGGGCTCGTTACCCAGCCTCTCTGTGCCTTGTTTCTCACCTGTAAAGTGGGGCTAGTGATAACAGGGAAACCCTGGTGTAGTGGTTAAATGCTGCTAACCAAAAGATTGGCGGTTGGAATCCACCAGGCACTCCTTGGAAACTATGGGGCAGTTCTACCCTGTACTACAGGGTCGCCATGAGTCGGAATCGACTTCACGGCAACAGGTTTGGCTTTTGGTTTGTAGTGATAACACACCCACTACAGAGGGGGCCTGGGAGGCTTTGGTGAGTCAGTGCCCCACACACAGTAGGCGCTCAACACTGCCTGCCTCTCCCTCCTTGCCTGGTGTTATTACCGTTGTTCTGTTGTGATGGAAACTCCCCTTGCAGGGTCCTGTGAGGTGGGGTCTCTGGGTGGCACGTTTGAAGTCCCCTCTGGCGTCAGCTTCCTCTTCTGTTGGACAGCTGCCTGGGAGGCTCCTTGGACTTGGGACTCTGGGTTCTTCCCCTCCTCCAGACAGCTGCCCCTTTTATAGGGATCTCAGGCACCTCAGTCCTGAGCAGGTTCCCCTTTGCCAGGCCTAGCTGGAGGGAGTCAGGGTTGGGTGGGGTTGGGATATCTCACGGGCCAGGGCTCTGCACTGCGGACCTGTGGGCTGGTGAGTGGGCACCGGCCAGCGTGGGGACCCGGCCTCTGTGTGGTCCGTCTCCTTGCCCCACGCACAGGCCTGCTGACCCCTACTCATGGAGGTATCAGGAGCCTGAGCAGTTGGAGGTGTGGGGCCTGCTGGTGCCCCTGGGCATTAGGGAGATGGTGTGAGTGGCCTCCCTGCTGCCTCCCAGGGCTCCTGGCCGGAGCTATGTTTGCTGGGTTCCCGTTAGAAACCCTTGCCCTCCTCTCTTTCCTCAGACTGGTGCCTCTCTGAAATCTGTAGACAGGAGCTCCTTCATCCACGTTAGTTGGTCTTCCTGCTAATGAGCTCCATAACTGCCCCCCCACAGCCCCTTCTCCCAACCTTAAGACCCCCTTCCACTCAATGGGGACTGTTCACAAGTCCCCTGCCCCGAGGGCCACTGTGGGGTCCCCATGGGCCTGGGCCTGGGGCCAGGAGGAGTGGCCATCTCCGGCGCTGTCCTGGAGTGGGAGAGGAAGGCTCTCTCCTCTGCTCCTGCCCCCTTCCCCAGGCGGTTCTGGCCCCTTCTCTGTGGGCTCCAAGATCATCATACAGCCTCCCTCCTCATCCCTCTGCTGGCCCACAAATGTCTGCTAGGTTGCTGTCCTGGGCCCTGTTCTGTGCTAGATGCGGGGACACAATGTCAGTGAGCTGTCACTGCCGGTGCCAGGGACCCCAGGCATGGGGGTCGCAGAGAAGAAGGCACCCTCCTGCCCTCAGGCCGCTCAGGCAAGCTCAGGGCCCAGGCGGGAGGCTGGCCGGGCGGCCAAGGGCTGCAGGACTGGAGCAGGATTTCCTTTTTCTTTGTGAATGACTCAGTTTGCTGATTTCAGGGCTAGGGCTTTGGGCAATGACCAGGAAGCACCGGGATAAATTGGAATGAGCCTCACCAGGGAGGGCCTTGAAGGCTGCCTGGTGGGTTGAGGCCTGCCTGCAGGTCCTGCCAAGCATGGCTGGCCCGTCCACCTGGTGTCACCCCCTCGTCTCACCAGGGCCTTGGTGGGGTGCTCTGGGGGTGCAGAGTGTACCCCCCTGTCCTGTGTAGTCCTCCCCTGCCTGTGGACTCCCCCAAGTACCGACCATGTCCAGCCCCAAGCCAGGCTCCAATCCAGCTGACCCATGAGTGCCCGCACCCTGCCATGCTGGGCTGGCAGGCTCCTTCCTGGCTGCACCTCAGGCCCAGGATGGAGTGGGGGGGCTCCCACCGCACACTGATGGCAGCTACTCCGGGGCTACAGGACTTCTGCAAACGCTGCCCCAGGTGCTCCTGAGCCTGCCATCTCTCTGGCCAGCCTGTCGCCTCCCGATGGGGAGGGATGGAGCGGTGGTGTTGGGATGCTGCCCCTGCAGTCCCGTCCCCATGTTCTGTCTGAGAGGGACTCTGGAGGGGCAGAGGTGGGTGATAGCGGTCGGTGGGGCTTCCCAGGCCTGTCTCCTCAGGTATGTCTTCCCGTCTGAAGCTGCTCATTTCTGAGAACTCTCCAGGAGCCTGTAGCTCAGGGGTCTCCCACTTGTAAAGTGATTTGCTTGGAGCCACCTCCCCAGTGAGTGAACTTTAGTTTTTTAATTCCTTTCCTGAATTCTGTAACACCTCTCAGGACCTTTTCCTTTGCTCCGCTCAGGGGCTGGTGAAGTGGAGACCCACTGGGGTTTCTTTTCTTCCTGCTTCACTCATCCGGCAGGGCTGAGCTGCTGGCTGCGGGGCCTCCAGGAAGGGTGGGTGCCCCTCTCCCCCCTTCCTCCCTCCTTTCTTGTCTTTCCTCCTCTCCTTCCCTCCTCCCCCCCTTTCCTCCTCCCGCTCTTCCTTTCCCTCCCACCCTCTCCCTGTCTTCTCAGTGCCTGCACTCGCAGCCTCCCTTTTGAGGGGTTCTCTTTGTCTCTCCTTTCTCCCCCCTGCCCTAACCCTGCTCTGCTTCCGCAGCCCAGAGGCAAGCTCTCCTCTGCCCAGCCCAGCCTGGGGCCAGGAGCGCTGCCTGGTGGATCTGGCCAGGCTGTGGGGTCACCTCCCAGGGAGCAGGGCACAGTCCTTTGTGGGGCTGTGGTGATCAGAGTCTGGAGGGCATTCCCACACTACCCCCCAGGAGCCCAGGGCAGGCAGGTCCGGGGGCTCCAGGGTCAGGTGGGTGGGAAGGGTGCTGTGGAGGGGCTGGCAGGAGCCCTCAGCTGGGTCCCTGAGGCCTCTCTCCTGGGGGTGGCAGTGAGCCCCTCCCTAGAACTTTCCTGAAGCACCCTGTGCCTGTTTTCTTTGACAGGCTGGGGCTGGGGTGAGGCATTGGGGGAGGGTCAGGTGGTCACTGCCTCCCTCCTGGGTGGGGACTTTCCCAGTCTCCCTGCTCCCAGCGGCAGCGTTTGTCTGAGGCCTGGCCAGGCCAGGCACCGTGCCTTCCAGACTGCCCCAGCTCTGTCCTTTGAAGGTCCCATTGCAGCCAGGCCGAGCCTGTTTCCGCAGCTCCACCCCAGGTCTGCGCCCTGGGGCATCTTCAAAGTCCAGATGGCTCCCTTCCCAAGGGAGCTGTACTCGAGGCAGGGCCTGGTTCACATGCCTCCTGCCACCCCCAGGCCTGCCCCGCCCCCTCTTCCCAGCACCGGAGCTGGAGGTCCAGGGAGCCACACACTGACCCTTGCACGAGAGACACCAGCGTGGGGGCTCAGGCGGACAATGGCAGGAGATCATCCAGGAGAACTCTGGGTGGCCTGGAGGAGCGGAGGAGGGAGAGGGGAAAGACCTGAGAAGGACGGAGGCTGGGGCAGGGAAGGCCCAGAGGAGAGCCCTGCTGAGTCGGGGCTGATTTCCTGGAAGACTGCTGGTGGGCTGCAGAGGGAGGAAGCAGCAGGGACTCAGAAGCACCTCCCTTTACTGTAGGCTCACTCACTCGGGTTAGGTGGGCTCCAGGACCTTTGCATACCTGCGGCACGGCCTGTGTGTATGGGAGACCCAGTTGCACGAGGTTACAGAAGGTGCCCCAGACGACATAGCTAGGGGCTGCAGGGCTCATCAAGCAAAGCGACCACTTTGCCCCTTGCCTCTTCCATGAAAAGAGGACTCTAGAGGGTCGGTAGGAGCCGTGGTGGCACACTGATTAAGCACTTGACTGCTAAATGAAAAGTCGATGGTTGGAACCCACCAGTGGCACTGCAGGAGAAGGACCTGGTGATCTGCTCCTGTGAAGATTTCAGCCTAGGAAACCCTACGGGGTGGTTCTGCTCTTAGGTGAGGTTGCCATGAGTCGGAATCAACTTGAGCGTACATAGCAACAACAAGAAAGAGGGTGGGGAGAGGCCAGAAGAGCACCTCTTTTGAAAACCTGGGCTCCAAGTTCTCCCTCACCGTCCTCGCAACACCAGCCTTCAGCCAATGCTCCATTTCCAGTCAACTAGCTCCTCCGGGTGGGGTCCTTGCAGCCCGGCCCTCTGGGAGCCTGAGTGCCACTGTGGGCCTGTGAGCCATTAAGAGTTATCGTCCTTTTTTTTTTTTTCCTAATGATTTATCGTATTTATTTTTTGTTTTTGTGGAAAATGTATGCAGTGAAACATAGACCAATTCAACAATCTCTGCACGTACAATTCAGTGACATTGATTACATTCTTCGAGTTGTGCACCCACTCTCACCCTCCTTTTCTGAGTTGTTCCTCCCTCACTGATGTAAACTCACTGTCCTCCTAAGGCTCCTATCGAATCTTTCGAGTTGCTGCTGCCACTTTGGTCCCATATAGATAGATCTTAAAAGAGCACAAAGCTCAGTGCAGACGTTCTTTACTGGTTAAGCTAAGCGATAGTTTAGCTTAACCAGCGGATACGCTTTACTGGTTAAGGTAAACTGTTGTTTGGTTTTAAGAAGACTTCAAGAGATATTTTTGGTTTAAGTTTTAAAGATGACCTCAGGGTAGTAGTTTTGGGGGTTCATGCAGCCTCCATGGCTCCAGAAAGTCTGGATTCCCTTAAAATTTGAAATTGTATTCTGCATTTTCCCCCTTTTGGTCAGGATTCTTCTATAGAATCTTTTATCAAAATGTTCAGTAATAGTAGCTGGGCACCTTCCAGTTCTTCTGGTCTCTTGGCAAAGGCAGTTGTTCATGGGGGCAATTAGCCACACATTCTATTTCCTCCCTCTATTCCTGATTCTCCGTCTTTCTCTGTTGCTCCAGGTAAATAAAGACCAATTGTTGTGCCTCGGATGGCTGCTTGCAAGCTTTTGAGATCTCAGGTACTACAGAGTGAACTAGGAGGTAGAACAAAAGCACTAAACATGTCATTAGGCCAATTAACTGGGATGTCCTATGAAACCATGACCCTAAACCTCCAAACCAGGAAACCAAATCCCATGAGATGTTTGGTTGTACGTGAGCAGCTGGTCTTTTTTTTCTTGTCACGTATATATATCTGTCACACAGCTTTTGCCAGTTCCAACTTTTTACAGGTATACAACTTGTTGACAGCACTTACAATAATCATCTGTGCAACCCTACCCTTAATTACTGTGATTTTTCCATCACCGTAAACTGAAACTCAGTACTCCATAAACAATAATCCCCCCCTTTCTCCCTCTTTCCAGTCCCTCGTAACCACTAATGAACTTTGGTCTCTGTGTATTTGCCGTTTGTTGTCTTCTTATATAAGTGAGGTCATGCCAGTTGAGGTCAGGCCACCACCACAGTCAATATGTAGAACATTTTCATCACCCCAGAAAGTTTTCTTCTGCCTCCTGGTGTTAGCTCCTTGCAGTCTAGTCTGTCTGTATTCCCACTCCCAGTCCCTGGCAATCACTGATCCTATTTCTGCTCCTGTAGGGTTCCCCCGAACCCACAGAAGAGTATGTGTAGAATTGGTATTATTTCTTTCTTAAATACTTGGTAGAATTTGCTGTGAAGCCTCTGGGTCTGGAGTTTTTGGTTTTTTTTTTTTGACGTAAGGTTTTCAACTATTAATTCAATGTATTTAATAGACATAAGGCTGTTCAGATTATGTATTTCTTCTTGAGTGAGCTTTGTTAGTTTTGTCTTTCAAGGAATTTATTGATTTCATCTAGGTTGTTGAATTTATGGGAGCAAAGTTGTTAGTAATATACCCCCTTTATCCTTTTAATTTCTCTAGGAGTCATAATGATGTCCCTGAACACCTTGAGAAACAACTTTACTGACTATGGTGTTTTTGTACAGTTCATTTTGTCTTTAGTCTTACGGTTTTGAGTCAGAACACTATTTTATCAAGGTACTTATGTCAACACCTTTTCCCCCCTCCTTAATTTTTAAAAGATATTTTCACTGGGTATAGAATTTTGGGTTGACAGCTTTTTCTGTCAGCACTTTAAAAAGGTCACTCTATTGTCTTCTGGTTTGTATAGTTGCTGATAAAAAGTCTGCTGTAATTCTTACTTTTGTTTCTTTGTAATTTGCATTTTTATCTCAGCTGTTTTAAAATTGTTTCTTTGGTTTTCAGTAGTTTGAATATGATTTGTTTTAGTTCTCTAGTGCTGCTGTAACAGAAATACCACAAGCAGATGGCTTTAACAAAGAGAAATTTATTCTTTCACAGTCTAGTAGACTACAAGTCCAAATTCAGGGTGTCAGCTTTAGGGGAAGGCTTTCTCTCTCTGTTGGCTCTGGAGGAAGGTCCTTCTTATCAATCTTTCCCTGGACTAGGAGCTTCTCTGCACAGGAACCCTGGGTCCAAAGGATGTGCTCTGCTCCCAGTGCTGCTTTCTTGGTGGTATGTGGTCCACCTGTCTCTCTGTTCTCTTCTCTCTTTTATATCTCAAAAGAAATTGGCTTAAGACACTATCTAATCTTGTGGATCTTACTAATATAACTGCTGCTACCCCATCTCATTAACATCACAGTGATAGGATTTACAGCACATAGGAAAATCTCATCAGATCCAAAATGGTGAACAATGACACAATACTGGGGATGATGGCCTAGCCAAACTAATACACATTTTTGGGGGTCACAATTCAATCCATAACATGATGTTTCTAAATGTTTTTCTGCATTCTTTTTTATTTGGTATTTGTCTTAGCATTCTCTGAGCTTTCTATATCTGTGGTTTGATATCGTTCATTATATTTGGAAAATTTTCTGCCTTTATCTCTTCAAGTATTTCTTTGCTTTGTTCTCACTCCTCACCTTCTGGGATTCCTGTTAAGCATTTGTTAGGATATTCGATAATATCTGATAGCTCTTTATGTTTTAGTCTGGGTGTCTTAGTCTTCTAGCGCTGCTGTAACAGAAATGCCACAAGTGGATGGCTTTAACAAAGAGAAATTTATTTTCTGACAGTCCAGTAGGTTACAAGTCCAAATTCAGGGCGTTGGCTCCAGGGGAAGGCTCTGGAGGAAGGTCCTCATTCTCAATCTCCTGGTGGAGGAGCTTCTCAGGTGCAGGGACCCCATGTCCAAAGGATGTACTCTGCTCTCCGTGCTGCTTTCTTCGTGGTATGGGGTCCCCCAACTCTCTGCTTACTTCTCTTTCCTTTTATCTTTTGAGAGATAAAAGGTGGTACCCCAGGGAAAATCCTTTTACATTGGATCAGGGATGTGGCCTGAGCAAGGGTGCTACGTCGCACCCTAATCCTCTTTAACCACAGGCAGAGATTATGATTTATAACACATAGGAAAATCACATAATGGAGGACAACAACACGTGGCCTAACCAAGTTGACACATATTTTTGGAGGTCACAATTCAATCCATTACACTGGGTAATTTCTATTGCCTTATCTTCAAGGTCACTGATTCCACCCCTCGCCACCCCTGTGGCTCTGTCAAGTCCACTGATGAGCTCCTCCAAGGCATTCCCTGTTGTTGAGAATATACACAGCAGAACATACACCAACAATTTCTGCGTGCACAATTCAGCGACATTGATTATGTTCTTCAAGTTGTGCGGCCATTCTCACCCTCCTTTTCCAAGTTGTTCCCCCCCATTAACGGAAACTCACTGCCCTCTACGTTTCTCATCTAATCCTTTGAGTTGCTGTTGTCAATTCCATCCCATGTAGATAGGGAATAAAAGAGCGCCGTGCTCAAGGCAGGCATTCTTTCCTAATTAGGCTAAACTATCATTTGGTTTAAAGAATACTTCAGGAGATATGTTTGGTTTAAGGTTTAAAAATTATCTCAGGGCAGTAGTTTTGGGGGTTCATCCAGCTTCCATGTCCCCATAAAGTCTGGATTCCACTAGGACTTGAAATCTTGTTCCGCATCCTCAAAAGCGCTCTCCATCTCTTTGACCTTGTTTGCGATTTTTAACGTTTCCGTTTCATTTGACTTGTTCTAATAGTTTTTATTTCTCTGCTGAAATTCCCCATCTGTTCATACACTTTCTCCATCTTCTCCACTAGAGTCTTTAATGTATCCATCACAGTTATTTTAAATTCTCTTTTAGTTCCAGCGCCTGAATCTGGGTCTGTTAATTGTTCCACTTTACAGTGGTTTGCTTTTTCTTGAGTTCCTGTGTGTCTCACACGTTTTGATTGGTTGCCAGACATCGTGTACATTCGCGGGTTGCTGACTGTCCGTGATGTGTCCTGTGAAATAGAACGTTATGGGATTTGGGTGTTGTGTGAACACCATATTTTATATAGGCAGTCCCGGGCTACGAACATCTAACTTACTTACAGCCCGTAGTTACGAACCAATCCCCATAAAGCCTGTCATATTAGGCTTGTGGGAGCCTGCTTCTGGTTGTCCTTTTCATCACTGCTGCTGCTGTTGCTGGAGCTGCTGGCGGAGGCCAGAGGAACTGAGAAACCAGCAGCGATGGCGATGGTTGAGAGAGCGGTGGGGAGGGGCGGAAGAGGAGCGACAGGAGAGGGAGTGGAGTTTGCCCAGTCCTCCCATGCTGTCCACCCACCTGAGGAGTAGGAGCAGCCCTGGCCCTGCAGCCCCTGCAGCAGTCCCCGCTCACCTGCCTGCCAGACAAAACCTGAGAGCCCACACCTTGAGCCATGTCCTTGTTCCCCAGCAGTGGCCACCAGCCCACCTAGAGCTGTACTATCCCCATCCCCACCGTGCCCATCAGTGCCGCAAGAGTCTGGGCTTGGGGCCTTTAAAACTGTTAGGGGGAAATAATAAAAGGAGAGTGTTTTCCCTTAAAACAAACAAACAAACATAAAAAAACCTTATGGGACCATGGATGTTGCCCGAACAGATGTCATGCGGTGCATGACTATATAGGACTTCAGACTGAGGTAAATGGTATTTATGCCTAGAAATGGGTCTGTCTTTTCTTTTGATTGACTTTTTATGTAGGGGCTGAGTCAAGGTGGTTGGGAGTTGGGCTGGGTTTAGGTTTTGTTGTTGCTGTGGTTATACTGCACTACCAGCTTGAAATTCCTCTAGAGATACCTTGTGCTTCGGATGGGTCAGCGCTTCTGCTCTTAGTTTTCGGCCTTCCCCGTGTGTCTGTGCTGTGGAGGTGATTATTCTCAACACTTTGCCCCTCCTGCAGTGATGACCACTCTGGCTTGTTGCTCGGTGCTTGCTAGCCTGGGGGGAGAGGCAGGGGATCTTTCTTCATTGTCCAGTTGCAACCTCGGTATTAGGCAGGTGTGGTCTTGGGGGTAGCACTTTCTCAGTGGCCCTTACCCTCTTCCCTGTAGTAGCCTTGAGTCTTTTTTTTTTCTTTAATTGTACATTAGATAAAGGTTTACAGAGCAAACTAGTTTCTCATTAAACAGTACACATATTGTTTTGTGACATTGGTTGCCAACCCCATAACATGTCAACGCTCTCCCCTTCTCAACTTTGAGTGTCCCATTACCAGCTGTCCTGTCTCCTCCTGCCTTCTCATCGTTGCCCCTGAGCTGGTGTACCCATTTAGTCTCATTTTGTTTTATGGACCTATTTAATCTTTTTCTGAAGGGGGAACCTCAGGAGTGACTTCAGTACTGAGTTAAAAGGGTGTCGGGGGCCATACTCTCAGGTTTTCTCCAGTCTCTGTCAGACCAGTAAGCATGGTCTTTTTTTGTGAGTTAGAATTTTGTTCTGTATTTTTCTCCAGCTCTGACAGGGACTCTCTATTGTGATCCCTGTTAGGGCAGTCGGTGGTGGTAGCCGGGCACCATCTAGTTGTGCTGGACTCAGTCTGCTGGAGGCTGTGGTAGTTGTGGTCCGTTATATCTTTAGACTAATCTTCCCCTTACATCTTTGATTTTCTTCATCTTCCCTAGCTCCAGACAGGGTGGGACCAGTGGAGTATCATAGAAGGCTGCTCACAAACTTTCAAGACCCCCAGACATTACTCAACAAAGTAGAATGTAGAACGTTTTCTTTGTAAACTGTGTTATGCCAGTTGAACTTGATGTCCCCTGAGACCGTGGTCTCCAGCCCTCAGCCCCTTAATTTGGTCCCTCAGGGAATTTGGATGTGCCTGTGAAGCTTCCATGACCTTGCCTTGGTCAAGTTGTGCTGACTTCCCCAGTGTTGTGTACTGTCTTACCCTTCACCAAAGTTACCACTTATCTATTGTCTAGTTAGTGTTTTTCCCTTCCCACTCCCCCTCCCTCGTTGTTGTTAGGTGCCATCAAGTTGGTTCCCACTCATAGCGACCTTGTGTACAACAAAATGAAACACTCCTTGGTCCTGCACCATACTCACAATTGTTGTCATGCTTGAGCCCATTATTGCAGCCGCTGTTTCAGACCATCTTGTGGAGGGTCTTCTTCTTTTTCACTAACCCTACATTTTACCAAGCATGGTGTCCTTCTTCAGGGACTGATCCCTCCTGGTAACATGTCCAAAGTATGTGTGATGTAGTCTTGCCATCCTTGCTTCTAAGGACCATTCTGGTTGTACATCCTCCAAGACAGATTTGTTTGTCCTTTTGGCAGTCCATGGCATTCAGTGTTCTTTGCCAGTATCACAATTGAAAGGTGTCAGTTCTTCTTCGGTCTTCCTTATTCATCATCCAGCTTTCACATGGATATAAGACGACTGGAAACATCATGGCTTGGGTCAGGTGCACCTTAGTCTTAGCAAGGTGACATCTATGCTTTTTAACATTTTAAAGAGGTCTTTTGCAGATTTGCCCGGTGTAATGCGTCATTTGATTTCTTGACTGCTACTTCCATGTGTGTTGATTGTGGATCCAAGTAAAATGAAATCCTCGACAAATTCAATCTTTTCTCTGTTTATCATGATGTTGCATATTGGTCCAGTTGTGAGGATCTTTGTTTTTTATGTTGAGGTGTAATCCATACTGAAGGCTGTGGTCTTTTGTCTTCATCAGTAAGTGCTTCAAGTCCTCTTAACATTTATTTCTGTATGTAAGCCTTTTGATGAGTTTTCATAATAATGGTCTCATACAGTGCTTATCCTTTCGTGGATGACTTATTTCGCTCAGTATAATGCCTTCCAAACTCATCCATGTTGTGAGATGTTTCGCAGATTCATCGTTGTTCTTTATTGTTAGTAGTATTCCATTGTGTGTATGTATCATAGTTTGTTTATCCATTCATCTTTTGATGGGTACTTACGTGGTTTCCATCTTTTTGCTGTTGTGAACAATGCTGCAGTGAACATGGGTGTGCATATGTCTATTCATGTGACAGCTCTTATTTCTCTGGAATATATTCCTAGGAGTGGGATAGCTGGATTGTATAGTATTTCTATTTCTAGCTTTTTAAGGAAGTGCCATGTCATTTTCCAAAATGGTTTTACTATTTTACATTCCCACCAGCAGTGCATAAGAGCTCCAAGCTCCTGCAGCCTCTCCAGCATTTGCTATTTTCTTTTTTTTTCTTAATTCCTGCCAGTAATATTGGGGTGAGATGGTATCTCATTGTAATTTTGATTTGCATTTCTCTGATGGCAAGTGATCTTGAGCATTTCCTCATGTGTCTGTTAGCTGCCTATATGTCTTCTTTGGTGAAATGTCTATTCATATCCATTGCCCATTTTTTAATTGGATTATTTGTCTTATTGTTGTAGAGGTGTTGGATTTTCCTATAGATTTGAGAGATTAGAACTTTGCTGGATTTCTCATAGCCAAAAATTTTTTTCCAGTCTGTAGGTTCGTTTTTTACTCTTTTGGTGAAGTATTTGATGAGCATAAGTTTTTAATTTTTAGAAGATTCCAGTTATCTAACTTATCTTCTGGTGTTTGTGTATTGTTAGTTATGGGTCGTATGCTATTTATGCTGTGTATTGGGGTCTCTAGTGTTCACCCAATTCAAAATGGCCAATACTGATCTATTTCAGCTCGCTAATGCCTAGGATATCGATGTTTATGTGTTCCGTTTCATTTTTGACGATTTCCAATTTTCCTAGATTCATACTTCATACATCCCAGGTTCTGATTATTAATGGATGTTTGCAGCTGTTTCTTCTCATTTTGAGTTGTGCCACATCATCAAATGAAGGTCCCGAAAGCTTTACTCCATCCATGTCATTAAGGTCTATTATGCTGGAAATGACAACTTGAAGAGGAATGGTGTTGCATTCATCGTCAAAAAGAACGTTTCAAAATCTATCCTGAAGTACAACGCTGTTAGTGATAGGATAATATCCATACGCCTACAAGGAAGACCAGTTAATAAGACTATTTTTCAAATTTATGCACCAACCACTAGGGCCAAAGATGAAGAAAGAGAAGATTTTTATCAGCTGCTGCAGTCTGAGATTGATCAGACATGCAGTCAAGATGCATTGATAATTACTGGCGATTGGAATGCGAGAGTTGGAAATGAAAAAGGATCAGTAGTTAGAAAATATGGCCTTGATGGTAGAAACAATGCCAGAGATAGAATGATAGAGTTTTCCAAGACCAATGACTTCTTCATTGCAAATACCTTCTTTCACCAACATAACTGGCGACTGTACACATGGACCTCACCAGATGGAACACACAGAAATCAAATTGACTACATCTGTGGAAAGAGACGATGGAAAAGCTCAATATCCTCAGTCAGAACAAGGCCAGGGGCCGACTGTAGAACAGACCATCAATTGCTCATATGCAAGTTCAAGCTGAAACTGAAGAAAATCAGAGGAAGCCCACGAGAGCCAAAATATGACCTTGAATGTATCCCACCTGAATTTAGAGACCATCTGAAGAATAGATTTAAGGCATTGAACACTAGTGACCGAAGACCAGACGAGTTGTGGAATGACATCAAGGACATCATCCATGAAGAAAGCAAGAGGTCACTGAAAAGACAGGAAAGAAAGAAAAGACCAAGATGGATGTCAGAGGAGACTCTGAAACTTGCTCTTGAGCGTCGAGCAGCTAAAGCAAAAGGAAGAATTGATGAAGTAAAAGAACTGAACAGAAGATTTCAAAGGGCCTCTCGAGAAGACAAAGTGGAGTATTATAATGACATGTGCAAAGAGCTGGAGATGGAGAACCAAAAGGGAAGAACACGCACGGCATTTCTCAAGCTGAAAAAACTGAAGAAAAAATTCAAGCCTCGAGTTGCAATAGTGAAGGATTCCATGGGGAAAATATTAAACGACACAGGAAGCATCAAAAGAAGATGGAAGGAATACACAGAGTCATTATACCAAAAAGAATTAGCCGATATTCAACCATTTCAAGAGGTGGCATATGATCAGGAACCAACGGTACTGAAGAAAGAAGTCCAAGCTGCTCTGAAAGCATTGGCAAAAAACAAGGCTCCAGGAATTGATGGAATATCAATTGAGATGTTTCAACAAACAGATGCAGCACTGGAGGTGCTCACTCGTCTATGCCAAGATATATGGAAGACAGCTTCCTGGCCAAATGACCGGAAGAGATCCATACTTACACCTATTCCCAAGAAAGGTGATCCAACCAAACATGGAAATTATGGAATAATATCAATAATATCACACGCAAGCAAAATTTTGCTGAAGATCGTCCAAAAACGGCTGCAGCAGTATATCAACAGGGAACTGCCAGAAATTCAGGCCGGTTTCAGAAGAGGACGTGGAACCAGGGATATCATTGCTGGTGTCAGACGGATCCTGGCTGAAAGCAGAGAATACCGGAAGGATGTTTACCTGTGTTTTATTGACTATGCAAAGGCATTCGACTGTGTGGATCATAACAAACTATGGATAACACTGCGAAGAATGGGAATTCCAGAATTGTGCTCATGAGGAACCTTTACATAGATCGAGAGGCAGTTGTTCGGACAGAACAAGGGGATACTGACTGGTTTAAAGTCAGGAAAGGTGTTGTATTCTTTCACCACGCCTGTTGAATCTGTATGCTGAACAAATAAGCCAAGAAGCTGGACTATATGAAGAAGGATGGGGCATCAGGATTGGGGGAAGACTCATTAACAACCTGCATTATGCAGATGACACAACCTTACTTGCTGAAAGTGAAGAGGACTTGAAGCACTTACTAATGAAGATCAAAGACCACAGCTTTCACTATGGATTACACCTCAACATAAACAAAACAAAAATCCTCACAACTGGACCAATGAGCAACATCATGATAAACGGAGAAAAGATTGAAGTTGTCAAGGATTTCATTTTACTTGGATCCACAATCAACAGCTATGGAAGCAGCAGTCAAGAAATGAAAAGACGCATTGCATTGGGTAAATCTGCTGCAAAGGACCTCTTCAAAGTGCTGAAGAGCAAAGATGTCACCCTGAAGACTAAGGTGCGCCTGACCCAAGCCATGGTATTTTCAATTGCATCATATGCATGTGAAAGCTTGACAATGAATAAGGAAGACCGAAGAAGAGTTGACACCTTTGAATTGTGGTGTTGGCAAAGAATATACCATGGACTGCCAAAAGAACCAACAAATCTGTCTTGGAAGAAGTGCAGCCAGAATGCTCCTTAGAGGCAAGGATGGTGAGACTGCATCTTACATACTTTAGACATCTTGTCAGGAGGGTTCAGTCCCTGGAGAAGGACATCATGCTTGGCAAAGTACAGGGTCAGCGGAAAAGAGGAAGACCCTCAACTAGGTGGATTGACACAGTGGCTGCAACAACGAGCTCAAGCATAACAACGATTGTAAGGATGGTGCAGGACTGGGCAGTGTTTCGTTCTGTTGTGCGTAGGGTCGCTATGAGTCAGAACCGACTCGACCGCATCCAACAACAACAAGAACAACAACAGTGTTGAGCCTATTTTTTCTTCTATGATCTTTATAGTTTGGGTTTTATATTTACGTCTTTGATCCATGTTGAATTAGTTTTTGTGTGTGCTGAGATATGGGTCCTGTTTCTTTTGTTTTGCAGATGGGCATTCAGTTTTGCCAACACCATTTGTTAAAAAGACCGTCTTTTCTTCATTAAATGGACTTTGGGCCTTTGTTGATCAGGTGACTGTAGGCGGATGGATTTACATCTGGGTTCTTGATTCTGCTCCATTGGCCAATGTGTCTGTCATTGTACCAATACCAGACTGTTTTGACTACCGTAGCTGTACAGTAGGTTTTCAAGTCAAGTAGTGTAAGTTCTCCTACTGTATTCTTTTTCTTCCGTAGTCCTTTACTTATCCGGGGCCCCTTTCTTTTCCATGTAGTTTTTCTGCCTTGTTAAAGAATGCAGTTGATATTTGGATTGGGATTGTATTGTATATGTAGACTGCTTTGGGTAGAATTGACATTTTCAAATTGTTGAGCCTACCTATCCATGAACACAGCATGTTTTTCCAGTTATGTAGGTCTTGTTTGGTTTCTTGCACTAGTGTTTTGTAGTTTTCTTTGTATAGGTCTTTCATGTCCCCGGTTTGATTTATTCCTTTTTTGGGGGGGTGGGGGTGCTGTTATAAATGGTATTGCTTTCCTGATTTCCTTTTTGTAGTTGTCTTTATTGGTGTATAGGAATCCAACAGATTTTTGCATGTTTATCTCGTATTCTGCCACTCTGTTGAAGCTTTCTATTAGTGCCAGTAATTTTTTCATGGAGTCTTTTGGCTTCTCTGTGTACAGTATTATATCATTCACAAATAGGGATAGTTTTACTTCTTCCTTACCAATTTGGATGCCCTCCGTTTCTTTTTCTCGCCTTGTTGCTCTAGCTAGGATTTCCAGCACAATGTTGAATAGGAGTGGTGATAAAGGGCGTCCTCGTTTTGCTCCTGTTCTTAGGGGCAGTGTTTTCAGCCTCTCTCCGCTGAGAATGATGTTGGTTGTTGGTTTTGTATGTTGTTGTTGTTAGGTGCCATTGAGTTGGCTCTGACTCATAGTGACCCTGTACATAACAGAACGAAACACTGCCTGGTCCTGCACCGTCCTCACGATTGTTGTTATGCTTAAGCCTGCTGTTGCAGCCACTGTGTCAATCCATCTTATTGAGAGTCTTCCTCTTTTTCGCTGACCCTCTACTTTACCAAGCATGACGTCCTTTTCCATGGACTAAACTCTCCTGACAACATGACCAAAGTACGTGAGACGTAGTCTCGCCATCTTTGTTTCTAAGGAGCACTCCAGTTGTACTTGTTCCAAGACAGATTTGTTTATTCTTTTGGCAGACCCTGGTATGTTCGGCATTCTTCCCGGTGCCGCAATTCAAAGGCTTTGTATAGAGATGCCCTTTATTACGTTGAGGAATTTTCCTTCTGTACCTATTTTATTGAGAGTTTTTATCAGGAATGGGTGTTGGACTTTACTCAATGCCTTTTTTGTGTCGATTGAGATGATGATATGATTCTTTTGTTTATTTACGTGGTTGATTTTCTAATGTTGAACTATCCTTGCACACCTGGTACGAATCCCACTTGGTTGTGGTGTATTGTTATTATTTTTTATAAGATTGTGAATTCTATTGGTTAAAATTTTGTTGTGTTTTTGCATCTATGTTCATGAGAGATACTGGTCTGTAATTTTCTTTTTTTGTGGTGTCTTTACCTGGTTTTGGTATCAGGCTTATGCTGGCTTCATAGAATGAATTTGGAAGTATCCCTTCCTTTTCTGTTTTCTGAAATGGTTTGAGTAGTACCAGTGCAAGCTCTTCTCTGAATGTTTGGTACAATTCTCCAGTGAAGCCATCTAGGCCAGGGCTTTTTTGTTGTTGTTGGGAGTTTTTTTTTAATTATCTTTTCAATCTCTTCTCTTGTTATGGGTCAGCTCAGATTCTTGACCTCACTTTGTGTTAGGTTCGGTAGGTAGTGTGAACCTTGAGCCTTCTGCCAGTTTTCTATATGTGAGAGACTCCCTGTCCCTCTCCGAGTGATAGGAAGCCTTTTGTGATCTGGGAAGGTTTCCTGCCCCTTTTCCAGGGACAGCCACAAGGAGAATTCATCTGTTCCCTGGGATTGACAGGGCTGCCCTTACTCCATTAGTCTCAGGCTTTTGTTTCTTAGGGAAGAAGGGCCCTGGTGGGGGTTCACCTTGGCAGGCGTTAGCACCACCAAGGGTATCTTCCTCAGCTCTTTGCCCCGCCTCCACGCTGTCCCAGGGCACCTGGCGGAGGTCCGTGGGTCAGCGATTGTGAGTTGGTTTGAACGCCCAGGCTCTCTGTGGACATCGCTGCATTCTCACCTGTTGGTATGCACCCAGTGTCTCTACTACAGGTGGGCCAGTGCCCTGCAGCCTCAGCGGTCTGACAGACTCAAGAAAATGGAGATTTTATAGTGTTCCTAGCTTTTTCCTGTTAGGTTGAGTGCAACACTCTTCTCAGCTTTCCACATCCTCGGCAGGGTTGGAACTCTCTCAGGGTAGTTGTAAATCGAATTTTTCTGATTATGAGTGAACAGGAACATTTTTCCATATGCTTAAGCATAGCTTTATTTGTGTGCGTGTGTTTGTGTGCATGCGTGTGTGTGTGCGTGCGTGCGTGTATCTGTGTGCGTGTGTATGAATTCTGATCGCGTCTTTTGCCCGTTTTTTCATCTGGTTTTTGTCTTTTTTTCCCTCAGTTTTAAACAACTCTAAGTATATTAAGGATATTAGCCTTTTCTCTGTCTTGTGTTGTTTTTATTGTTAGCGGCTGTCGAGTCAGCACCTGACTCATGGTGACCTGACGCACAACGAACCAAAGACTGCCAGGCTCTGCGCCATCCCTGCGCTCGGTTGCTTGTTGGGTTCTAACCTGTAAGATTTCCATCGGCCGATTTTGGGGAGCGGATCCCCAGACCTTTCTTCCTAGCCCGTCTTAGTCTGGAAGCTCTGCTGAGTGAAACTTGTCGGTCACAGCAGCATACGAGCCTCCACGGACAGACTGGCGGACAGGGGCTGCGCTTGAGGTGCAGTGGCCCTAGGTAGCAAATATTTTTTCTCAGCTTGTCAGTTGCCTTTTTACTTTGCTCATGGTGTTTCTTTTTTTTGCCACATTTTTCATTACAAAGTTTTTATATCTATGTGGTCTAAAGTATCAGCCTTTCCTTTTACTGCATTTTTATTTTAGTCCTACTGAGAAAACTTTCCCCTACAGCCACAGTGAAGAGGAACCCGTCCACCTCCTCTTTCTCCTCCTCCTCCTCCTTTTTGCATACTTTTACTGTTTTATTTTTTCCATTGATATCCTCAATCCAGCTGGAGTTTATTCTTTTTCATTATGTGAGGCATGGACCAATTTTTATATTTTTCCAAATGGCTGCCTGGTCGTTCCAGCACCATGTATTAAAAAGTCTTCCTTTGATCTGAGACGCTGCTTTTATCACTGACTAAATTTCCATAGGCGTGTGGGTCTATTTTTGTACTTTCTTTTTTACACCATTAGTCAATTTATGTTTTCATGCACAGAGTTCTAATTACAGAGCCTTTCTAGCGTTTTTAATAATAGCTTTATTGTGATATAATTCATATATCATAAAGCTCACCATTTTAAAATATAAAGTTCAGTGTTGTTTAGTATATTCTCAGAGTTCTGCATCCATCACTACTGTCAAATTCTAGACCATTTTCACCACCCTAAGAAGAAACCCTATATCCGCTAGCGTAATCAATTCTAGGTTCACACATGTTGTAGCATGGATCAGGACTTCATTCTCCAGGGTTTTTAAAAGTTAAGTAGTACAAGTTCTCCCTCATGGCCTTCTATTTGTTTGTTTTCTGTTTTCCTGGATGTTTATTTGTTTGTTTCGTGTTGCATGCTTGTTTTTTGACAGGAGAGTCTCTATGAAACGGTCTAGCAAAATCCTTGTTTGTATTTTTACTGGGATGGGAGAGCTGACATGTTCACGATCCCAAGAACAAGGAGTGCTCTACATTTGATCAATCCTACTTCTGTGTCTTTCAGGGGGACGTTTTAAGGTTTCCTCTAACAGGTTCTTCCCTCATAGATTTTCTTGTTAAATGAGTCCTTAGGTGTATTATTATTTTCTTTGTTGCCATTGTAAGTGGGGTTTTCCCTATTACACCCTGCAACTGGCTATTTCTGTGTATGAAGGCTATTGATTTCTGTGTGTAAATTTTTATATTCTGGTACTTTACTGAAGTCTTTTCTTGTTTGAGTTTTAATGTTGTTTCTGTAGGGTATTCCAAGTATACCGTCGTATCATTTGTGAATAGGGTTAAATTTATTTCTTAAGCCTTTAACTGATCTCTTTTGTCTAACTGCATTGTACCTCCAGTACAATGTTGAATGAGATTAGAGACAGCAGGCACTCTTTCCTTGTTCTTGATATTTGGGACCTGCTTTTAATGTTTTCCCATTAAATAAGGTGCTCATTTTAGGACTAAAGGGTGTGTGTGTATATGTATAGATATTTTTGGAAATTCTTTTATTTTTATTGTGCTTTAGATGAAGGTTTACAGAACAAACTAGTTTCTCATCAAAAGGTTAGTACTCATATTGTTCTGTGACAGTTGGTTAATAACCCCACGACATATCAACACTCTCCCTTCTTAACCCTGGGTTCCCTATTCCCTCCCATTCCCTCTTGTCTTCCATACCCTGCCCCAGGGCTGGTGCACCCCTTTAGTCTTGTTTTATTCCCTGGGCCTGTTCAATTTTTGGCTGAAAGGTGAATCTCAGGAGTGATCTCCTTAATGAGCTGAAAGGGTGTCTGGGGGCCATACTCTCAGGGTTTCTCCAGTCTCTGTCCCGCCAGCAAGTCTGGTCTTTCTTTTTGAATTAGAATTTTGTTCTACACTTTTCTCCAGCTCTGTCCAAGACCCTCTATTGTGATCTCTGTCAGAGCAGTCAGTGGTGGTAGCCAGGCACCATCTAGTTGTACTAGACTCACTCTGGTGGAGGCCATGGTAGATGTGGTCCATCAGTCCTTTGGACTAATCTTTCCCTTGTATGTTTAGTTTTCTTCATTTTTCCTTGTTCCCGAAGGGGTGAGACCAGTGGAGTATCCTAGGTGGCTGCTGTCATGGATTGAATTATGTCCCCTGAAAATTTGTGTGTATAAATTTGGCTGGACCATGATTCCCGGTATTGTGTGATTTTCCTGTATGTTGTAAATCCTGCCTCTAAGATGTTAATGAGGGAGGATGAGCGGCAGTTGTGTAAATGAGGCAGGACTCAATCTACAAGATTGGATTGTATCTGAGGCAATCTCTTGAGATACAAAAGAAGTGAGCAGAGAGACGGGGGGACCTCATACCACCAAGAAAGCAGTTCTGGGAGCAGAGCGTGTCCTCTGGACCTGGGGTCCCTGCACGAAGAAGCTCCTAGTCCGGGGGAAGATTGAAGAAAAGACCGACAGTAAGAGAAAGGCTTCCCCTAGAACTGACACCCTGAATTTGGACTTCTAGCCTACTTTAATGTGAGGAAATAAATTTCTCTCTGTTAAAACCATCCACTTGGGGTATTTCTGTTACAGCAGCACTGGATGACTAAGACAGAATTTGGCACCCGAGAGTGGGTGCTGCTCTAACAGATACCTAAAATGTGGAAGTGGTTTTGAAACTGTGAATGGATAGAGAACCAGCAGCAGCAGAGAACCTGCAGTGGCAGAGAAGTGGCAGCAGCAGAGAACCAATAGCAGCAGAACCAGGAAACCAGCGTGAGACAGTGCTGGAATCGACCCACAGAGCAAGAGAGCTGAGTACCCGTGCTCAGGAGCTTCCTGGTGGAGTGGAGTGCCTCCAGGCCCTTATCGGTGGAGCTACAGAGCTTTGGAACACTTGCCCCTGCAGGGCAGGTGTCAGGTGTGAGGCAGGAGGCATGCCCAGAGGCCAAGAACCCAGGAAACAGAAGCTGAAGACACAAAGAACACAGGCTGCTTCAGTCTCAAAAGGTATGGCCATGACCTCAGAGGTTTCAAAGGGTGGAGCCAAGGCCTCTGGTGTTTCCAAGGGTGGAGTTGCCACTCACGTGGACTAGGAGAATGGTGCGCCCAAAGCTGAGGGAGCAGAGTTGCTGTCCCATTGGGCCTGGAAGGCAGAGCTGAAGCCCAGGGCCGTGGGTCCTCTATTCAGAATCCGGAGAGTGTGGCCAATATCTAGAGTCTGAAGGGCAGGGCCATTGTGTAAATTGTCTCAGAGAACAGAGAATTATTTTCAAAGCTTCGAGGGCTCAAGTAATGTGTTCTGCTGACTTGCTTGGTGCCTGTTATCCCTTTTCTTCCAGCTTCTCCCATTTGGAATGGAAATGTCTAGCTTGTGCCTGTTCTGCCATCATACCTTTGGAAACAAGTAACTTGTGTTCTGGATTTCACAGATGAAGATGAATTTTTAGATTTTGCACTTTGAGTTAAGACTTTTGCTCTGGTATGATGGGGTGAATATGTTTTGCATGTTGCAAGGATGTGATTTTTTGGGGGCCAAAGGGTGGAATGTCATGGACTGGATTGTGTCCCCCGAAAAATATGTGTATCAGTTGGGCTGAGCCAGGATTCCAGGTATTGTGTGATTTTCCTAATGTTGTAAACCCTGGCTCTATGATGTTAATGAGGGAGGATAGGTGCCAGTTGTGTTAGTGAGGCAAGACTCAATCTACAGGATTGGATTGTATCTGAGGCAATCTCTTGAGATATAAAAAAAGTGAGCAGAGAGACAGGGGGACCTCATACCACCAAGAAAGCAGTTCTGGGAACAGAGCGTGTCCTCTGGACCTGGGGTCCCTGCATGAAGAGTCTCTTAGTCCAGGGAAGATTGACGAGAAGACCGACAGTGAGAGAAAGGCTTCCCCTAGAGCTGACACCCTGAATTTGGACTTTTAGCCTACTTTATTATGAGGAAATAAATTTCTCTTTGTTAAAACCATCTGTTACCAGAATAAGGTTCTTGCCTCTAACTGGTCAAGAATGAGCAGGTAAGGCACGTAGTTTTCCACGTGAGCAAAGCTTTATTGAACGGTGGAGACGACGAGGGCCTAGAGCAACACATACCCTCATCTCACAGAACAAAAGATGGGCCCGAGTTTTTAAAGGTTCTTGGTTGGGAAAAGATCCATGTTTATTCATAGACACAGGCAGGGGTATGTTACCTAAGGTGCGTGTGTAGCAGCTTTCCAAGATGGCTCCTGTCCTGGAGGCCTCTGGGATTCGTAGCAGGACTTGTAATGGGGTGTCGCGCCTGCGCAGTCTCTCGCTCCCTGGGTTCGATTCCCCGGCTGGGGCTGTAGCCCCTCACTGCTCCTGGTGGAAGGTCACACAGCGGTCACAGGTGGATGTTCTGTGCGTGTCCCTGGGTCTGGTCTTTTCCAGCTGCTTCTGAAAGGCAACTTTAAAGGAGTTTGTGGGCTATTTTTAGATACCCTGCCCCATTCTTCTGGGGAATGGGTTTGTTTCTGTGCCCTGGCCCATTTCTTGTTATTTTGTTTGCAGATTTGGGGGCCTCTCTGTTCTCTGTCTTACTAAGTGTCTAGGTTCTACACTCAACCCCCATTACCTCTCTGATAGTATAGTCTATTTGTCTTTTACTTGTTTCTCCTCTGACCACAGCAGTCTCTTCCCTATTTCTCAAACAGGCACCCTCCGATCTCAGGGCCTTTGCTCCCTGTCTTACATCCACTTGTGGTATTTCTGTTACAAAGGCACTAGATGACTAAGACAGCCACTCAGGCTTTTAAGACCCCCAGACTCTACTCCCCAAAATAGAAGTAGAACATATTCTTTATAAACTACGTTACGCCAGTTGAGCTAGATGTTTCCTGAGACCATGGTCCCCATGGCCCTCAGCCCAGCAATGTGGTCCTTCAAGGAGTTTAGATGAGTCTGTGGAGCTTCCATGACCTTCCTTGTACAGGTTGTGCTGGCTTCCCCAGTATTGTGTACTGTCTTACCCTTCACCAAAGTTTCCACTTATCTATTAAGTTTTTCCACCCCTGCTCCTCCCCTCCCTTTGTAACCATCAAAGGTTGTTCCTTTTTGTATGTAAACCTTTTCATGGGTTTTTACATTGGTGGTCTCATACAATATTTGTCCTTTAGTGATTGACTTATTTCACTCAGCATAATGCCCTCCAGATTCCTCCATGTTATGAGATGCTTCACAGATTCATCGTTGTGCTTTATCGTTGGGTAATACTCCATTGTGTGCATGTACCACGGTTTGTTCATCCATTCATCCGTCGGTGGGCATTGAGGTTGTTTCCATCTTTTTGCTATTGTAAACAATGCTGCAGTGAACATGGGTGTACACATATCTATCCATGGGACGACTCATTTCTCTAGGATGTATTCCTAGGAGTGGGATTGCCGGATCATACGATATATCTATTTCTAGCTTTCTAAGGGAGCGCCATATCATTTTCCAAAATGGTTGTACCATTTTGCATTCCCACCAGCGGTGCATAAGGGTTCCAATCTCCCCACGGCCTCTCCAGTGTTTGTTATTTCCTGTTTTATTGCTTTATGCCAGTAATGCCAGGGTGAGATGGTATCTCATGTCAGTTTTGATTTGCATTTCTCTGATGGCTAGAGATCGTGAGCAGCTCCTCATGTATCTGTCCACTGCTTGAATGTCTTCTTTGGTGAAGTGTCTGTTCATTTGTTTTGCCTATTTTTAAATTGGATTATTTGTTTTTTTGTTGTAGAGATGTTGGATTTTCTTGTAGATTTTAGAGATTAGACCTTTGTCTGATTTCTAATAGCCAATTTTTTTTTTCCCAGTCTGTAGGTCCTCTTTTTACTTTTGGTGAAGTCTTTTCATAAGCATAAATGTTTAATTTTTAGGAGATCCCAGTTATCTAGCTTATCCTCTGGAGCTTATGTGCTGCGGGTTGTGGTATGAATCCTGTTAATATCGTGTATGAGGGCCTCTAGCGTTGATCTTATTTTTTCTTCAATGAATGCCATGGTTTTTGGCTATATATTTAGGTCTTCAATCCATTTTGAGTTAGTTTTTGTATATGGTGTGAGGTATGGGTCCTGTTTCATTTTTTTGTAGATGGACATCCAGTTTTGTCAGCACCATTTGTTAAAAAGACTGCCTTTTCCCCATTTGATGGACTTTGGGCCCCTGTTGAAGATCAGGTGACCATAGGTGAATGGATTTACATCTGGGTTCTCAATTCTGTTCCACTGGTCAATGTATCTGTCATTGCACCAGTACCAGGCTGTTTTGACTACTGTAGCTGTATAGTAGGTTCTGAGGTCAGGTAGTGCGAGTCCTCCTACTTTATTCTTCTTTTTCAATAGTGCTTTACTTAGCCAGGGCTTCTTCTCTTTCCATATAAAGTTAATGATAAGTCTTTAAAGAATGTTGTTGGTATTTGGATTGGTATTGCATTGTATTTGTAAATCACTTTGGGTAGAACTGTCATTTTCACAATGTTGAGCCTACCTATCCATGAGCATAGTATGTTTTCCATTTATGTAGATTTCTTTTGGTTTCTTGTAGTAGTATTTTGTAGTTTTCTTTGTGTAGGTCTTTTATATCCCTGGTGTCTTAGTCATCTAGTGCCGCCATAACAGAAATACCACTAGTGGATGGCTCTAACAAAGAGAAATTTATTTTCTCACAGTCTAGTAGGTTACAAGTCCAAATCCATGGTGTTGGCTCCAGGGGAAGGCTTTCTGTCTCTATTGGCTCTGGAGGAAGGTCCTTGTCCTCAATCTTCCCCTGGTCGAGGAGCTTCTCAGGCACAGGGACCCCAGGTCCCAGGGATGTGCTCTGCTCCTGGTGCTGCTTTCTTGGTGGTATGAGGTCCCCAACTCTGCTTGCTTCCCTTTTCTTTCACCTCTTGAGAGATAAAAGGTGGTATAGGCCACACCCTAGGGAAACTCCCTTTACCTTGGATCAGAGAAGTGACCTGAGTGAGAGTGGTGTTGCAATCCCTCACTAACCCTTTCAACATAAAATTACAATCACAAAATGGAGGACAACCACATAATACTGGGAATCATGGCCTAAACAAGTTGATACATATTTTTTGGGGGGACACAATTCAGTCCATGACACCTGGTTAAATTTTTTCCCAATAATTTTATCTTTTTAGGGGCTGTTGTAAATGGTATTGTTTTCCTGATTTCCTTTTCATCATTCTCTTTATTGGTGTTTAAGAATCCAACTGATTTTTGTATGTTTATCTTGTATTATGCTACTCTGCTTAATATTTCTATTAGTTCCAGTAGTTTTCTCATGGAGTCTTTTGGGCTTTCTATGTATAGTATCAGATCATCTGCAAATAGGGACAGTGTCACTTTTTCATTACCGATTTGAACTCCCTTTATTTCTGTTTCTTGCCTTATTGCTCTAGCTAGGACTTCCAGCACAATGTTAAATAGGAGTGGTGATAAAGGGTGTACTTGTCTTGTTCCTGATCACAAGGGGAATGTTTTCAGCCTCTCTCCATTAAGAATGTAAAGGGTATATATTTTATCGTTTTAAGGAAGGGTCTTGAATATTTTCATCAGGAATGGGTGTGGGATTTGAGGAAGGCATTTTTAACATCTTTTATGGAGACAGATACTCATAAGCTTTTTCCCTCAGATGCATCAACGTGGTGTGTTATGTTAATGCATTTCATAATGTTGACCTGGCCTTGCAGTCCTAGAGTAAGTAAATAAATGGGAGTTTGGATTTCGTTAATATTTTGTTGAGTATTTTTGCCCCAATGTTCATAACTAATATTGGTTTGCAATTTTCTCTTTTTTAAACTGTGTTTAACAGATTTTAGTACCAATGTTGTACATGTTTCCTAAAAAGAATCAGGAAGTTTTCCTTCATTTTTAATCCTCTGGAATAATATGTGGAGTATTGAGAATATTTGGCTTTTGAAAATTATCATTGTGTAGTATTCAGTTGTGTGAATATACCATAAATTGTTTATCCATTCGTCCGTTGATGGGCACCTACCTTGTTCTCTGTCTTTTTGCTATTGTGAACAGAGCTGCAGTGAACATGGATGTGTGTATATCTATTTGTGTGACCGCTCTTATTTCTCTAGGATATATTCCAAAGAGTGGGATTGCTGGATCATGTGGTACTTCTATTTCCAGCTTTTTAAGCAAGCGCCAAATTGTCTTTCTCATTAATTCTTGCTTTTACTTATATTAATTCCTTCTTTGTGTACTTTTGAATTATTTTGTTGTTGTGTTTTTAGCCTTTTGAGCTAAGAAGTTAGTTCATTTGTTTTCACTTTTCATTCATAAAAATGTTCAGGTTTAGGAATTTTCCTCTGATCACTGCTTTAAGTGTATCTCATAGATCCTTACATGTGGCGTGCTTATTGTCCTTATTGTCTTTTAGAAATTCCTTAACTTTAGTTTTTAATTTTTCCTTTTCCTTCAAGAGTTGTTTAATAGATTGTTTTTAAATTGGGAGAGACTTCATGCTTTTAGAAGGTATTTTAAGTGTGTGTCTATCTCAGTGCCAGTACCATAGAATCTTAATTACTGTAACTTTGCACTAGGTCTTGTGTGAGTCTTTGATTTTCTTCTTCAGTATTGCCTTGGCTTTTATAGATTCTTTTTGTTTTCATATGAACTTTAAAACCCACTTGTCCATTTCCCTTCAGAAGAAAACCTGGCGAGATTTTGATTGGAACTGCAATGAATCTATAAATCAGTTTGGGGCTAATTAATATCCTAGTGGTATTGAGTGTTCCAGTCAGCCTGCCAACATGGGGTGTTCCTCCATTCCTTTAAATCTTTTTTATTTTCTTTTGATAATATACTTTTCAGTGTACTTATCTTGTGTCTCTTTCTTAAGCTTATTCCTAGAATTTTTTTTAAGTGTCTGATGAGTTTGTATTTTGTTTTTAATTTTAAGACCTTTTGAATGGAATTTTAGATGTAAGGAAAAGTTTCCGGGTTATCACAAAGAATTTCTTCATACCTTTTATCTAAGTTTCCCACAGGTTAACTTTTCACCGTGTTTGCTCTGTGCTCCTCTCTCTGTATGTATGTGTACATGACAGTGAGTTGCAGGCATCACGATCCTAGACCCACAAATACGTATTGTCTTACACAGCCAGAGTATAATTACCCAAAGCAGAAAATCGACATTGACATGATCCTGTTGTCCAAAGATCTTATTCATGTTTAGTGAATTACCCTAATAATATCCTTTCTGTTGTTGTCGTCAGCTGCTGTCGAGTTGGCTCCTGACTCATGGCGACCCCATGCACAATGGAATCAAATGCTGCCTGGTCTTGCATCATCCCCGTGATCGGTTGCGGATTGAACCGTTGTGATGCGTAGGGTTTTCACTGGCTGATTTTCAGAAGTCTTTCCCCAGGCCTTTCTTCCCAGTCTGTTTTAGTCTGAAAGCTGTTCAGCATCATAGCCACACGCAAACCTCCACTGACAGATGAGTGGTGGCTGCACGTGAAGGGCATTGGCCAGGAATCGAACCCGGGTTCCTGTGTTGAAGGCGAGAATTCTACCACTGAGCTGCCAATGCACCTTATATCCTTTTTAGCAAAAGGAAATTGCAGATCACGTATTGGTTTTGGTGATGACGCTCGTTTTAACCTCCTGTAACCGGAGCAGTTCCTCAGCCTGCCTTTGTTTTACGACATCGGCGTTTACGGAGGTTGCAGCCCTTTTATTCTGTAGTGTTTATCCTGGTCATATACTTCTGGCAGGAAGACCACAGCAGTGATGGTGTGTCCCTCTCAGTGTGTCCTGTCAGGTGGCACATGATGCTGGCTTGTCCTGTTGCTGATGACGACATGCTAGATCCTGGGATAAAATCGTGTCTCTTTTCCTCTGTAAGGCGGTTATTTTTCCCTTTTTAATTAAATAAGTACCTTGGGGGAGGTATTAGTCGCCTACAGCTGCTGTAACAAGGTACAAACCACTGGGTGGCTTTAAAGAACAGAAGTTTATTGTCTCACAGTTCTGGGGCTGAGTGTGATGTCAGGGTGCCAACCGTGTTGATTCCTTCTGAGGACTCTGGGACAGACTCTGTTCCATCTCTGTCTCAGCCTCTGGTGGCTTCTGGCAATTCTTTGCTTGCCCTTGTACTTTTGAATTATTTTGTTGTCACATGGTATCCTTCTTCTCCCTGTCTCTGTGTCTCTTCGTTTATAAGGACATCATTCATACAGGATTATGATCTACCCTACTCCTATATAACCTCCTGTTAGCCTAACGGATAACATCTTCAAAAACCCTGTTTCCAAGCAAGGTCATATTCATAGGTTAGGCCTTCAACACATCTTTTCAGTGGGACACCATTCACCCCGTAACAGGGGAGATACATTGAAACTATATAAATATCCTGTTACTGACCACACTTTCACCCACTAGCTTTAGCTCCTCTGGGCTTTCTGAATGTCCGCAGAATCAGCTGTTGGCCTGATGGTTGCTGGTTCCATCATTCCTTCCACATTAGTTAGTTGGCTTTCTACCGTGAGGAAAAGCTTTCTCTCTCCCTCTTTTTTCTACTTATTCATTTGCATTGGGTAAATCTGCTGCAAAAGACCTCTTTAAAGTGTTGAAAAGCAAAGATGTCACCTTGAAGACTAAGGTGCACCTGACTGAAGCCATAGCGTTTTCAGTTGCCACCTATGCACGTGAAAGCTGGACGATGAATAAGACCGAAGAAGAGTTGACGCCTTTGAATTGTGGTGCTGGCGAAGAATATTGAACATACCATGGGCTGCCAAAAGAACGAACAAATCTGTCTTAGAAGAGGTACAACCAGAATGCTCCTTAGAAGCAAGGATGGCACGACTATGTCTCACATACTTTGGACATGTTGTCAGGAGGGATCAGTCCCTGGAAAATGACATCATGCTTGGTAGAGGGTCAGCAAAAACGAGGAAGACCCTCAATGAGATGAATTGACAACAGTGGCTGCAGCAGTGGGCTTAAGCATAACAATGATTGTGAGGATGGCGCAGGAGCGGGCAGTGTTTCATTCTGTTGACATAGGGCCGCTATGAGTTGGAACCAACTTGATGGCACCTAACACCAACAGTTCGTTTATAACAGTGTGGTTGCATGCATTTTTGTTTTATTCAGTGGGTTGTAGTCCTTTACTATCATTTGCTATTTTCATGCACACGCTGTCCCAGATTTTGCCAGTAGGAAGCTTTGCAAGTTGGCTCCTCTGTGCTTTGTGGTGTCCCCTCCTTTCTCTGAGCACGTCTTTACTTTCTTCCAGAACAAGACATTCCAGGCTTGTCTTTCACTTTTCCTGCCCCGGCCTAGGAATCAGCCATTCGTCTAAGGAGCCTTAAGTCCTTTTGTGGCTCTGTGTGGTAGGTGTGTGCATTGCTATGGTGGTGTCGTAGCTTCTAGGCTCTCTCAGTGGATAAAATTAGGAAACAGATGTGTGTCATACGCATACAAGCCTGTGTAAGTGTGTGTATGTGACTCTGTATGTACCCACACGCGTTGACATCTATAGCTACCTGTGCACCTTAAAAGCCCTGACGTTTTGCTGGCACCGCTGATTTTGAATCAAGCACCACCATGCTGTAGATGAATGAGTGAATGTACACGTGGGCCTTACAGGATGGACAAGAGCTGGTCCCCTTGTGGAGCTCATGGTCTAACGGGGAGACCAGCGTGAGGGCACCCGTGAGATCCCGCACATGATGCAGCACCAAGGAGGGGTCCTGTGAGCATGGGAGCCAGGGGCAGGCTGACAGCCCTCCAGGCCTGGGGGAATTGGTGGCCTTGGTCTAGGCCCTGCCTGTGTCTGTGACTTTTCTAAGCTGCTTTTCCTTGCTTGTGGTGGTTTCCTCATCTTAAACACCGAGGTTGGAGCTAGCTTGGGAAATACCCAGCACAGGCTCCTTGGCCTGTGCCCATGGGAGACCCCAGCCGTCATCCCAGGCACCCTCTGGCCCCAAAACAGGCCCTAGAAGTTTTTTCAATGTAACGCTCAACATGGCACTGGTTGTGACCAGACTCAGGCCCATTCTGGGGTGTGGCCTAGCCTCGTGGTGACATCCTGGTCTTCACCTTGCAGTCCCAAAGTTGGCTTGGCTTCCACAGCGACCACTAGGGACACATCCGTGAGGTTGGTGCCGTATTGGTGATGCCTGCGGCAGGGACGAGTGGAAGATAGGCGGTCCAGATGGCATTAGTCCTGCCCGAAGCCTTCCCAGGCAGACACGATGAGCCCGCTGGCCCTTGGCTGAGCAGGCAGCCTGGCAGCCACATCCACCTGGAACAACGTGGGCATCTCCTGGTTGCCTCCCAACCCTGTCCTCTGTGGGCAGCTGCTGAGGTCTCGAAGCAATATGGCCTAGGCTGCCTGCCTCCTTGGAGGGGCTGTGGCTGGTCGTGGCAGCTGGTGCATGGTGTAGGGTTGGGCAGAGCCGCAGGGCTGTGTCTGCTGTGTGCCCCCGGCAGCACTGGGCATGTGAGCCTTGCGGTGCTGCCAGCCGGCAGACCCAGCGTGGGAGCGCAGCCATGACTCTCCTCCTGCCCCGCCTGGCTGCTCCCTCCTCTCCCACTGTCCATCCCTCTGACACACCCATCACAGCGCACACAGACCCTCACAACTCCAAGGTGGGGTGTCGTTTGCTGACCTCTGTGCTTGACGCTTTCTGGGCAGTGGTCACCGGGCAGCCTGTACCACATGCCTAGGCACCACACCTCCAGAAATCAGCATCAGGCAAGTGCTATGGCCCCTGCCCTCTCTGCTCCTCCTGTCACAGAGGACAGAATTCCGGAGCAGTGGGACCCTAGCTCCCTTCCCCGGACCCCAGAGCCAGGGTTGACGTATCTGACATTTCAGTCCTGTGCTCGTCCTTTTAACACTTGCCCCAGCTCGGGGTGTGGACAGAGAGACATGGGGTGTGACTAATCTCTGAAGGCTGATCAGGAACAGGGTGGGGGGTGCAGCGGGAAGGGTGCCAGTTAGCCCCTAGGAAGGACTTCAAGCAGGGAAACTTGCTAAGAGCAGGCTGGCAGCTCCAGCTGGGCGGGATTGGGGGTCTCATTAATTTCGTCCTCTTTGACCTTGCAGTTTCAAAGCAGTGTTCTCCCCTAGGACCAGCTTTGGGGACCGGTACTCCCCATCACTCAGAAGGCAGTCTGCTTGGAGAGTTGAGCGGGTCTCCTCTCCATCTTGTGTGAGCCGGGCTGGGCGGGCAGGGCACCCCAACAGGCTGTCCACATGGTGGGCAGACTCACGGTTGACCTGGGCATATCCCCTCTGCTCATCCTCGATCCCATTCATTGACGCCCAACTTGTCTAGCAGAGTCTTTGTGGAACCCCCTCCCCACCTGCTCTCACCCTTCGGGGCCCCTCAGCTCAGTGGGAGCCCAGTCTGGTGAACATGGCTCATCATCTGCTGTGAGGGCCACCTGTCCTCTGGGAGCCCCGGCTGTTGGGGATTTGAGAGCTCTGGCCCAGGGCAGCCTGCCTGGGGGCTCCTGGGATGGGGACCCAGCCCTGCCCCACTCACTGGCTGGGCTTGGAGCAGGGCAGCCCCGTGGAGTCCTGCTGGCTGGCCTTTCTCCTCCAGGCTGGTGCTTTGTTTGGGGCAGCAACAGGCTGCAGTGGGCGTTTTCTGGCACTCCTGCTTCCTCCGGTGCCCGGTAAACAGGATCTGAGCCCAGAGGGCAGACGGCTCCCCTCAGGCAGGGGGACGGCCCCGGCGCCAGCCATGCTGGTGTTCCCGGAAGCCTCTCGGCAGGGGCCTCCTGTGAGTGGGTAGGCAGGCGGGCATTGTCCCCTTGGCCCTCTGTCTGGCCTTATTCAGGCAGTCCTGGGGCTTGGGGTCATTCTTGGGCACCACTGATGGTTAGCTTCCACTGTCGTCCCTAGCCTGGCCCTGCTGCCAGCTTCCGCCCCCTCCCATCTTGCTCAGTGCCTGCCTGCTCTCTGCCTGCCTGGCCCCCTCAGAGGCCCCAGGCCCTGTAATGATCTGTTCTCTGCCCTCCCACTTAGTTGCATTCCTCTTACTCCCTAGGCCCCTCTCCTTCTGAGCTTGGCCCAGGGTGGGCGCTGCCTGAGAGCCTGGGCCTCCACCTGCCCCCCACAGGGCGTGCTTCCTCTTGGAGTCTCTGGAAGTTCCCCAGCGCAGCACAGGTTCCAGAACTCAGCACCCAGAGCCACCCAGCCTTGCGTTTCAGGGGAGAGTGGGGTCAGGGAGCCGATGTGGCCCTGAGCGGGGGACCACATGGGGCCCTGGAGGTCAGGCCAGCCCTCCGCCTCCCCCTCTCGGCACCCATTCCTTCTGCCCAGCAGTCCTGCTGTGACTGCATCCTTTTGGCCACCCTTGCACACAGTCCCGGAGACCTCAGAGACTCAGAGATGGGTTCACACTGTGTGTGCCGCCCTTGTGGACGCCAGCGCCAGTGTGAACTCCGTGGACCAGCCTCCCATCTCCCCAGGCCCTGTTCTGATCACAAAGCAGGACTTGGCAGAGTTTCCTCACCTCTCAAAGCCTCGGTTTCCCATCTTTAAAACAGGTGATGACTCCTGCCTTGGATTTGGGTGGGTTCCTGTTGTTTGTGCAGGTCAAGTGCCTGGCCAGGGTCCGGCCAGTGCTGGTGGGGCGGCAGCCTCAGGACTGGACAGCGGTGTGGCCCCCTGTGGCCAGGCCTGGGCCAGGCCTGGTGGGGCAGCAGCCTCAGGACTGGACAGCCATCTGGCCCCCTGTGGCCTGGGCCAGTCCCTCTGTGTCTGGGCCTTGCTGGTCTCTCTGTGAACAGGAGTCCTAAGGCCCCTGGCATTGTGGTGGGCTGTTGTGGAAGAGTGTGTCTGTGGGGCTCCCTTTGGTGGAGTGCCTGCAGAGGGCTCTGGTTGGTGAGATACCTGCGGGGGACACCTCTTATTGAGATGCATGTGAGGGGCTGCCCTTGGTGAAGTGCCTGTGGGGGTCGCCCCTTGGTGAGGTGTGTGTGGGGGGCTCTCCTTGGTGGGGTGTCTGGGGGGACTTCCATTGGTGGGATAACTGTGGGGGCCTCCCATTGGTGAGGTGCCTGTGGGTGGCTCCTCTCAGTGGGGTGCTTGTGGGGTCTCCCCAGTGGTGGTCCTTGCAGGGTCTCCCTTGGTGGGTGCCTGCAGCCTGGGGTCTCAGCATCCCCATGCCCGAGTGGGTAGAACAAAAGGGCAGTAGGAGGGATGCGGGGGTCTCGCTGACTCAGGGCTGGTGGGAGCCCAGTTGAGCTGAGTCATGGCACAGAGTCCCTGGGAAGGGTGTGGTGGGGCCGGGCTCTGGGTCTGGGGTGGGCACAGAGGCCTGAGTGCCCAGCCTGAGCTGTAACCCCCTCCCCCCCGTTTCTGTGTCCTCTCCAGCTCCTGAGGAGGCTGCCTGCTGAAAGAAGATGTCCTATGGATCCATTGCCGGCGGTGGGGGCCTGGGGAGCCGTGGCCCATTTGGGGGTCCCTCGAGACAAGGGTATCAGCCCCTAGGTAATGACAGCGGTGCAGCTTTGGGGGGTGGAGGGAGGCTTGGCTGCAGGTGGGGTCTTTGTTGAGCTGGAGGTGGTGGTGGTGGACCAGTTCCTTTGACAAACACGTCCTGAGACCCCAATGACTGCCAGTCCGTGGGTGGGCTGCTCAGTGCCTGGAAGGACTGGACCAAGGGTTGGGCTCCAAGAGGCCAGGGCTCAGGGGTGCTCTGCCCATGGCTACGTGGTGGATGGAGGGTCTCGTTGGGTTTCTGAGGATGGCGTGGAGCAGGTATGACTTTCCACAAAGACACAGGAGGAAAATGAGGCCCTTGTGCTGTTCGGGCTGGGCTGGGACCCACTTAGACATTTCTTGCCCGTTTGCTGAGCTATGTCCCTCTGCAGGCCCTCTACCCTGTGGCTGTCCAAACGCTGCCCTCCATGCCTTCCCTCCTGTCTCCTCAACACTGGGCCGGCATTATCCTCCAGGGTTGCCCTGTCCTCAGCAGGCTGTGGATGGCTGCCTGCTGTCCTCCCTGCCGCCCTCCTTCCTCCTCCCTGGTGGCTCATGCAGGGGTGCCCCAGGCCTGGGCTCAGGGTAAAGAGCAGAAGACCCTTGCTCTAAGGAGCCATGTTTGTGGGGAGATGTTTCTGGAACTATCTCATTTAAGTGCTTCAGAGAAATGAAGGAGGGCACAGGGCAGGCCCCGAGGGAAGTGACATTTAGTGGGCACAAATGAGGGAAGGGACAGCCATGGGGAGACCTTGGGTGGTGGAAACAGCATAGCTGGGTGGAGGGGAGGCTGGCCAGGTCTACGAGGCCAGAGGCCCTGGTCACACGTTTGCTTTAGTGCAAAGTGCAGCCTCAGGAGGGTTCCCGTGGGGCCAGTGGGCACTGCCTTGTTTATGATTTAGACTTGTACTCCCTGGGGTACTGAGTAGATCCAAGACGATTACGCATACCCACTGTTGTCCACTCATAGCAACCCTGTAGGACAGGGTAGAGCTGCCCCATAGGGCTTCCAAGGCTGTAACCTTTATGGAAACGAGTCACCACATTTTTTTCCTGCACATCTTTCTCCCTTGGAGCAGCTGGTGGGTTCAAACCCCTGACCTTTCATTTACCAGTTGAGTGCTTAACAAGGATACCACCAGGGCTCCTACGGGTATAGACAGTAGTATATATGTTATATCCTTATTGTTAGGTGCCATCAAGTTGGTTCCAAATCATAGCGACCCTATGTACAACAGAACAAAACACTGCCTGATCCTGCGCCATCCTCACAGTCATTGCTTTGTTTGAGCCCATTGTTGCAGGACTGTGACCATCCATCTCGTTGAGGGTCTTCCTATTTTTTGCTGACGCTCTACTTCATCAGGCATGATGTCCTTCTCTAGGAACTGGTCCCTCCTGATAACATGTCCAAAGTACATTACACAGTCTCGCCCGCCATCCTCACTTCTAAGGAACATTCTGGCTGTACATCTTCCAAGACAGATTGGTTCATTCTTCCGGCAGTCCACGGTATACTAAGTATTCTTCGCCAACACCATAATTCAGAGTCACTGATTCTTCCTTGGCTTTCCTTATTCATTGTCCAGCTTTCCCATGCATATGAGGTGATTGAAAATACCATGGCTTGAGTCAGGTGCAACTTAGCCCTCAAGGTGACATCTTTGCCCTTTAACACTCTAAAGAGGTTTTTTTTTTTTGCAGATTTACCCAATGCAATGTGTCATTTGATTTCTTGACTGCTGCTTCCATGGGTGTTGATTGTGGATCCAAGTAAAATAAAATCCTTGACAACTTCAATATTTTTTTCTGTTTATCATGATGTTGCTTATTGGTCCCGCTGTGAGGATTTCTGTTTTATGTTGATGTGTAATCCATATTGAAGGCTCTTGTCTTTGACCTTCATCAGCAAGTGCTTCAAGTTCTCTTCACTTCCAGCAAACAAGGTTGTGTCATCTGCGTATCGCAGGTTGTTAATGAGTCTTCCTCCAATCCTGATGCCCTGTTCTTCTTCATATAGTCCAGCTTCTTGGATTATTTGCTCAGCATACAGACTGAATAAATATGGTGAAATGATAAAACCTTGACACACACTTTCCTGACTTTAACCCAGGCAGTATCCCCTTGTTCTGTTCGAATGACTGCCTCTGAGCACAATTGGAATTTCCATTCTTCCCAATGTTATCCATAATTTGTTCTGACCCACACAGCCCAGTGCCTTTGCATAGTCAATAAAACACAGGTAAACGTCCTTCTGGTATTCTCTGCTTTCAGCCAGGATCCATCTGACATCAGCAATGATATCCCTGGTTCCACATCCTCTTCTGAATCCGGCCTGAACTTCTGGCAGTTCCCTTTCAATGTATTGCTGCAACCGTTTTTGAATTATCTTCAGCAAAATTTTACTTGTATGTGATATTAATTATATAGTTTAATAATTTCTGCATTTGGTTGGATCACCTTTCTTTGGAATGGGCCACAAATATGTATCTCTCCCAGTCAGTTGGCCAGGTAGCTGTCTTCCAGATTTCTTGGCATAGACGAGTGAGCACTTCCAGTTCTGCATCTGTTTGTTGAAACATTTCAGTTGGTATTTTGTCAATTCCTGGAACCTTGTTTTTTGCCAACGCCTTCAATGCAGCCTGGACTTCTTCCTTCGGTACCACTGGTTCTTGATCACATGCTGCCTCCAGAAATGGTTGAACATCAGCCAATCCTTTTTGGTACAGTGACTCTATATTCCTTCCATCTTCTTTTGATGCTTCCTGTGTCATTCAGTACTGCCCCAAGGAATCCTTCAATAGTGAAACTTGAGGCTTGAATTTTTTTACTTCTTTCAGCTTGAGAAATGCCGACCATGTTCTTCCTTTTGGTTTTCTATCTCCAGGTCTTTGTGCATGTTATTATAATACTTTGTCTTTTCAAGCCACCCTTTGAAATCTTCTGTTCAGCTCTTTTACTTATTATTTCTTCAATTTGCTTTAGCTATTGTGCATTCAAGAGCAAGCTTCAGAGTCTCTTCTGACATTCATTTTGGTCTTTTCTTTCTTTCCTGTCTTTTTAATGGCCTTTTGCTCTCTTCATATATGATATCCTTGATGTCATCCCACAACTTGTCTGGTCTTTTGTCATTAGTGTTCAACGCATCAAATTTCTTCTTGAGATGGTCTCTAAATTCGGGTGAGATATACTCAATATTGTACTTTGGCTCTTGTGGACTTATTTTAATCTCCTTCAGCTTGAACTTGAACTTGCATGTGAGCAGTTGATGGTCTATCTCTCAGTTGGCCCCTGGCCTTGTTCTGACTGATGATATGAGCTTCTCCATTGTTTCTTTCGACAGATGTAGTCAGTTTGATTCATATGTGTTCCATCTGCTGAGGTCCATGTGTATAGTCGCTGTTTTTGTTGTTGAATAAAGATATTTCCAGTGAATAGGTCATTGCTCTTGCAAAAGCCTATCATGTGATCTCCGACGTCCTTTTTTCACGAAGTACGTGTTTTCCAGCTGCTGTTTCTTCTTCTTTGTTTCCACCTTTCACATTCCAATCACCAGTGCATCTTGTCTGCAGGGTTGATCAAGTTCAGACTGCAGAAGCTGGTAAGAATCTTCAGTTTCTTCATCTTTGGCATTAGTAGTTGGTGAGTTAATTTAAATAATAGCCGTGGTAACTGGTCTTCTGTGTATGTGTGTGGATATTATCCTATCATTGACAGCATCGTACTTCAGGATAGAGCTTGAAATGTTCTTTTTGACAGTGAATGTGACACCATTCCTCTTCAGTTTGTCAATCGCAGCATAGTAGACAGTATGACTGTCTGATTCAAAATGGCAAATACCAGCCCATTTCAGCACTAATGCCTAAGATATCTGTCTTCGAGTGTTCTATTTCATGTCTGACAACTTCCAGTTTTCCTAGATTCGTACTTTGTACGTTCTACGTTCCGATTATTAACGGATGTTTGCAGCTGTTTCTTCTCATTTTGAGTCGTGCCACATCAGCAGATGAAGGTCCCAAAAGCTTGACTCCATCGACGGCATTAAGGCCAACTCTACTTTGAGGAGACAGCTCTTCCCTTGTCGTCTTTTGAGTGCCTTCCAGCCTGAGGGGCTCGTCTTCCAGCACTGTTACAGATAATGTTTTGCTGCTATTTATAACGATTTCACTGGCCAGTTGTTTTAGAAGTGGGTCGCCCACTAGGTTTTTCTTCCTGGTCTGCCGTAGTCTGCAAGCCCCGCTGGGACATGTCCACCATGGGTAATCCTGTTGGTATTTGAAATACTGCTGGCATATTTTCCAGCATCACAGCGACATGCAAACCTCCACAGTATGATAAACTGACAGATGAGTACGTGTATTATAGTAGTGTGTATATATATATATATATATTTTTTTTTTATATATATTTATTATTTATAGTAATTGCCATGAGTTGGAATCAACACCATGGCAATAGGTTTAGTTTGGGTTTTCTTACATATGTATAACCACAAATATGTATATGTACATGTACACCTACATACACATATATACACACATATGCATACATATCCATATATAAACATATATACACGTCTATACACACACGCACATGGGTAAACATATACATATATGCACCTATATGTACACATATACTAACACATGTATGTGTCCGTGGGCGTGTATACATGAATGGGTACTCGACGGCAGTGGGTATGTATGTAATACATATTTTAAGGGTTACTGACTCAGACACCCAGGTAACCACCACCATTTCCCTGCCCCATCTCTTTTCCTCCTCTCCCTGAACAGTGGATTTATCACTTCCCTGCCCCCTTCGTAGCCTGACTTCAATGTGTTTATGTCCCTGAATAGTCTCTGTTGAGGGTTGTGTGTGTGTGTGAGAGCTTTATGTAAGGAATCATACTATTGGTTGTCTTTGTTGTTGGGTGCCATTGAGTTGATTCCGACTCAGCGACCCCATGTGATAGAGTAAAACTGCCTGCGTAGAGTTTTCTAGGCTGTAATCTTTAGGGGAGCAGACGGACAGGTCTTTCTCCTGCGGAGCCGCTGGGTGGGTTTGAACCACTGAT